>NC_091067.1:17967819-18273534 GCF_000393655.2 Nicotiana sylvestris | reverse complement strand
GTTTGCGACTTTTGCACTCATGGTTTGGGAAAATTATAAAATGTTTCTTATGGTTTGATACGATCCAGGTGTACTAAATGAATTTCTCTCTACAGGGCACCATCCGCGATGCCATTGAAGACTCTATCACATGGCCTGTTCGAAAAATTATTCCCATTTTGCCCGGGGATTATAGGTATTCTCGTTTATAAGGGCGCTACAATCAAACACATTCACTTTCTCATTAAATACTACAAGGAACTTTTTCAGTACTCCTGTCGTATTTTATGTGGCACACTTTCCTTTTCTGGTCCATCCTAAAAAGAATGTCACCTTCTATATTTAGAACAATTTTACTTCAAACTTCCCATTTTACCAGTAATGAGATGATTTACAACCACATAAATATTTAAGGTTTGTTTTAGACCACAAATTTCAAAAGGATTTCTTTCTTTCTTAAACTCCGTGCATAGTCAAATGGTGCCACATAATTTGGGACGGAGGGAGTATAATATATCGGAAGATGGAACTTGGAATTTGGACTTTGGAGAAGTCCCCAAAATTTGGGAAAGTAATCGAGATTACTTTCTTCCATTTTGCTGTTCAGTTTCCGACTTAAAAAGTTGATATGTTTAACTTCATAATGACCTAATGTCTTCGTGGAAGCTGTGAACTTTGTACAAGATGTTTATCTGAATATTGATCCTAACAAGACATGGTAACATTTTAACATTTTTATGCAAAACTAGGACTTTGATTACATTTTCAAAGTCTGAGGTACCAGTTTCTCTTTGACATTCTATTTTATTGTTATTAGTGACCTTGAACTGAAGCCTACTGGAGTATTGGAGGTGAAACTTGTTCAAGCAAAGGAGTTAACAAACAAAGATCTCATTGGTAAATCGGATCCTTTTGCTGAGTTATATGTCCGCCCTGTACGAGATAGAATGAAAAAGAGCAAAACAATTGTAAGTTTTTCATTTCATCTGTTCGTATGGAAGAGATTTGGTAATACACTGATCAAGTTTAACATTTAAAAAAAAAAAAATTTAACATTTAAGTAACCAATTGTTCTTTTCAGAACAACCAATTGAACCCAGTGTGGAATGAGCATTTCGAGTTTGTAGTTGAAGATCCATTGACACAACACTTAGTGGTAAAGATCTATGATGATGAAGGGCTTCAGGCAGCTGAACTAATCGGATGTGCACATATCCGTTTAAATGAGCTCGAGCCTGGTAAGGTGAAGGATGTCTGGTTGAAGTTGGTTAAAGATTTGGAGATCCAACGAGACCAAAAGAATAGGGGACAGGTGACAATTGCAAACAAATTCATGCAATAGTCTATTTTAGCTCTTTGTCTGAACTATTCTCTTCATCTTTGGTTTAGGTGCACTTGGAGCTATTGTATTGTCCTTATGGCATGAAGAATGGGTTCAGTAACCCTTTTGCGCCGAATGTGTCAATGACTTCACTGGAGAAGGTACTTAAAAGTGGAGCAGAAGGAAACGTACTCCAAAACGGGGGTGAAATCAACAGGCGAAAGGACGTAATAGTACGGGGTGTACTTTCTGTAACGGTGATATCAGCTGATGATCTGGCGCCAACTGATCTAATGGGGAAAGCTGATCCTTATGTTGTGATTACTATGAAGAAGACTGAAACCAAGAACAAAACCAGGGTATCGTTTCTTATTATTTAAAGGTTTAGTTAAGTTTAAAGATGTTCTTCTGTTGCCTTCTTTTTTGGTAAGTTGATATAAGTAATCTGCTTTAAAACTCATAATCCATAACTAAGTATAATGCCTATTTTTTTTGTCCATATGTAGGTTGTACCAGAAAGTTTAAATCCCGTGTGGAATCAGACTTTTGACTTTGTCGTTGAGGATGGGTTACATGATATGCTAATTTTAGAAGTGTGGGACCATGACACCTTCGGAAAGGTAGAGTATCTTTCCCTATAGCCAATTCCGAGTACTTATCCTATTACTATTGGTCTTGGTACAAAATTAACATTAATAAACTAATACTTATTATATCTATTTTTTTTTGAATTGATAACTTTTGTATATATTAATAACATCAGTACATAGGTTGTACTGAAAACCAAATTTACAAGTAGATGGTAAGTAGATGTGCTGGTGTGCAACCTAGCAAGATCCTAGTATGTCTACGATTGTCAATGTATCTTCTGTGTAAGTCTGTTTACACCAAAAACAAAAAAGAAGAATACAATTGAGTTTGATCTTATGTACTGGGTTGCTTCTATCTTCAAAACATCTAGCATTCCTTTCCCTCCAAACTGTCCACCAGATATAAGCGGGGACAATCCTCCATCTATCTCTGATAGTTGCTTCAGCACCAGCTTCTTCCCAACTATAAAGAACTTCATTAATCCTGCATGACATTGTCCATGAAATACCCCTAAGACTAATAAAATTTTTCCATAGTTGGTCTGTTATCTTGCAATATAGAAATAAATGGCTAACAGTCTCAGCGTTTTCCCCACATAGGAAACATCTTGAACACAGAGAAATTCCTCTTTTTATAAGATTATCCTGGGTTAATATAGCCTCCTTTGTTAGTAGCCAAGAGAAACATGCTACCTTATATGGAATCTTTGTTCTCCATATATGCTTCCATGGCCAAGCATCTATCTGAAGATCATTTTGATTCAAAATTTTATGTGCATCCTTCACCTGATAGACCCCTCTGTTGTGCCTCTGCCACCAAAGTGAATCCACCCCTTCCTGTAATTCTTTAAATGCTTCCAGCTCTTTGTAAAGGTCAGCTAATCTTGTTATCTCCCAGTCATTCAGCTGTCTTCTAAGAGTGAGTTCCCATCCTTGATAACTCCACATATCAGCTACTGTCCTATGTAGGTTTTGTGCCAAACCAAACATATCAGGGTATCTTTCCTTTAGACATCCATGTCCCAACCAATTATCATTCTAGAATGATGTGTTCCTTCCGTTGTTCACTCTTATGAAAGAGTGAATCTTCATTATAGGCCAAAGTTCTCTGATGGATTTCCACACACTAACTCCATATGATGTGCTGACTTTGTTTGACACCCAGTTATTTTCCTCACCGTACTTAGCTTTGATCACTTTGCTCCATAAAGTTTGAGGTTCTTGAGAATATTTCCATAGCCATTTCATTCTAAGAGCCTTGCTTTGATTCTTCAAATTTCTTATTCCTAAACCACCTTGTTTTTTGGCCATTGTGAGGATCTTCCATTTAACTAAATGGAAGACCTTTTTCTCCTTATTCCCTCGCCAAAGGAAGGATCTTCAGAGTTTGTCCGGTCTCTGTAGGATTCCGACAAGAATTGGGAACTGTGAGAAGGCACGAGAGAAAATATGATATATTGATATTGTGTGTTCAATACAATACAAGAGGTCCTTATTTATAGCTATACTATACAAGGACATACTACTCTTATTCCGATGTGGGACAAGACTACATTATGTACATATCTAATACTCCCCCTCAAGCCGGTGCATACACATCATACGTACCGAGCTTGTTACATATGTAACTAATATGAGAACCAGTAAGAGACTTAGTGAAAATATCTGCTAGTTGATCATTCGACTTTACAAACTTTGTAACAATATCTCCTGAAAGTATTTTTTCTCTGACAAAGTGATAGTCGATCTCAATGTGTTTAGTCCTCTCATGGAACACCGGATTTGACGCAATATGAAGAGCAGCTTGGTTATCACACACTAGTTCCATCCTGCTGATTTCTCCGAACTTTAACTCCTGAGCAACTGCTTGACCCAAACTAACTCACACGTTGCCATAGCCATGGCCCGATATTCCGCTTCGGCGCTAGATCGAGCAACTACATTTTGTTTCTTGCTCTTCCACGAGACCAAATTACCTCCTACTAGAACACAATATCCAGATGTAGATCGTCTATCAGAAGGTGATCCTGCCCAATCAGCATCTGTGTACCCAACAATCTGCTCGTGGCCTCGATCCTCGAATAGTAATCCTTTGCTTGGAGCTGACTTTATATACCGAAGAATACGAACAACTGCATCCCAATGACTATCACAGGGAGAATCCATAAATTGACTTACAACACTCACTGGAAAAGAAATGTCAGGTCTAGTCACTGTGAGGTAATTCAATTTTCCAACCAGTCTCCTATATCTCGTAGGGTCTCTAAGAGGCTCCCCCTGTCCAGGCAGAAGCTTAGCATTCCGATCCATAGGAGAGTCAATAGGTCTGCAACCCATCATTCCAGTCTCCTTAAGAATGTCTAAGGCATACTTCCGCTGTGAAATAACAATACCTGAGCTAGACTGAGCGACCTCAATACCTAGAAAATACTTCAGTCTGCCCAGATCCTTAGTTTGAAAGTGCTGAAAGAGATGTTGCTTCAGATTAATAATACAATCCTGATCGTTGCCAGTAATAACAATATCATCAACATAAACCACCAGATAAATATACAATGTCGGAGCAAAATGCTGATAAAACACAGAGTGATCAGCCTCACTATGAGTCATGCCGAATTCCTGAATAATTGTGCTGAACTTACCAAACCAGGCTCGAGGGGACTGTTTCAAACCATATAGTGACCTGCGTAATCTGCATACACAACCACTAAACTCCTCCTGAGCAACAAAACCAGGTGGTTGCTCCATATAAACTTCCTCGTCAAGATCACCGTGGAGAAAAGCATTCTTAATGTCTAACTGATAAAGAGGCCAATGACGTACAACAACCATGGACAAAAAAAGACGAACATATGCTACTTTAGCCACGGGAGAGAAAGTATCACTATAATCAAGCCCAAAAATCTGAGTATATCCTTTTGCAACAAGACGAGCCTTAAGCCGATCAACCTGGCCATCCGGGCCGACTTTGATTACATAAACCCAACGACAACCAACAGTAGACTTACCTGTAGGAAGAGGAACAAGCTCCCAAGTGTCACTCGCATGTAAAACAGACATCTCGTCAATCATAGCCTGTCGCCATCCAGGATGAGATAATGCCTCACCTGTAGACTTAGGAATAGAAACTGTGAACAAAAAAGATATAAAAGCATAATGAGGTGACGACAGGCGATGATAACTTAGACCAACATAGTGGGGATTAGGATTAAGTGTGGATCGTACACCTTTGTGGAGTGCAATTGGTTGACTAAGAGGAGACAAGTCTGCAGTATGTGCAGAATCTAATGCAGGACGTGAATCACCTAGGCTTGATGCTGGATGTGGACGGCGATGATAAGTCAAGAGTGGCGGAGTTGCAGAAGGTTGAACTGGATTATGTGGAAGAATTAGACCTATAGGTGGTGGAACTAGAGCTATAGACGGTGGAACGGGAGCTATAGGTGGTAGAGCTGGAGATGTAGAGGAAGATGGATGGGAGATAGTGACTGAATCTCCAAAAGAAGAGACTGGTAGTACCTCAGAAATATCTAACTGATTACCTGGACCTGTGAAGTATGATTGGGTTTCAAAGAAGGTAACATCAGCGGATATAAGGTACCGCTGGAGGTCAGGAGAATAGCATCGATACCCCTTTTGCGTTCTCGAGAAACCAAGAAATACGCACTTAAGAACACGGGGAGCTAACTTATCTGTTCCTGGAGTAAGGTTATGGACAAAACAAGTGCTTCCAAAAACACGGGGTGGAAGAGAGAACAAAGGTAAGTGGGGAAACATAACAGAGAATGAAACTTGGTTTTGGATAGCTGAAGATGACATACGATTAATAAGATAGCAAGATGTAAGAACTGCATCCCCCAAAAATGCAACGGAGCATGAGATTGTATGAGTAGGGTACGAGCAGTTTCAATAAGATGTCTATTCTTTCTTTCAGCTACCCCATTTTGTTGAGATGTGTACGGACAAGATGTTTGATGAATAAGATCTTCATATTGCAATAATAGATTGATCTCTTCCCCTGCTCCTTTTCCCATCACTCTTGAATTTGACATCAAAGGAGGTTAATCCTTTTAATTCCAGTGAGCCTTTGAACCTTTGTTTCTTCACCTCCATCTCGGTCTCCACTCTTATAACTTGTCTGCAACTGTCAATTTGCATTAGTAACTCCAATGCTTCTTCTTCATGGCCTTGAAAATCTACTTCAAACATTTTCCTCAATTTGATCATATTTTGATGGACCCACAGTGTTGCATCATCTCTTTATCCATTACTGGATTGTGTTGTACTGATATAGGAGTAACCTCCTCGATTTCCCAATCTTGGATAGAGTTGAAGTGCTTTAGCTGTTGTTGGTGCTCCAATGCATTTTCAACTTGATCTTCCCCCATCTTTTTGTTTATGGTATGGTCCCCTGCCTTCTGTCCCAGTATTCCTATCTCTGCTTCACCTTCTGGCTGATCGCAACTCATATGTGTTGCCTGTGGCATAATTTCAAGGTTTGCAATGGGAATTGGATCCCCTGGACTGGATTCTTTGACTTTCAAGTAAGAGGTGCATCCCAGTTCCTCAATATAAGGCGTCAACCTAATTTCATCAGTGGCCTCACACGAGAGATCAAAATGACTTGTGCAGCCAAATCAGACTCATTTGTTTTCAGCTCATTATTCGCCACATTAATGCACAGATTTGTCGAACTTGGACCTTGCGTATGTTGCACCCGTGTCTTTCCCTTATTATTATTTTGCAATATGGTGCATCCCACTTGGTCGTCCATGTTTCTCTTTGCTCCAAAGCTATGTGTGTTTTCCGACGACTTCAGCTCAAATCTTGCCTGTTTTTCAGCCCAGATTGGGATGAAAAATTTGATCCCTTCTCTTTCAATCCCAATCTCATTAGGAATCTTTCTGCCGTCACCAACAATTTGAATTCTAGCCCACTTAAGGTGATTTTTGAGATCAGTTTCTTCTTCAGTAGCTATCCATCCCCCACAAAGATCTCCTATTTCTTTGAAGATCTTTTGTGACCACAGATATAAGGGAATCCCCATGGCTCTGATCCAGCATGTTTCCACAATTTGAGAGTTTGGAATGCATCCAACAGTGTAGTTCCACCATTCTAGATGAAGCTTGAACTTTTTCCTATCTCCAATCTCCTTGCAGAATCTGCTCAGCCATGTATCTGTTCGGAAACTCAAATAGAAACATGTTGCCGGTCATTTCATACATGTTGACTCCATATGCTTTGTTCCATGAAGCAGTAACCCATCGCCTTATGTCTGCTAAAGTGGGTCTCTCAGTGATTCCTTTCCCAAAATACCCAAGAATGCATCTTTTTAGTAAACCTGTGTCCGCTCCGGGAGGTTCCAAAACAGAGATATCTCCATTGTTTGTACTGACATTTGCCTCTCGAAGGGTATTGGATTGCCATTTACTCTCCTTAACTGCTTTGACATAAGGATAGTTGTCCACAGTGTTTCTGGGTGGTACTGTGGTATTCAGGCTTGGGGGCATGATAGATGAATCTTTCTATCTTAGCTACTATGTCTTTCCAGCCTGCATTCAAAGCTAACTCTGGGATTATAATAACTGACCTCCCTTCTCCCTTTAGTGGCAGAATACTCATAT
The DNA here is from genome assembly GCF_000393655.2 of Nicotiana sylvestris. Classification (NCBI taxonomy): domain Eukaryota; kingdom Viridiplantae; phylum Streptophyta; class Magnoliopsida; order Solanales; family Solanaceae; genus Nicotiana; species Nicotiana sylvestris. The sequence continues at coordinate 18,266,020 of NC_091067.1, read as the reverse complement.
ATCTTCCATGAGTGTTAAATTTCCTAGTGCAGAAATGTTCTGTCATTTGGTCCTTATACTTCCATCTCTTCACTAAATTCTTTTGATCTGTCGAGGCTTCTTTAAGTACAAAGCAAATCCATTCCATTGTCTTTCTACCCATGGATAAGTGTCTCATCATGTTGCGGCTTCTCTCCACCCATCCAAACCATATATCTTTGTTGGAGTTCCATCTGGTGATGTCAAAAGATTTGAATCCGGCGTTGAAGTATATCCTGTTGTTTCCCATAATGTACTAACCCGCTGCTCAGGTTATGAAAATTATAGAGGGTGTTTGATAGTAATCACAGTGGGTGAATACTAATTCCGAAGGAGATGTTTGGCTCCGTTGAGAGGCTCCCCGTGATGGTATTCTGCTTGAGAAGAAGAAGAGAGAATTTTGTTTTGCAGCTGAATGAAAAATGATTGAAAAATGGAAGCTTCACGTCGCCGGAGAAAACTAAAAGTGGTCGGAATCTAGATCTGCAAGGAAGGGTTTGGTCGGAACAGGGTGATGAAAAGGCTGTCCCGAAGAAAAAAGTTGAAAAGTTGCCTGGAACTCCCTCACGCGCCGGCGCGTGGGGGAGTGCTCGCCGGCGCTTGGCCGCGTGTGGCGGCGCGTGGGAGATCCGATGTCGGAGCTGTTTGCAGGGGTAGGCTCGCGTCACCGGTGGCTCTCCGATGGTGTTTATATGAACTCAGAATTCCAGGTTCTCAGGCTCCTCGCACTCCCCTGAGAGCAGATTTTTAGTATTGTTTCAAGTCCAAATTATCCAATTCAATTGTCATATTTAATACAACATACCAAACAATAGATAAAAAGCAATCCCAGCATAACGTACACCGGTATAACTTATCCAAGCCGTATTCAAACCAAACGACCCCTAAAGGAGTTACTATTGGAGCAAGGAAGAATATTAGCTAAGGCAGATGGCGGTAGGAGAAAACATTAGGCTTTTAACAGGTACAATGTTCAGAGGTATTGCACCAAAAGTTGCTTTTACTTATTATATCTATTAAAACACCGATGTTTCTTGATGTGAATTTTTCTTTAGCTGAAAATTGAAATAACCTCATTAAATCCGTGCTAATTTTTTCTTAAATTTAGAACAGAAAAAGTCTCCTTTATTGAGATGCCTTGTTTTGGAATGGTCAGATGAAGTGAGACATACTAGAATCTTTTTGGAAAATTCAAAGGCTTAATTGTTCAGATTGATAGCATGAGCAATTGAGATATTAAAATGTTAGCCCTCGATATTACATAAGTGTTGATCAGTTACCGCGCTCCTGAATTTTAATTGAATGGTCAACAGTTAAATTTTGTTCATAAATTCAACCTGATCTCTGCGTGTAATGAGCAAGATGATTGGGGAGAAAAACAAATTATCTAGCTTTTATCCAGACAAAAATCATGCCTTGTCTATTCCTCTAAATACCATTTACCTTATCCTCACGACCAGCAAAACAATGTGGTCATCTCCAATTATTTTCTTGATATACAAATGCTTGATTAGTACAAAGAAACTGCCGAGTCCAAAGATGAGGCTGGTTCGAATCAGGCCTTCATTACTTTCTTTTTTGGTTTTCTCATCTTTTTATATATTTGTGCTATTCATTGTGTGGGAAGCAATTATTTGTCAGTATTTCTCCCTTAGCATGTCAAATTGCTTAGACATGCGAGACCGATAGAAACATTAGCGTTATTCATTATGGTAAATTGAATTGTCGATATAGATCCATATATGTAATTTATGACCAATCAATCCTACAAATCAAGATAAAGGATGATTTTTGAGGGATTTCCCCCTTATTTTAAGTAGGGATTAGGGGAAGGGCGGAGACATTTTTTTGTATGGAAAAAACGTACTGATACTCGATGTTTACACCATACCACATAAATTTACTATGGTTAAGTATGGATTGAGGCGGAAGTACATACCAATCCACCATGATTAGAGATAAAATTGTATATGAATGATACGCGTGCAATGTATTATTGGTGTAAACACTGGACGGCGGCTACATAAATGTGATTACAGTGATTCATTTCCAGTGTTTACATTTTTATTCTGTTGGCAGGATTACATGGGAAGATGCATACTGACATTGACAAAAGTACTAATGGAAGGAGAATATAAAGAAAGCTTTGAATTAGATGGAGCTAAATCAGGGAAACTCAACTTGCATCTCAAATGGGCACCACAGCCCATATATAGGGACTCCTAATGATAAAACTTTTTTATAGGAATGTTTTTTGTTGTTGTAAGACTTGTATACAATAGAAGTTATTTTGTATCTTTGCGTTATAGGCAGTGATAATTTGTAGAATTAATCATTTTTGTAGATAATTGTTTGATTAATGCAGAAGAGAGATAAATGTAAAGCTGCAAAACTTCTGAAGTAAAGTTGAAGCTGGAGAAAGAATAAAATGTAATATAAGCTTACATATATAAACTTAAGAGTAAGGCGTTTGTTTGGTTAGATGTATTATTAGAAATAATATAGGGATTTAATAATAATATAGTACTTCCCTTAAGAATGTAGTTGCTTTTTTACTTGTTCATAATGCATTTTGTGCTATCCTTAAGAAAACATCAATTAAGTATTTATTTTACTAAATTACCCTTATTAATGATAATTAATACTAGTATCACTTGACTACTTATTCTCCAATAATTTGAAAAATGGCGACTTAATGTATAAGAGTAAATTAGAAAAAAAATTTGATTTTCTATTGATTCTCTTGAGTGGAGAAGTGAAAAAGAACTTTTATCTTAGTAGGCTATTCTTTTCAAAATGCCCATTAACAGAGTACATCATATACTATCCTAAAAGTGGAACCTTAAATGTTAGAATTTGAATTACCAAAATATTGACAAAAACTAGTCCAAAAACACGTGCGCTAAGATACACGAAAAAAATTCAAAAATAATTAGATTTACAAGTGGTCATTCAAAAATAAAAACCGTTTCAAAAATAATTGTAAAATAGCCACTTTTCATGTAAAGATAAATCTGAACGAAAACACTATTCAAAATCTGAAAAAATGCAAGTATAATATACTGGAATTCCAGTATAATATACTAGAACTCCAATATATACTGGAGATTGGAGCATAATATGCTGGAAGTTACCGATCTCCAGTATGTTATGCTGAAACTTTTCGTGTAGCAGCAAAATAGTGGCTATTTTTCAATGACTTGCAAACGCTGGCTATTTTTGAATGACCAGTCCAAAAACTGGCTAACCCGTGCTATTTTTACAAGATACACTTGCAACACACCGGTCCAGAAACTAGTCAATTCAATAACATAACGATAAAATTGTAATAAGCAGCTGTTTCAACTTTCAACACGAAAGAGTTTCAATCATCTTCGGGGAACTTTACAAGGACTTAACACTTCCATAATGACATGATGCTGCCATAAACAACACAAATTTCTTAGTAGTAAGGTAGCTGGATCCACTCTTCAACACAAGTAGATAGATTTTGAAACTGGACAGTAGGACCGTGGCGTAAAACTACCACTACGTTGACAACAACAACAACCCAGTATAATCCCACACGTGGGGTCTGGGGAGGGTAATATGTACGCAGACCTTACCCCTACCCCGAAGGGTAGAGAGCCTGTTTCCAGGAGACACTCGGCTCAAAAAACAACAGAAGCCGATATATTAGTACCATAAAAATGCATAATAAAATAACAACGTTGACAACATGCTTGAGAAACTATGTTTCAGAACCGCGCAGTGGAGGGCCTTTCTGAAATGACAGAGTGTAGATGATTCTTATTCAACTTTCTCCTGCGACGAGCACTTCCCCTGCATAACCATGAGTTGCACTCATCAATCAATGGGAGACATCAATAGTAAACAACAATGGGAATCATTAGATGCTTTGCTGTACTGAAGAGTGTGGCGTAGCGGTTAATGAAGTGGGTGAAAACTATAGGAGATCAGCGTTCAAATTCCAACATAAACAAAATGCTAGATGATTTATTCCCATCTACTTAAGCCATGGTGGACAGAGTTACACGGTGTGATGCGGAACACTCGAGGTGCACACAAACTAACAAACGCCATCGTTATAAAAGAATGATCATACACCAATTTGTATTTCAAGAAATAAAATGGTCGTAAGAGCTCAGACATATAGAGACATTGACGAGGGCAACTGTGGAAGAATCAATAAGCAGTGAATGCATAAAGCTGAGGTACAAGTACTAGCTTGTCAAGATTTATCAGTAAAAATGACTCTTCACTTGTGAGGGTAGAACTCTAATGGAAACTTAATGCTTTATATTTTAGCAAAACCAATTAGTTTCCATCACAGTGCATCAAAGGCATTTCCTTGGATCTTTCCATGTGTAGGATTAAATGCAGAAATGTTATTTCAGTTTTGTTCAGTAACTAAATTTATCAAAAAAATCACAAGGTCAGTCCATCGACTAGGATATAAGAGCAAGTGCATTAGATATTCTTAGCCATCCTAGTCATGGCATCTACTATTCCGGACTCTTTTGGTTAAACATCAGTATCTCACACAAGACGCGGTGTTGTTGACAAAATCACCTTTTAGCCTTGAGAATGATTTCAAGATTCAGTGTTGTTAACATAAAAGTAACACCACATTTGTTCACTATTTTATGGCATAGATCTAAAGTCTGAAAGCTATATGCGTTGGAAGTTCTTCAATGTTATCAAATTCTGACTAATCTGTTCCAATTAGATGGGACCAATAAACAAATTATTGTGGGAGAGGGCAGCGCGGTGCACTAAGCTCCCGCTATGCGCGGGGTCCGGGGAAGGGTCGGTCCACAAGGGACTTTGTACGTAGCCTTACCCTGCATTTCTGCAGGAGGCTATTTCCACGGCTCAAAACCGTGACCTCCTGGTCACATGACAGCAACTTTACCAGTTATGCCAAAAGGTTCCCCTTTATTGTAGGAGAAATGAAAAGAAATTTTATGGAAAAGCTAGAAAGGAATGACACTGACCAATACTGGTTGTGCAACGTGAACGAGTCAGTTGAAACTTTAATTCCATCGTCATTTCGGTTCCAGTGGTAGATTGCATGTGTTCTATTCTTGATCTCTAGCGTCGAATGACCATAACTAGCTTCACGGAAAGCAGAATAATCTGGCTGTGGATCTCTAAATCTGCATAGAAAGGGAAATGATAATACTGTTCAACAGCATGCGGAAAGCCACATTAGTTGGATAGAAAAAAATGTACAGCAATAAAATTCCATAAACTCAGGCTGTTAACAGAGTCAGAGTCAGATAAATCAATTACATATTAAATAGACAAAGGTCCTTGGACAGGATCCCTTGTGAAAATTGTGGTGGTTGGAGATATTTTTGGAAGGACAAAAAGAAGCAAAAACAAACGACAAAACATAACTCAAACTTATCAGATAAGGTGGATAACATAATTCAGCAAGAGCGCGTAAGGTGTCATTGACTAGGGTAATCCCTGCAATCTGTGTAACTTACCTTGAAGCAAGACCTTCTTGATTTCCTCCATCACCAACAGTTATGTAAATAGGAGCTGTTTTATCCGGTACGGGATAAGCATCACCACCCGAGACATTATAGTGTATATTAGATATGCGATACTGAAAAGGATAAAAAATAGGAGGTCTCAACATCACAGCATAATTATTACGATGCCGATAAAGTTTGAAAATTGAAAAAAGACACGACAGAAGAAATGTGCAACTGATTTCTGTAACTAAATTCTCTCTAAGGCAACAGTGTATCACATATCTTCAATAAAAGAAAGGAGGCATTTATGTCTCTCTAGCCTATATCCTGATAGCCTCACATTACTGCAATTTGTGCTCAAATATTTTGAGCAAAATGTTAGGTCATCCCAGAATATATCTCGGTTTGGCAAACTCAGCATTCTTCTCTATTGCGCCTAAAATCTCTATTTTTGCTAATATTCCATGTGTTTCTATTTGTCTGCTAAGACACTCCAATCTTTGGTTGACAATATTATGTGGAGAAGACCGCAATTTACTCAAAGATATAGAGCATTGTCGGTTGAACTTTGTCAATAGGTTTCTTAGCTTCCTATTGATCTTGATTTTTTTATTTTTTTTTGCGCGAGTTAATTTCAGCTATGACCAAAGCCCCACTAGCTAAGTGGTCATACAAAAAGCTACATGATTTGGAAATATAATATCAAAATGTCATCTTTTTCTTTGCAGGGACAAGCAGTGATGGCGAGTATGATGATGAGATAAGACAACTTACTGATCTTTCATAAGCATGGACATGGCCAGCAAATATCACATCAACCCTATGTTTGATAAACCATCTTTCAAAGACGGATCTCATGCTTTCCCCTTCCATGAAATGAGCTTCATTACTATTGTAGATGGGAACATGCATAAGGACTATAAGCCAAGGAGTTTTCTCTCTATTCACATTTTTCAGTTCCTGCTTCAGCCAATGCCATTGAGGCGTATATTTTACTGCGAGACAAGAGACACAGTGACTGAGTAGCTATCCAATCAAACGAACCATTTTTATGGTAGATGATGCTCAAAGGTATAGTAAAACAAGAACAACTAGAAACATTTTCAGGTTTTAGACAATTCAAAACTAGGTCCTAAAGCTTGTTCTTTGCATTAAAAAACCAGCAGAAATTACTTTGTTCTAAGCTTGAAGAGACCTGTACGTGAAAAAAAAAATTCCCTAGCCAAATGCACCAAATGATTACTGGAACTGTTTTCTTCCTTCACATGGACATGGTTAGTCCCATCTCCAGAAGATGAAAGTAGCTGAATGAGGATGTTGATATGGATGTGTGGACATACCAAGAAAGACAATAAAGTTATTAGGGAAAAGGTGAGAATAGCCTCTGTGGAGGACAAGTTGCGGGAGTCGAGGAGAGACATAGATGCCCCGGTCAGGAGGGGTGAGAGGTTGACCATAGCGGGTCCGAGGAAGGGTAGGGGTAGGCCAAAGAAGTATTGGGGAGAGGTAATTAGGCAGGACATGTCATTGCTTCAGCTTACCGAGGATATGACCCACGATAGGAAGGTGTGGAGGTCAAGGATTAGGGTTGAAGGTTGACAAGTAACAGTGTGTTTCTCCTAGGCTTTTCTCCTAGGCTTACCAGTAGCACTAGGAATATTCTTCTAATTTCTTATTCATGGTTCTTTATTATTACATGCTATGCCATTCGCGTCCGTTACCATATTACATTGTTGTTACTATTGTTTGTTGCTTGGTTGCTTTATTTTCACTGTTCCTTGAGTCGAGGGTCTATTGGAAACAACCTCTCTATATTTATAAGCTAGGGGTATGATCTGCATACACATTATCCTCCCCAGGCCCCACTTATGGGATTACACCGGATTTTTGTTGTTGTTGTTGTTGTACATGGACATGGTTCGGCAGTGGAAGAACCCATAACTGGTAATGAAGAAAACAACTAGCAAAAAGAAGCCAGCAAATCATCTTGGCAAAACTGCAGTGCAAAAGCTAATGAGCATGAGTTCGAGGATTTTTACTTACAGATGCATATACGTAGTTGATTACATGATGTTTTGCATTTCATTTAGAAAGTTCATTAGTCCATCTTAACACCATTAACTGCAAATATTTTGTTCGTGTGGCCTTTTAAGTCTTCTGAAACTAGAGAATCTATAAATTCACGTTTAACGGCAAGATATCAGAACAAATCATTGCACCTACTAAAGTAAGAGAAAAGGGACAGATGTATTATTTACAAAGAAGCAAGACATAAGAGGGAACAATTACTTACCAAAAGGAGAGTAGCTTGATAGGACAATTATGTGAGAGGATGCCCTTCTGATGGCATACCAAAGGGGATTACTGCTTCTTGAAACTTGATAAGGTGTTGGGTATCTATATAGAAATGATTTGAATGGAACTACTTCCCCCTGTACATAATGAGAAGTATTGTCAACGGGCATCAGAATATTTTAAATGGACACAGTGCAGAGGTCCTTAAGAAGGGAGAAATTTTTATACGACTCATTGGAGGTGTTTTTATGTTATTCTAATTTAGTACATTTTAAAAAATTTCTCTCAAAGACATGAGCACATCTGACGTCTGAATTAGAAATGAATATGGGAATTTTGCTAAATACAGAATTATGGTCATGCTTGGCATATCTAGCCATCACGGCCTCAGGTCCATCTGAGGATTGTGAAAGAATCACCATTGTTCAACATAGCGCAGAACATCTTTAAGTCATCTTTAGTTCGAGTGAATGGAGTGCTTGTGGCTACTAGAATGTTGCAACATACGCTGACATCTCAGAACAAAATGAAGTAAATCTCATTTTGTAACTAGAAAGCAGTAGTAACAATGAGATTAAAACATGTCCTACGGTAGTCCTGACGTTATAAAAAGCCAAAAACTTTGTGAAACATATGTAAGGTCATTACCATATTTGGAAAGTACTCTATCTCATGATTCCCAGCGGACCAAATCCATGGCTGGTATGCTGCACTTTGTTCAACGAAGCGGCCCCATGTATCCCAACGGACTCCAACATCGTTATACTCATATCTGTCAGCATAAGAGAGATCTCCAACAAACAAGACACTTTTGGCTCCACTTTGCATGTAGTGCTGAAGAGTAGAAAGAGAATTATATGTTTGACCAAGATCACCTGCAAAGAACATCAATGACGTGTAAATAAGAAAATCCTGCCATGATAAGGTCATAACATAGTGCATAAAATATGTGAAAAAACTCGAATGCTTTTGATACACGGTCTCGGTTTAAATATGGTGAACGGATAAGAAACATTAGCTAACTTTTCACCCCAAAGATAGAGAGTCATAGATTTCTAATGTTGCTTCCTATGAGTGGTTGACTTGTTTTACAATAGCAAGAAAAACACAAAGAAACTTGTTCTATATTGTTAAATCAAAAAACTATGTTTCCGTCATAACAAAGGTATATGATGTCGTGGTGCATAACCCATCTTCTTATAGTCTACAGGGATACAGCTTGTCCTTCTGAAAAACCTTAAGAAACTTGTTTAGATAAGTAATCAAATAGAAATTTAAACTACTTACCTATGATGCCAAATTTGTAAGAAGCATCTGGATCAACTTTTGGAGGAGTTTCAAACCAAAACTTCCGAGCAGAATCGTCTTTTCCGATTTCATAGTAGTACTTTGTGTCATACTAAACAAGAAAATAAAAGCAAATTGGTCAAACAGATTAAAAAAGGGGGAGAGAGGAAACATTTAAGACATCTATATGCTATTACCGCCAGATCTAACTCAGAATTTGATCTGACGAACAAAAATTTAAAAACATCTAATAGCCAGATGGAAAGCAGAATTTGATGTTCTCCTATCAACCCAAGTTTATATCCAAACTCTTGTAATTACACTAGACTTTCTTTTTTCTAATTGTTATCTTTTTTTGATGTCTACTACTTTCTTGAAACTCTACAATTGCGAAATGTTAGTTGACCTATTATTCTTGATCCTTTTTCAGTTAAGGCCCTTGTTCTTAGTCTTGTGCCAGTCTTTGCCTTGTTGAAATGAAACAGAGGAAATCATGTAATAGGAACTAAGAAGAGAGATTATGCGTACCAATTATATTGCCAGAGAAATGAAATACCACCCTCCCGCAAACAGAAAACTGAGCAGTACTTATTTGGTTGTGGGAAAAGTATATGAGAATGCTCACCTATATGCTACGCGAAAATGCACTGGACGTGATGTTTATTAGCCCATAACCAACAAGATAAAAATGATGAATGTTTCAGTTTTCAAAAGAGGATATCAAAAATGTTGGTGTTGACTACCTGAAGGCCAGTAACAAGGCACTGATGTATATAACCGGACTTGTAGTTGTAAAATGTGTAGTTTGTTACAGTCCCCTCAGCAGTAAAATCATATTTCCCCTCAGATAAGCCGTAACGCACTTGGCTAGACCCTGGTTCATCAGGAGTTATCCATGAAATTATGACAGCCTTCCCATCATAGTCACCCTGTGTAATATGCACCTACAAAAATGAATGGAAGTCATTAGCACTTCGGATGACACATAACCCATTGTAATCTCAAAGGCATGTTTATGAAAAATAAAACATATCAGAGCAAGACTTCTCCATTGGAAACAGCTTGTTGTTTGAACTAGTCTCAAAGAAACTACAGTCACATTTAAAAATAAAAAAAAGTGGAGTTTAAGCCTCTCGTGTTCTGGGGAACGATGAGCATGACAAGACTTATAGATTAGAGTACAACAATATTATACTTTTTTTATTTCACAATTCTCATTTCGTCCAGAAAGTGATCGTAAAGAACTTTGCAATCTGAAGCATGAATACTAAACATCGAACAACAACATGGATTAATCTTTTTGACCAGGTTGAACTAAGACATGGACTTAAAGAAGTCGAATAAGAATTGACTATGAAAAAAGACTTTTAACCAAACAAATACTTCTTTAAGAAAGTTTTGAATGATCCAACAAGAAAGTAAGTCTTAGGACTCCAAACTTACTTGCTGTGGAGCGTTGTAACCCTTTGGAACTGCAAATACTTCATTTTCAAGAGGAATATCCACAGACGGCCACTGAGTTCGAACAAATGCACTAGTTATACCAGCATTCCCATTGTCTATAAATGTCAAGACGAGAGATAACAAAAAAAAGAGATGAAGCAACATTGGCTCCTCTCCCCCTAACTTCCAAGAGGAGCACTGCTCGATCAGAGAAGAGTTCGGGCAACTCAAGTTTTAATTGACTGCATCCAAGAAGAACCAACACAGGGATCAGAAGGAGTATCATTTTTCTCCAAGACTCATTCCAGTTCAGATCACATCATCAAATAAAAAGAAAATGAAAACCATGTCAATTATCGATTTCCAAAATGCATTCTTTTGAATTGGGTATACTAGAACTATTACAAATCAATAAAGAATGTATAAGTTTTTTTATGGATAGTGTTCAGCTTGCGCGCCCCTCAACTATTCCATCAAGTACCTGCTACCTCGAACAGATACCGAGCAACTTTGCCAACTTAGGCAGATAAGAAGAAATCACCTAGTATTTTTTTGCCCTCTAGTGGGATTTGAATCTAAGATCTCATGGTTCTCCTCCGACTTCATTGACCACTAAGTCACACCCTTGGGTGCATAACGAATGTACAAGTTTCCAGCTCATTGATAACATTTATAGTTCTTAACCTCTATGACTAAACCACAAATCTTAAGAAAATCTACACTCATATGAATGAATGTAACTAGAACATCAAGAAAGTGATATGGGCAGGGCAAAACTAGAGTATAACTTACGGATTCGACGGAACCCAATAGCTTTAGTCCAAACCCTATATTTGTCTTAAGAAATCCATTGAGTATGTACAAATAACTAATTTAGAACCAGTAACTTAAAAGAACTAGAATCCCGAACCCATAAACTTCAAATCCTGTCTCCGCCTCTGGATATGGGATTGTACCTCGAAGGTTGAAACCAGAGGGGAGTGAACCAGCAAGGCTAAGGGGTTGATATCAGCACAGCTTAATTCATAACAAAAATGTATCCTTTTGAACTGGGTATTACTAGAATCATTACAATTTACAAATGTAAAATGTGGATCTTAGCTCAACTAAACTAAGCAGAAAATGAAGATCATATATCAATTATCAATATCAAAACATGCTATTTTCAAGATTGGGTGTACAAATTAAAACTTATCACAAATGTAATATAAATGTATCAAAATACAATCTTTCTTAACGAACAATCAAGAAAATAAAGGGAGTGATAAGGGTATTGTACCTTAAATGCTGAAACCACAAAGGAGTCAACGAGCAAGTCTTAGGTAAGCTTTTCTATATTAAAAATATCAAATCTTTTGAAATGGGTATATCAAAAAACTGATCTTTGAATTGGGTGTAGTAAAAATATTGAGAATTAGTCTACTACGAAAGCATATGAATTTAAAAGGGAACAGTGTCTCTGTCAGTTCAGTTTGTGTGTGGTTTAATGTTAGTTTAATGGCGTGAAAATACAGGAATGTACTAACGTGTCAAGAGAAATATGTGGTTACGTGGCAAGATGTGATTGGTGATCTCTTTTGTGAACCAGACGATTGTTATCGGCGCCCTCTGGACCCATTGGATGAGTTTAGGACTAATGAAATATCTTGTGCTTTTTTTTTACGTAATCCTCCCTATCTTATATCTTTTCTTGGTCTAATCTTTTTTTGATATTTTTTAATAGAATTAATACCCTAAAACTCACTTAAACTATTATATTTTTGTCAATTTCCTACTTAAACGATTTGGTGTCCTCAAAATTCTCATGAATTATATTGTCCTTCATATTAAAACTCTCTTGTTGATGACCTAGCATAACGTGTGTAAATACTCGTTCGGAAGCGTGTGACAGCTGAAAAAATCCATCAAAATGGCCCACCTAACCAAAAATAATGGCTAATAAGCCTAACCATCTTTCAAATTTATTTTTTTAAAATAAATATTCTCCTTATTTCTTATATCCACTTTTCTTCCTCATTTTTTAATCACTCTTTTATTTTTTTCACCTTTCTTCTTCTTTTTCACCTTCTTCATTTTTTTTACCTTTTTTCTTCAGTTCTCCACATGAGTTACCTCGGAAAATGTTTTTCTCTCTCTTGTTTTCTTTGATATTGTTTATTCTCTTTCTTGTTTTAGTCTTCCTTCATGTCTTATATACATATTATTGAAATAATACTAATTTAAATCTTCTTATTAAACTCAATACCTTGTAGAGAATAAAGTTAAATCTCTTGAACCTTTTTTATATAATCTGGAATTAGAGAATGTAATTGCTGGCCAGTTGATTTTTTATTTGCGAAATTTTATTTTGTTTAACTTTTTTTATGTAATATAAGATGATTTTAAAGAAATGCAACACTATATGCCTTTATTTATATTTTACTGTGCTACAAAGTGAATATAAATAAAGACTTATTCGATTAGAGTCTAGCATAAATCATAATTAAATCTAAAATTAACACAATACATTAGATATTATTTTGGCCAAAATTCGTAGAATTAATCAAACATCCGAGAGTAATGCATCATGAGTAAACTATATAAATTTTTTTGTATAAATCATAAATTAATATAGTTAGACAGGTGCACCTTTATAAGTCCAATATGAGGTTTTAATATATAGGAAAGTATAGTTTAGGGGGGCTTTGGGGACACCAGATAGTTTAAGTAGGTAACTGATAAAAAATGATAGTTTCGGCGAGTTTTAAGCTGAGTTAAATAGCCACGTGTAGTGCTACATAACACTTTTTTAGATAATTAGGAGCGTGTACTAGACACACCTCTTTTGGGGACATCTCCAACCTTTACCCCCCATTTTGGTCCAAAATGGGGATTTTTTCCATTTTGGGGACAACTTACTACAACAATTCTCCCATTTTTCCCCCAAAAGAGAATATTCTTTTTTATATTCTTCTCTCTCTTCTATATTATATTATTATCTTTCATTTCAATTTTATTTTTTAATTTTCGTTAAACAAATTTCATCTTTTATTTTGTTATATATCTCCCTACTAAGTTATTATGCTATTCCATTAAACATATCTTCCTATTAAGTTATTATGTTATTTACTGTAGTTTTAATTTTTATGTATTTTAATTTAATGTATTTTCAATTTTCATGTATTTCTAATTTTAATATATTTTGTATTCGCACCTTTCAATTTTAGCAACATCTAATATTTTATATTTGCACCATTCATTTTCTGAGATGATTATATATTTTTTGTACAATTATAACTTATAATAAAATTAACTTATAATAAAATTAACTTATAATTTTACATAAAAATAATAAATGCACGAAAATTAATTTATCAAAATTATACGCCAAAGTTAAGATGTAAAATTAATATTATAAAGATATTACATAAACATAATTAGGTATATATAAAGAGATAAATTAAAAGAGTTAAATAATAAAATAATAATAAAATATGCATGAATAGTAATGAGGGAGATGAATAGTGTACCACATATTTGGGGGAACACTATTCATCCCCCATTTTGGGGGCAAAAATGGGGGAGGGTTGGAGCTTTATTATGGCAAAAGTTGCCCCCATTATGGAGAAATGGGGGAGGGTTGGAGATGGCTTAGTTTAAGGGCAATATCATTCAGAGGGGTTTTGGGGATACCGAATAGTTTAAGTAGGAAACTAACAAAAACATAATAGTTTAGAGGGATTTTGGGGTATTAGCTCTTTCTTATAATGACATGTTGTTCGAGTTAGTTTCGATTATTTTATTAGGTACCTATTCCCTGTAATAGTATATATCAGATAACTTTACCCACTTAGATTTGATTATCTACTATTTTTTGGCTCCGTTGAAATTTGAACTTAAGATCTTACGGTTCTCCTTTTCATTGATCATTAAAGGCGAAATACACAAAGCGCCCCTTCAAGTTGTCCTCAACGATCATTTGAATACCTCAACTGAGACCATTTCCAGCTAGACACTTCAAGTGACTGTTAAGTAAATCAAATAGACAGCCTAGTGCAACATACCAGATGCGTGAGTTACACTTGCCAAATGAGCCAATAAATAAATGACACGTGTAATTTGTAATTAAAATTTAACACAAATTAACCAAAAAAAGAAAATAAATTTAAAGAAGAAAAAACCCTTTTCCAGCGGCCTTTCTCTCCCCCCCCCAATTTCATCTTCTTCTTCCAAACCAAAACCAGCGCCACCCCCATCGTAAGGTTTACAAAATCCAAAATTGGTCTTTTAAATCCTTGAAACCATCACAGCCAGTTGTTCCCTTCACATACAAAAAAAATATTCCACATTTTAAAGTATCTACAAATACTCTAAAGTCTAAACAATCACTACGATATATATAATTCTGGAACCAAAAGTGAAACTCGTTTTAATTTGCTTTTGTCCATTTCAAAGCGCTAGAATGGGAGAAAATGGAGAGAACACTTGTGAGGTTTCAATTTCTTCTTCTTCTTTTTGCCATTTTTTTCTTCCTCTTCTTCTTCTGGCCATGTTTTTACAGGTTCTGGCATTTTTTTTAATCCAAATCTGAAATTTTTGTTGTCACAAATACTTCTCAAAAGAAAAATAATTTATTACTGTGTGTCTGTTTTGCTACTGTGTGATTTGCTTCTCTTGGCAAAAAATCTGATATTGAGAGGAGGAGGTGTGAAAATTGGAGGAGAAAGGTGTGAAAATTAGGTGGGGTCCATATTATTTTAGGAAAAGAAAAAGAAAAAATCTAATTTTATATAGGCAACTCGCGTCTAGAAGAGTGTTTCACGCGATGGAGGCTGACATGGCCGGGTATTTAGTTGATCTTCTTTTATGAATAAATAAAGTGTCTAGTTGGAATCAGTTGAGGTGTTCAATTGATCGTTGAGGATAACTTGAAAGGGCGCTTTATGTATTTCGCCATCATTAAACTATATCGTTAAGTGCTTTTTGATTTCTTTTCCTCATTTTCTGCACTATAGGAGTTGTGGGTAAATCATTTTGTTTTCTGTGAGAAATCATCTAGGCAGCTTCTTATGCAATATTACGAAAAACACATTCAAATAACTTTAGATAAGTTAAGACTATATGATTAATAATGTTAACAGTTGCCATGATTATTTGATATTAGACTACTAATGTCACAGGGGCGTTTTCTGTCTGCCAAAAACACTGCCCGTTGTGCGGCAGTCAAGTCCCCACTTGACTTCAGCCTTGTCAGATTTTCTTTCTGTCACGACCCGGATTTTTCACCCTCAGGAGTCGTGATGGCGCCTACTAATGTGAGCTAGGCAAGCCAATTATTTGAACAAATTACTTCTTTATCCATTTTGTACTTTTTAACAATTATGAAACAATAACATTTAAACAGCGGAATTTAATATGAGAAAAATAAAAACAATAAATTATATGAACATGAATCCAATACAATTGTTTGAACCTCTACTACCCAGAACTAGTGTTACAGTTCCACAGACGATCTAAGAATGCTACATACAAAGTCTGAAAATAAGCAATACACTGTTTCTGAATTAAGGAAGTGAAACAAGAATAAAGGGATAAAGGGAGACGCCAGGGCCTGCGGACGCCTGCAAGTCTGCCTTGGATCTCCGTGTGGACTGAAGGCAGCCACCCAATCTACGGTCCAAATGTTGCTGCTCCGGGATCTGCACATAATGCAGAGTGTAGTATCAGCACAACCGACCCCATGTGCTGGTAAGTGCCTAGCCTAACCTCGGCAAAGTAGTGACGAGGCTAAGACCAGACTACCAAATAAACCTGTGCAATTCAACTATATACAGCGGAAAAGAAGAACATAAATATATAGTCAAGTATGTGAGGGATAACATGTTGCGGGGGAACTATCAATTTAGAATAGAAAGACAACAGGTAATTGAAAGAAACAACGTATCTCAGATATCAACGAAGAATCAGAAATCAATAAGTGCACGACATCACTCTTTGTGCTTTTACTCTCGTCCTCACCAAATCATTCAAGTAATGAAAATGTGCACGGCATCACCCTTCATGCTTTTACTCTCGTCTTCACCATGTAATCAATATAATCGGCACGGAATTATACATCGTGCGGCACGACATCACCCTTCATGCTTTACACTCTTTCCTCACAAATCATACACGGCATCACTCTTCGTGCTTTAACACTCTTCCTCACCCAAACAACAATCACAAACAATAGGGCGAATAAATGAAATTACAATAAGAATCCTGGCAAGGGAACAATAGTTCAACAATCAAGTCCCGGCAAGGGAAAAATCATCAAAAGAAGCATCAACATCCCGGCTAGGGAAATAACATAAAAAAATAATAAATTCCCGGCAAGGGAGATAATATAATGATTCTCTTCTCTTTTTCACTTTTACTTCACAACTCACTTCACAACTTTGAGTCAATGCTCTAAAAAGTTCAATTTCCACTTATACTTTCACATTTTATTGTACAACTTGAGCCAACGCTCCTCAATGTTCAAATGTTACAATACTTCCACAAACTTTGCGCAACAACAGAAATCATCATAAAGGCATGAATAATACAACGAAGCCATAATAATCACAATATAAGACTCACGGGCATGCTTGATACCAATGTATAGATACTCGTTACCATGCCTATACGTCGTACTCGACAAATACCACATAGCAAATAGAACTCGACTCCTAATCCCTCAAGCTAAGGTTAGACCACACACTTACCTCGATGCCACGAACACAATTCACATCTCAACTATCGCTTTACCCCTTGATTCTACCACCAACTCGCTCGTATCTAGCCACAAGTTACTTAATTACATCAATAAACACTAAATGAATCAACTTCAATTCATGAAAATTAGTATTCTAAAGTTTTACCCAAAAAGTCAAAAATCGCCCCGGGCCCACATGGTCAAAACCCGAGGTTCAAACCAAAAGCCGATTACTCATTCCCCCACGAACCCAAATATATAATTTATTTTGAAATCGGACCTCAAATCGAGGTACAAATCCCCATTTTTAGAAAAACCTAAGTTCTATCCAAAACACCCAATTTCCCCATGAAAATAATTAATTTTGAGTTGAAAATCATGTGAAAAGATGTTAATGATTGAAGAAAACGAGTTAAATTGACTTACAATCGATTTGGAAGAAGAGTTGTCTTTGAAAAATCACCCAAGAGTGTTTTGGTTTTGAAAAAGTGTGAAAAATGGGAGATTTTTGGTTAAGTTATAAAATTACAGGTTGCAGATATGGGAATTGCGATCAGGGTTCGCAATTGCGATCAGGATTCGCAACTATGTTCGCATTTGCGAAGGGGTTCTCGCATTTGCGAGTTGGAAAATGCGAACAAAAGATCGCATTTGCGATAACAGGCCCAAAAGGGGCGTATCGCATTTGCGAAGGAAATCTCGCATTTGCGAGGAAGAGCTGGCCTGGGCTGTTTCGCAATTGCGACATAGCCTCGCATTTACGATATCGCACTGCAGGCCTGCACAGAAACAACTGAAGCCTGCAATTCCTTAAGTCCAAAAACCCACCCCGTGGCCTATCCAAAACTCACCCGAGCCCTCGGGGCTCCAAACCAAATATGCACACCAACCTAAAAATATCATACGGACTCGCTCGTGCATTCAAATCACTAAAATAACATCAACAACTATTAATTTAACATAAAATCATGAAATTTCTCAAGAACTTCAAATTTTCCATTTTTCTCAAGAACGATCCGATTCACGTCGTTTCAAGTCCGTTTCTTACCAAACTTCACAGACTTATCTTAAATCACATATAAGACCTGTACCTAGCGTCGAAACCAAAATACGGGCCCGATACCATCAAGTTTTAAACATTTTTCATTTCCAAAACTCAGAAATAATTTCAGAAAATAATTTTCTTTAAAAATTCATTTCTCGGGCTTGGGACCTCGGAATTTGATTCCGGGCATACGCCCAAGTCCCATATTTTCCTCGGACCCTCCGGGACCGTCAAATCACAGGTCTAGGTCTGTTTACCCAAAATATTGACCGAAGTCAACTTAAACTCATTTTAAATGCAAAATTCATCATTTTCACAGATTTTCACAGAATGACTTTCCGGCTATGTGCCCTGATTGTGCACGCAAATTGAGGTGATGTTGAAAGAGGTTTTTAAGGCCTCGAAATGCAGAATTCACTTTTAAAACAAGTGTTTAGGTCATCACATCCTCCACCTCTAAAACAACCATTCATCTTCGAACGGACAGAAGAAGGAAATACCTAAGTCGGGGAAAAGATGAGGATAACGGCTCCACATATCGGACTCGGACTCCCAGGTCGATGCCTCAGCGGGCTGACCTCTCCACTAAACACGAACAGAAGGAAAACTCTTCGATCTCAACTGACGAACCTGCCAGTCTAGGATAGCTATCGGGTCCTCCTTATAAGACAAGTCCTTGTCCAACTGGACAGTGCTGAAATATAAAAGGGGGGTGGATTGCCGTGGTATTTCCAAAGCATGGACACATGAAACACTGGATGCACGACTGATAAGCTTGGCGGCAATGCAAGTCTGTAATCCACCTCTCCCACTCGATCCAGAATCTTAAACGGGCCAATGAACCTAGGGCTAAGCTTGCCCTTTTTCCCAAATCTCATCACGCCCTTCATAGGCGACACCCGAAGCAATACCCGCTCACCAACCATGAATGCCAAATCTCAAACCTTACTGTCGGCATAACTTTTTTTCCTGGACTGAGTTGTACGAAGCCTATCCTGAATAATCCTGACCTTGTCCAAGGCATCCTGAACCAGATCCGTACCCAACAACCGAGCCTCCCCCGGCTCAAACCATCCAACCGGTGACCGATACCGCCTACCATACAAAGCCTCATACGGAGCCATCTGGATACTCGACTGGTAGTTGCTGTTGTAGGCAAACTCTGCTAAAGACAAAAACTGATCCCACGAGCCTCCAAAGTCAATGACACAAGCTCGGAGCATATCCTCCAAAATTTGAATAGTCCGCTCGGACTGCCCGTCCATCTGAGGATGAAATGTTGTGATCAACTCTACCCGTGTGCCCAACTCTCGCTGAACTGCTCTCTAGAAATGGGAGTTAAACTGTGTACCTCAATCCGAAATGATAGACTCGGGCACACCATAAAGACGAACAATCTCCCCGATATAGATCTCAGCTAACCTCTCAGAGGAATAAGAGATTGCCACAAGAATGAAATGTGTTGACTTGGTCAGCCTATCAACAATAACCCACACTGCATCAAACTTCCTCTGAGTCCGTGGGAGTCCAACAATGAAGTCCATAGTGATACGCTCCCACTTCCACTCAGGAATCTCAATCTTCTAGAACAAACCATCAGGTCTCTGATGCTCATACTTAACCTGCTGACAATTTAAACGTCGAGCTACATATGCGAGGATGTCCTTCTTCATTCTTCTCCACCAATAATGTTGCCGCAAATCCTGATATATCTTCGCGGTGCCCGGATGAATAGAGTACCGGGAACTATGAGCCTCCTCTAAAATCAACTCTTGAAGCCCATCCACATTAGGCACACAAATTCGACCCTGTAATCTCAAAACTCCATCATCACCTAAAGTAACCTGCTTGGCACCTCCGTGTTACACCGTGTCTCTAAGGACACACAAATGGGGATCATCATACTGTCGATCACGGATACGCTCCAATAAAGAGGAAAGAGCGACCGTGCAAGCTAACACATGATTGGGCTCAGAAATATCCAACCTCACAAACTGATTGGCCAAAGCCTGAACATTCAAGGCAAGGGGTCTCTCACCGACCGGAATATAAGCAAGGCTGCCCATACTGGCTGACTTTCTGCTCAAAGCATCAGCCACCACATTGGCCTTTCCCGGATGATATAAGATGGTGGCATCATAGTCCTTTAATAGCTCCAACCACCTTCTCTGCCTCAAATTTAACTCCTTCTGCTTGAACAAATACTGCAGACTCTTGTGATCCATGAACACCTCACATGCCACGCCATACAGATAATGCCTTCAAATCTTCAATGCGTGAAGAATGACTTCCAACTCCAAATCATGAACCGGATAGTTCATCTCATGAATCTTCAACTGCCGCGAAGCATAAGCAATGACCTTTCCATCCTACATCAACACTGCACCAAGTCCAATACGAGATGCATCACAATAAACTGTATAAGGCCTTGAACCTGTGAGCAAAACCAACACATGTGTTGTAGTCAGAGCTATCTTGAGCTTTTGAAAGCTCTCCTCACACTCGTCCGACCATCTGAACTGGGCACCCTTCCGGGTCAACCTGGTCATCGGGGCTGCGATAGATGAAAACCCCTCCACAAACAGACGATAGTAGCCTGCCAATCCCAAGAAACTCCGGATCTCTGTAGCTGATACTAGTCTAGGCCAGTTCTTGACTGCCTCAATCTTTTTCGGATCAACCTGAATACCCTCTGCGGACACAACATGACCCAGGAATGCAACTGAACTCAACCAGAACTCACACTTCGAAAACTTAGCATACAACTAATTATCTCTTAGAGTCTGAAGAACCACTCTAAGATGCTGCTCGTGCTCCTCTGGGCTATGGGAATAGATCAAAATATCATCAATAAAGACTATCACGAACGAATCTAAGTAGGGCCTAAACACTCGATTCATCAAATCCATAAAAGCTTCTGGGGCATTTGTCAACCCGAATGACATCACCAAGAGCTCATAATGCCTGTACCGAGTGCAGAAAGTTGTCTTAGGGACATCGGATGCCCTAATCCTCAACTGATGGTAGCCAGATCTCAAGTCAATCTTCAAAAATACCTTGGCACCCTAAAGCTGATCAAACAAATCATCAATCCTTGGCAGTGGATACTTATTCTTGATTGTAACCTTGTTCAGCTGCCAGTAATCAATACACATTCTCATCGATCCGTCCTTCTTCTTAACAAACAACACCAGCGCACCCCAAGGTGAAACACTAGGTCTAATGAAACCCTTTTCAAGCAAGTCTTGCAACTGCTCCTTCAACTTTTTCAACTCAGGCGGGGCCATACAATACGACGAGATAGAAATGGGCTGAGTGCTCGGAGCCAAATCAATGCAAAAGTCAATATCCTTGTCGGGTGACATACCCCGCAGGTCTGAAGGGAATACCTCAGGAAACTCATGAACAATGGGCACAGAATCAATAGAAGGAACCTTAACACTAGAATCACGGACATAGGCCAAATAGGCCAAACACCCCTTCTCGACCATACGCCGAGCCTTCATATATGAGATAACACTGCGGTTAGAATGACTAGAAGTCCCTCTCCACTCCAAACGAGGTAAACCCGGCAAGACTAAGGTCACAATCTTGGCATGACAATCCAAGATAGCGTGGTGAGGTGATAGCCAGTCCATCCCTAATATGACATCGAAATCAACTATATCCAGCAGAAGTAAATCTACACGAGTCTCAAGACCCCCAATCACAACTATACATGAGCGATGAATTCGATCTACCATAATAGAATTACCCACCGGTGTAGACACATAAATTGAACACTCAAAGAATTACTAGGCATGACCAGATACGGTGCAAAATAAGATGACACATAGGAGTATGTAGACCCTGGATCAAATAAAACTAAAGCATCTTTGCCACAAACCAGAACAGTACTTGTGATAACTGCATCGGAAGCCTCAGCCTCAGGCCTGACTGGAAGAGCATAACATCGGGGTTGGGCCCCACCACCCTGAACTACGTCTCTGGGACGGCCTGCTGCTGGCTAGCCTCCACCTCTAGCGGCCTGAGCTCCACCTCTAATACCTCTACCTCCACCTCTAGCACCTCTACCCCCGCCTCTAGCTGGTTGGGCGGGTTGTGGAACACTCGGTGCCTGAACCATGGCACGGAAATCTTGATGCTGAGAGATACTCGGTGCTTGAGGGCAAAACCTAGCAATGTGACCCATTTCACCACAAGTGTACCAAGCCCTCGGCTGCTGAGACTGCTGACCCTGACAACCTGAATGACCACCCCAAAAACTCTGAAGTAGTGGTGCATTGACAGGAGCTGGTGGTGCACTATAGGACTGCTGATCAAAATACTGCATATGGGGACCACGACCACCTGAAGCACCGTGAGAAACCTGAAGTGCTGACTGAAAAGGCTTAGGAGGATGGCCTCTACCATACGAATCTCTGCCTCCAGATGAGGTACCACTGAATCGGCCTGAATGACGAGGCCTCTTGTCAGACCCTTGACCACCTTCCTGTGAAAGAACCATCTCAACTCTCCTGGCCACATTTGCCGCCTCCTGGAAAGAAATTTCACTTCGAGTCTCCCTGACCATCTGAAGTCGAATAGACTGGATAAGTCCCTCAATGAACCTCCTTACCCTTTCTCTTTGGTGGGAAGTATGATAAAAGCATGACGAGCCAAGTCGATGAATCTAGTTTCATACTGAGTAACAGTCATAGAACCCTGTTGAAGACACTCAAACTGCCTCCGATAGATCTCTCTTTGAGTAATAGGGAGAAACTTCTCCAGAAATAACTGAGTAAACTACTCCCAAGTCAAGGTTGGTAATCTGGCTGGTCTAGCCAAGCAATGATCTCTCCACCAAGTCTTGGCGGATCCAGACAAGCGAAAAGTAGCAAAATCGATCTCCACGATCCCCATGTTCCTGAAAACCTCATGACAGCTGTCTAGATAATCATTGGGATCTTCAGAAGATGCACCGCTGAAAGTAGTAGTGAAGAGCTTGGTGAACCTGTCCAACCTCCACAAAGCATACGCAGACATGGCTGCTCCATCACCGGTCTGAGCTACCATACCCAGCCTCAGGAGTCATGATGGCGCCTACTAATATGAGCTAGGCAAGCCAATAATTTGAACAAATTACTTCTTTATCCATTTTATACTCTATAACAATTATGAAACAATAACATTTAAACATCGAAATTTAACATGAGCGGAACAAAAACAATAAACTATTTGAACATGAATCCAATATAATTGTTTGAACCTCTACTACCCAGAACAGGTGTCACAGTTCCACAGACGATCTAAGAATGCTATATACAAAGTCTGAAAATAAGCAATACATTGTTTTTGAATTAAGGAAATGAAACTGGAATAAAGGGAAAGAGGAAGACACCAGGGCCTGCGGACGCCTGCAGGTCTACCTTGGATCTCCACGTGGATTGAAGGCAGCCACCCAATCTACTGTCCAAATGTTGCTGCTCCGAGATCTGCACATAGTGCAGAGTGTAGTATCAGCACAACCGACTCCATGTGCTGGTAAGTGCTTAGCTTAACCTCGGCGAAGTAGTGACGAGGCTAAGACCAGACTACCAAATAAACCTGTACAATTCAACTATATACAGCGGAAAAGAAGAACAGAAATGTGCAGTCAAGTATGGGAGGGGTAACATGCTGCGGGGGAACAATCAATTTAGAATAGAAAGACAACAAGTAATTGAAAGAAACAACATATCTCAGATATCAATGAAGAATCAGAAATCAATAAGTGCACGACATCACCCTTCATGCTTTTACTCTCGTCCTCACCAAATCAATCAAGTAATGAAAATATGCATCACCCTTCGTGCTTTTACTCTCGTCCTCACCATATAATCAATATAATCGGCATAGAATTGTATATCGTGTGGCACGACATCACCCTTCGTGCTTTACACTCTTTCCTGACAAATCATACACGACATCACCATTCATGCTTTAACACTCTCTCACCAAAATAATACATGGCATCACTCTCCGTGCTTTAACACTCTTCCTCTCCCAAACAACAATCACAAATAATAGGGCAAGAGAATAAATGAAATTACAATAAGAATCCCGGCAAGACAACAATAGTTCAACAATCAAGTCTTGGCAAGGGAAAAATCATCAAAAGAAGCATCAACATCCCGGCTAGGGAGATAACATAAAAAAACAACAAATTCCCGGCAAGGCAGATAATATAATGATTCTCTTCTATTTTTCACTTTACTTCACAACTCACTTCACAACTTTGAGCCAATGCTCTAAAAGGTTCAATTTCCACTTATATTTTCACATTTCATTGTACAACTTGAGCCAACGCTCCTCAATGTTCAAATGTTACAATACTTCCACAAACTTTTCCCAACAATAGAAATCATCATCAAGGCATGAATAATACAACAAAGCCATAATAATCACAATATAAGACTCACGGGCATGCTTGACACCAACGTATAGATACTCGTCACTAAGCCTATACGTCGTACTCGACAAATACCATATAGCAAATAGGACTCGACTCCTAATCCCTCAAGCTAAGGTTAGACCAAACACTTACCTCGATGTCACGAACACAATTCAAGTCTCAACTATCGCTTTACCCCTTGATTCCACCACCAACTTGCTCGTATCTAGCCACAAGTTACTTAATTACATCAATAAACGCTAAATGAATCAACTCCAATGTATGAAAATGAGTTTTCCAAAGTTTTTCCCAAAAAGTCAAAAATCGCCCCGACCCACATTGTCAAAACCCGAGGTTCGAACCAAAACCCAATTACCCATTCCCCCGAACCCAAATATGTAATTTATTTTGAAGTTGGACCTCAAATCGAGGTCCAAATCCCCATTTTTTGAAAAACCTAGGTTCTACGCAAAACACCCAATTTCCCCCATGAAAATCATTGATTTTGAGTTGAAATCGACCAGAGTTCGCAATTGCGAACCTCGACCTCTGCTATGTTCACATTTACGAAAAGGGTTCTCGCATTTGTGAGTTGCGAAATGCGAACAAAGGATCGCATTTGCGATAACAGGCCCAAAAGAGGCGTATCGCATTTGCGAAGGAATTCTCGCATTTGCGAGGAAGAGCTAGCCTGGGCTATTTCGCAATTACAACATAGCCCTTGCATTTGCGATATCGCATTTGCGAGCCAGGCTTCGCAATTGCAGGCCTGCACAGAAACAGCTGAAGCTTGCAATTCCTTAAGTCCAAAAACCCACCCCGTGGCCTATCCAAAACTCACCCGAGCCCTCGGGGCTCCAAACCAAATATGCACATCAACCTAAAAATATCATACGGACTCGCTAGTGCATTTAAATCTCTAAAATAACATCAACAACTATTAATTTAACATAAAATCATGAAATTTCTCAAGAACTTCAAATTTTCCATTTTTCTCAAAAACGATCTGATTCATGTCGTTTCAAGTCCGTTTCTTACCAAACTTCACAGACTTATCTTAAATCACATAT
Organism: Nicotiana sylvestris; assembly: GCF_000393655.2. NCBI lineage: Eukaryota > Viridiplantae > Streptophyta > Magnoliopsida > Solanales > Solanaceae > Nicotiana > Nicotiana sylvestris. The sequence continues at coordinate 18,240,249 of NC_091067.1, read as the reverse complement.
AAGACATGTAACGGGTGTCAGAGCCAAAATACGGGCCAGATACCATCAAGTTTTAAACATTTTTCATTTCCAAAACTCAAAAATAATTTCAGAAAACAATTTTCTTTAAAAATTCATTTCTCGGGCTTGGGACCTCGGAATTTGATTCCGGGCATACGCCCAAGTCCCATATTTTCCTACCGACCCTCTAAGACCGTCAAATCACGAGTCCGGATCCGTTTACCTAAAATATTGACCGAAGTCAACTTAAACTCATTTTAAATGCAAAATTCATCATTGTTCATAGATTTTTCATAGAATGGTTTTCCAGCTATGCACCCGGACTGCGCACTCAAATTGAGGTGATGCCAAAAGAGGTTTTTAAGGCATTGGAATGTAGAATTCACTTTTAAAATAAGTGATGACCTTTTGGGTCATCACACTTTCGCTTTCGAGGTTTAACACTTCGAATAAATTCAAGGCAGCACAAATAAACGAAGGCACAACAGATTTACGGGAACTCTTTCCTAACCTTTTATAAAATCAATTACAAAGGAAAATATCAAGTTTGGCAAGGTGCTGCCACCCTTGGCAGATACCAACTCACAAAAATAGCTGACACTTGCACGAATCTTCCCTATAAAAGTCCTTGCCTAAGGCATTCTGTGCTGCCCACTCATTTGGCAAGGCAATGGCACATATTTTGCCATGCTCAAGCCTTGACATAGACAACTCTATGCCTATATCTTTGCTAATTTCTCTCCCTAGGTACTTAGCCCATTTTTGGGGCTGCTAACACACACACATATAGTGTAGTCAACCCAAAAACAGTTTTCCTATTTTCAGTTGACACCCCCAACTGATAGGACATGATCCCCATGATAAAAAACGTGCATGTCATGCTAGAACATGCCTAAAAACGTGCATAGACTCAACCTACAATGAGCAACTCTTGGACAAGGCAGTTGTAACCGCCCAACTGCACAACATGTGTACAACACACTTGAATACCGCTCCATGTGCGCTGCATGTGTGCGTTTCTGGCCATCTGCTGCCAGCCCAAGGCTGGTTTTGCGCCCAGCCTTAGCCTTTGACACTGCTCCCGCTCAATACCATCGCCACAGCTTGTCGCCCGTGACTTAGCCACACGCATACCCGCTGCCACAGCCGCTTGTTCATGTCAAGTCGCCCCTACTTGACTTCAGCCTTGCCCGATTTTCTTTCGCTTTCGAGGTTTAACACTTGGAATAAATTTAAGGCAGCATAAAATAAACGAAGGCACAACAGATTTACGGGAACCCTTTCCCAACCTTTTATAAAATCAATTACAAAGGAAAATATCGAGTTTGGCAAGGTGCTGCCACCCTTGGCAGACACCAACTCACAAAAATAGCCGACACTTGCACGAATTTGCCCTATAAAAGCCCCTGCCTAAGGCATTCCATGCTGCTCACTCGTTTGGCAAGGCAATGACACATATTTTGCCATGCTCAAGCCTTGACATAGACAACTCTATGCCTATATCTTTGCTAATTTCCCTCCCTAGGTACTTAGCCATTTTTGGGGCTGCTAACACATATATATATAGTGTAGTCAGCCCAAAAACAGTTTTCGTATTTTCAGTTGACACCCCCAACTGATAGGACATGATCCCCATGATAAAAAATGTGCATGTCATGCTAGAACATGCCTAAAAACGTGCATAGACTTAGCCTATAATCAAATACTCTTGGACAAGGCAGTTGTAACCGCCCAATTGCACAACACACTTGACAACTGCTCCATGTGCGCTGCATGTGCGCGTTTCTGGCCATCTGCTGCCCGCCCAAGGCTGGCTTTGTGCCCAGCCTTGGCCTTTGGCACTGCTCCTGCTCAATGCCATCGCCACAGCTTGTCGCCCATGACTTAGCCGCACGCACAGCTGCTGCCACAACCGCTTGTTCATGTCAAGTCACCCCTACTTGATCAAGTTTGCCCTTTGTCAATGCCAAACTCATTTTAGCATCAAGTCACCAAGCCATGATGCCATTCCCGTTGCTAAGTCGTTTGCCCACAATTTACTTAGGTGTCAGCCCGCTCACCTAAGTCATGGCAATATCATATTGCCAATGTCACTGCCTTGGCACTAAGCTGCCTCATCTTAGCGCTTAGGTCTTTCCCGTTTTGCCTTGTCAAGCTCCCATCCAGCCCGCCTAGTTCAGTCAAGATCTTGGCCTTTGATTGTACGCAACCCACTCATGCTTTAGTATAGTCCGTCACACCGCAGCCCTCAAATAGAAGTGTAGTCCGTCGCACTTGCCCTGGCGACAGTTTGTTGCCATTGACAATACTCGCATTGTCTTGCATGTTGATTTCCCCGCACATAGGCCAATGGCAAGGCCATCATGCCAAAATACTTGCCACTGCCACGCCACTTGCCGATCAGCTATGTCTAAGGGTCGAACAACTAACTATATAAGCTAACAAATAAGTAACATTGTACGAATATATTAGCTTATACAAACAAACTGGTAACACGATGATCTGTTCATGAATCAAGTCAAACTTACCTTTTTCCTCATTTTAGAGTGAAACAAGAAGTTTTTTCAAATATTTGTTGATTAAAAACTCGACTTCTCAAACTATAACGTCATATAAGTATTGTGAATGTGCGAATATCATATTTGTAGGTCAGGAGTTCGAAAAATATAAAAAATGCTATTAGTCGAATATGAGTTTGATGTTAGAGAGATTATTTACTTTTTATCCAACAAAAATGAAAATTTTGCGAATTTGTCTAATTTGGATTGCACAACTCATTTTTGAATATTTGATAATTGATTAAGATATTTAAATACTTTTACGGCAATAGTTTGTCATTAGTAGGGGTGTACAAATGAAACCGACAAACCACACCAATCCGATAATCCAAGTCAAACCGAGAAAAAAAACCCGACTATGATTTGATTTGACTTGGTTTGGTGTAGGAAAAAAAAACCCGACCAAATTTAGTTTGGTTTGGTTTTAACTAAAAAAAGTCAAACCAAAACCAAACTAACCCGACATTATATGTATAGAAGTATTAAATATATTTAATACATAAAAATATTTATTGTAGTGTAGTTTATAAATATTTCTTAAGTTTTTTCATAGTTTTATCTTTCAACGTATTATTTCAAGCTAGAGCTTATAATTTTTAGTTGCTCCAATAAGTTTTATTGTCCATAAATGTTAGTAACTCAAATAAATCCCAAACCAAAATTAAATCAATGCTAATGTTAATAAAAAACATTCAATTCAATTGTACTATGAATGAAAATAGTGTTGGATATCTATTTTTTAGTTTTTCATGGTTTAGAAAATGTATAACTTATTTTTCTTTTAGTGGTTAGTCATGTAAATAATAGTACTTATTAGTCGTAATTTTAAATTATGTTTGTTTTCATTATAGCTTATTAATAATATTTATTTTATGTGATTTTATTATCTTTATTGTTGAATATTTTAGTACAATGCCAAGACTCATCTCATATTTATGTTATTTTATTGAAAAATACCTTATATAGTTCTATCTTACTAGGATTAAAGAAATATTTGGAGCACAAATTTTACGTTTTGTGCTATGAAGACTTTATGAAAAAAAAACCAAAGATCCGAAAAACTCGAGAAAACTCGAGATTAAAAGACCCGACTTTTATTGGTTTGGTTTGGTATTTAGATTTAATAACCCGATATAATTGGTTTGGTTTGATAATTAAAAAATCCGAACCAACCTGACCTTTGTACACCCCTAGTCATTAAAACTACAGATTAACGTTTTCTCGCGATAGTCAAATATTATTTTGTGTTTAATAAAAGTGAATTAAAATTGATAAATCAAATGAACTAATTTGAACTAAACAAGCCATAAATACATTTGATTTATTGAGCTAAAATAGCCCATCAATCATTCCGAGAAGGAGCACTCATTTTTACATACTTATACACTATTGGAAACTTTATTACCCTCCCTACTTTAAGTTTCACTTTAATTACCTCCTATATACAAAATTACCAATTATGTACATTTTTAGGATTTAAGGATAATTAGTCAATTCCTACAATCACTGTAACATACAAATCCCATTACCCCACATTTCTCTCTCTGTATCCCACTCCCCCACGTTTCTCTCTCCACATTCCACCCCTACCTTCACGTATCTTGCACAAGAGAGTAACAATTCTACCATTGACAACCATTAAAATGCTTTGAATTCGAATTTGGGTTTTCAAAAAATATTATTTGTTTGAATTGAGTGTTGTTGCAAAGAATTGAGATTCTCTCTATGTCTCTCTCCATCTCTCAATCCCTAATTTCAGTAATGTAAAGCAAAGGAAAAGAGAGCTACAATTCCATCATTGACAGCCATTAAAAAGCTTTGAAGCTTTGAATTCAAATTTGGGTTTTTAAAAACCATTATGTCTTTGGATTGGGTGTTGTTGCAAACTATTAGGAATATAGTTTGGAGTTTATATCTCAATTTTGAGGGTGTTTTGGTGAAGATTAGACTTGATTTTGGCTGAATTTCATATTGAAACTCGAAGAAGAAGAAGACATGAGATACATTATACTGCAGAAATTGTAGTAAAATTGTAAAAAAATTCATTATGTTGTTTATATTTTTTTTATATTTAAATATTGTATGAAAGTTGAACAATATTATATAAAAATTGTATTTAAGTTGTATGATATTGTAGTTGTATATAATTGGGTAGAAATAATATATGAAAGTTGTAGAAAAGTTATAGATATGTTGTATTATATATAATTAGTTGTATGTAATTTGTTTTTACTACATATATATCATATACAAAATATACAAAAAAAGGTATTGTATAAAATTTGTATAAAAATTGTGGTTTTAATTTCAAACTTATCGGAAACTTTATTGCGTAGAGATATGATATCCTGTTTGCTCACACATTTCCAGTTAATTTTCTCGACAAATTGATTTTTCTTAGCAACCAATGCTTCAACAACTTAACAGTTCCAGTATCACTTCTTATTTAGGTTTTTTTTCTTAAGGTATAACTGTCCATTTTGCAAGCAACTTGTAGGATAAAAAGACAACTCCATGTTCACTGCCAGTATCGAAATACCAAAAGCATCATCACATAATTTTGTTATAAAGATGCAGATGTTGTCAAGTCTGTGATTCTTCGCCTAGTTAGATGAGTAAACACAACATATGAGTTGGAAAAGAAACTGTGAGGAAAACGAGTTCAGAGCAGAAAATCTTGTGTGTTCTTGATTAGTAGTTTCAATTACAACAATAGCATAAACAGCTGATTAAAAAGGCATCTGAGTCTAACGCGCCTTTACTAAATCCTTGATTAAAGGCATTAATAATGGATTGAGAGTCTTTTAAGGTGGAATGTATATATTTTGTAGACTAAATATGGGCAGATTGGATAATTATACAAACATGGACATTTTTAGTAATAAAGTTTCTAATTTTGTATAGCTATGAAAAAGGTTTCTAATTTGATTGTTCATATGCTTTGGGTCGATCGTGGTAAAACCCAAATTGGTTGGGCTTGCTCAGATCCAATTGATTGGGCTTTATTTGTGAATATGTATGTAAAGAGGGGGTTTTGACACAATTACCCACAAAAATAAAATTATTTACCTTTGTCTATCCATTTATTTTTCTACCCATAAATTAATTACATTTCCTACCCATAGTAGTTTTTGTGGGAAATTTTTTCTTTATTCTCCAATTCTTTTTTATTTCTATGCTTCTTTTTTTCCCTTTTTTTCTTTCTTTTCTCCTTTCATTTAACTTTTTTTATATTTTTTTCTCTTCATAATCTAATTTCATTTACTGTTTTCACTATTTTTTATTATTCTTTTTTATACTATTACTAAAGAAAAATTAAATTGTGTACCAATTAATTGTAGCTAATACAACCAAAAAATATTAAATAACATATGATACCAGTATAGTATATAGCTATACCAACAGAGTATACAATTATACGCAAAGAGTTAAAAAAAAATTAATTCAATTATTAAACTGAAATAATATCAGTTGTCAATAAAATTTAAAAAAATTCTAAAAGGATCTAATTGTAAGAGTATATCGTTACATTACATAGCAAACTATAATATTTTATTTTTTTTGCATTTTCAATTTGCCCCTCACGCTGGGTAAAAGCTTAAAGCAAATTAAAAGGGAAAAGACAAGTGAATTTACGGGTAATAAGTATACAATTATAATATATTGTATACTATTACAGTATACTGTTATAGTATATTGCATATTATTACAGCATAATGTTGCAGTATAACTATATACTCCTATAGTATATTATATATTGTTTGGTAACTGTGTTCTTCTTCGATTATTACAATATACCATTGCAATATATTGTAAACTATAATAGCATACTGTTGAAGTATAGCTATATACTCCTATAGCATATTGTATACAAGATATGACATTATATGAATGTAACAATTTAAACAACTTTACCTACATGTAAATAAAAGAAAAGGTTAGTTAGCAAACGGAAAGGGATTGGAGCCAAGAAAAGTTACGTGGCAGTTGGTGGCTATATAAGAATTTAACTATGGATCTTTGGAATTTAATAACAAAAAAGCAGGTAAGAGAATTAAATAACCTATTAAATATTTGTAAATGGGTCTCGTGGCTTAAGGGATGGATTGTGAGTAGGCGGGTAATTTGTTTTGATCGTTTAGGCAGTTTACGTAATTATTTTAAGAATGGGTAAAAACGGGTAATATAAACGGCCAACATAGGCATTTTGTGTAGTTTCCTCTTACACAAATAGCTGACTGAATTTACTGTTTACTTTTTCTAGCCAATATGCATAAATTATATATGATTACACACATTTTATACATAAATTAAGCAAATATTATATATTCAAGGCTATTTTTAATTAAAGTGATTGGGTAGACGACTATTTATGTTAAGTCCTTAATATGGTTTCATCACGGTCTTGAACTTATGGACAACTTCAAGAGTTCAAATTGAGCAAATGACAGTAGTTTTCACAGTGTGTGAGTTTTTTTTATTTAATTTTTATTTCATTTACTTAACCCTTAAAGAAAATAAAAATGAAACCCATTAAGAACTTAGAAATTTTTAGATGAAAGTAATTTCTTATTTCTCTTTTTCTAGGAATCACTAAAAAAGATATAACTCCTACTATCTTCAAAAAAATAAAATAATGACTTATTGTTAAATATTTTTATTCTGAAAGGAATTGGGAAAACAATAATTAAATTAGTAATGACAAATTCCATAGGTATATGCACAGATTCGAATATGATGCCCACGTTAAATTGATGTTTTTCTTCTTCTTCTTTTTTTTGGGCGAAAAGATTATTCACACGTGATGTTTACAACAAACAACATTGGTTCATTTGTCGTGTGAGTTAAAAATATACATGAATCAATCATAATTAAGTGACTAAGATTAAAAATGCACTTAAAAGCTCATGTCATGTGAATTCATTTGTCGTAAACACGGGATTTCGATAAGTTTTGTCCTGCTTCAATTCTTGTTTTTTAGTAGTAGAAATGATATTAACTTTTCACCTCTAGGTTTTTTTTTCCTTACACCTCCTATATGAACAAGGTTTAGAACGTTAGAGAGTTCCCAGTTCGTCTTAATATTGGATAATTAAAATGCTTTCTGCAGAAAGTTATTTCAATACAACGTTTTGTGTATAAAAATATCTTTATTATATCATTTTCAAGTGCATGATTAAATACGGCGATCAATAATAATGAACAGTGAAACATAATTGGCTTATTGGGAAAAAAATAAAGAAAAAGAAAGATTGGGTAGTAACATGTCATTGGGTGTTTATCGCGAATCGCGAATAATAAACTTTAACGACTTAAAAGTTCATTACGTCAAGGAGTATTTTTACCTTTACAAAGCAGGAATTATGTCTACTTATACACTATTCTCTTCAAATCTTATTTGTAAGATTATGCTGTATTTGTTATTGTTATTGTTATTATTATCGACTTAAAAGTTGATTACATTTAATGATGTGAGTTATATTAGAAATCATCATGTAAAAAACGTCTTTTACCCGATTCATTAAATATTATTTAAAGCATGATGCCAATAATTGTGACGACCCGACCAGTTATCTCGTGAGTTACCGCTCTGTTTTTTCTATTTCTGCTTCGTTATGCTTTGTTTATCCGTGTTATGTGGTATCGGGTTGGTCGGATCGAGTTCGGAAAGGATTTGGTAAGGTTTGAGACACTTAGTCTCTTTAGAGTGAGTTTAAGTTGAAAAAGTCAACCGGATGTTGACCTATGTGTTAGAGGGCTCAGATGTGAGTTCCGATGGTTCGGTTAGCTTCGGGAGGTGATTTGTGGCTTAGGAGCGTGATCAAAATGAATTTTGGAGGTCCGTAGTAGATTTAGGCTTGAATTGACGAAGTTGATATTTTGGCGATTTCCGGTTGGTAGGCGAGATTTTGATATAGGGGTCGGAATGAAATTTCGAGAATTGCAGTAGTTCCGTTGTGTCATTTGGGATGTGTGTGCAAAATTTTAGGTTATTCGGGCGTGGTTTGGTTGAGTTTTTTTATCAAAAGCGTAATTTGGAAGATTTTAGAAAGTTTGGCTTGAATTCGATATGTTTTGGGTGATTTGATGTTGTTTGAGGTGTTTTGATGATTGAAACAAGTTTGAATAAGGTATTAGGATGTGTTTGTGCTTTTGGTTGAGGTCCCGGGGGTCTCAGGGTGATTTCGGATGGTTAACGGAGAAGTTGGATTTTTGTTGCAGCTGCTGAATTTGCTGCTTCTGATATTTTCGCACCTGCGGATTGGGGACCGCAAGTGCGGCGCCGCACATGCGGAAGTGGAGCCGCAGAAGCGCATTTGGGAGGAAGTGTCAGGAACCGCAGATGCGGTAGTTTGACCGCACCTGCAGAGTCGCAGGTGCAGAGTTGACCGCAGATGCGGATTTGGCCCATTAAGTGATTTTCACAGAAGCGGAGGAAATTGTGCCGCAGATGCGGAACAATTAAGCAGAACATTTAAGTTATTTCATTTCACGAATTTGAGTTATTTCACCATTTTTGACTTCGGCTTGGGAGCTTTTGGGCGATTTGAGAGAGGGATTTCAAGAGAACTTCATTGAGGTAAGGAATTTGGACCTAAAACTTGTTCCTATGCTATTCTTTCATGGATTAGAGCTAGAAATTTTGGAAATCAAAGGTTAAAATTGGGGAAACTAGGGCTTGGAAACTTAGGCCTTTAATTGTGGATTTGAAGGACCATTTGGGATCGGATTTGAGAACTTTTGATATGTATGAACTTGTGGGGAGATAAGGAACCTGTTGATGTGAAAATTATTGAATTTCGAGATATGGGCCCAGGGGTCGAGTTTTGGTAATTTCGAGATTTGTGCTCTTTATTGATTATTTTCGCATGGGCTTCGTTCCCTTAGCATATTTTGACGTTCTCGTTCTAATTTTGGATAGATTCGACGTGCGTGGAGGCCGATTCGAGGGGCAAAGACGTCGCGAGCTAGAGATTTAGCCGGTTCGATGTGAGTATTGATTGTAAATGATGTTCTGAGGGTTTGAAACCCCGAATTTGCACATCGTAGTGCTATATTGAGGTGAGACACATGCTTGATGACGAGTGTGGGGTCGTGCACTATTGGGAATTGTGACTTGGTCTGTCCCGATTGAGGATTTTACCATGTATTTGACTGAAAACTATTTGCTATCATTATTTTTGGGGCTGAATGTCATATGGCCTAGTGCCAACTATTTGAACCCTTCGAGGCTTTTTACTGATATTTCCTCAATATTTTGACTTTTTACTGAACTCAGTCATGTTATATTTCACTGTTTTTCGTACTCAGCCATGCATACTCTATTTTAACTCTTATATGATCTTTTAAATGATATTTTGGGCTGAGAAACATGTTTTACTACTGCCCGAGTGGCTTATGAGAATTTTTGACTGAGTAAGGCCGATGACGTATGTTGTGAGGAGACATTTGATACTGATTATGAGGCCCAGGGCCTGAGATATGTACGCCACGAGGTGGCTTGATTGATATAAAGACGAGGGCCTAGTGATGATGCCACGAGGTGGCTTGATATTGCGCTTGGGCCGTAAGAGGCCTGTCTAGGAGTTTGCACACCCCCAGTGACCGAGGGTACCCATTGTGATGTGAGATTGAGCCCGACGGGCTGGTATTATTCTATGTGATTGCCCGAGGGGCTGGTACTGTTCTGAGATGTTGCCCGAGGGGCGGATTTTTTGATATTGTGCCCGAGGGGCGAGCCTTTATGTGTTTACTTTTCATAATTGACTGTCAATTTTCTGCTTAATTATTGAAAAAGAGCTTTTCATGAAACTATATTTGAGTTAAAGGATTCTATCTATCTTTCACTGATTTACTATTTTTAAATGGTTTTACTGCTTCATTATAGAATGCTTTGTGCCTTATGTGAATTCTTACTTTCAGTCGTTATTTACATTTGTTACTCACTTAGTTGGAGTACTCACTTTACTCCGTGCACCATGTGTGCAGATTCAGGCGTAGCTGGTTCCGCTCCCGAGTGCTGATCCCTCCAGCTTCAGGCGGGCATTCGGAGTTCACGAGGTAGCTGTTGGCGTTCGCAACCCCGTGTCTCTACTCCTTTATCACTTCTATCTCTTCTCAGACAGTTGTACTAGTTTATTGACTTAACGGATTTATATTATGACTTATAGATGCTCATGACTAGTGACACCCGAGTTAGGGCTGTGTTGGGTTGTACTTCAGCACTTTATTGATATTATCCGCTACTTAGTGTTATTAAATCATGTTTTAGACTATCTTTATGTTGTTTTAACTGTTTAAAAAGTGAATTGGGTTTAATTGGCTGGCCTTGTCTTCATGAGAGACGCCACCACGATCGGGTTCAGGTTTAGGGTCGTGACAAGTTGGTATCAGAGCCTAGGCTACATAGGTCTCACGAGTCATGAACAGGTTTAGTAGAGTCTCGCGGATCGGTACAGAGACGTCTGTATTTATCCTCGAGAGGCTGCAGAACCTTTAGGAAAAACTTCACATTTTTTAGATTCTTGTTGTGCGAACTTGTTGATCCGAGTACTAAACTTCTCTTGTTCTATTCTCTTACAGATGGTGAGGACACACGCTACCAGACAAGGTGGACGACCACCAGTTCCACCAACTGTGGCCACCAGAGGCTGAGGATGCGGTTGTGGTAGGGCAGGGCAGCTAGAGTAGCATCTGCAGATCTATCAGCTGCCCCAATTCAGGATCAGGTCCCAGTTATGGACGCCCCTGCAGCACCAGCTCAGGAAACAACTGTGCCAATTGTTATTCTGGATCTTCAGGAGGCCTTGGTTAGATCTTATCAGTTTGCACTGTCCTAGATCAGGCGGTTTCAGCCACTACAGCAGCAACTACTTCTCAGGTCGGGGGAGGCAATCAGACTCCTGCCGCTCGCATACCTGAGTAGGTCGTGCAAGGACTTCAGACGTCGGGGGCACACCCAGCCCAGCCGGTTGCAGCTGCTCAGGACTATGTAGTTCCTATCATGCCAGAGGATGAGCAACGTAGGTTGGAGAGATTTGGTAGTCTTTAGCCTCCGACCTTCAGTGGAGCAGAGGGCGAGGATGCTCGGGGTTTTCTGGACAAGTGTCAGAGGATGCTTCGTACACCAGGTATTCTAGAGACCAGCGGGGTCGCTTTTACCACCTATCTGTTTTCAGGAGTTGCTTTCACTTGGTGGGAGGATTTTGAGAGACGTAGGCCTATTGGTGAAGCACCCCTTTCCTGGCAACAGTTCTCCATTCTCTTTCTGGAGAAGTAAGTACCGCAGTCTCGTAGAGAGGAGCTGCGTAGGCAGTTTGAGTGGTTGCGTCAGAGGGAGATGACCGTGTCGCAGTATGAGTTGAGGTTCTCTAAGTTGGCTCGTCATGCCATCTGGTTGGTCCCGATGGATAGAGAGAGGATTAAGAGGTTTTGTTGATGGTTTTACTTATCAGCTCCGTATTTTGATGACCAGTGAGAGGGTGATTGGTGATACCTTCGAGGAGGTTGTGGATATCGCCCATGAGATTGAGTCTGTTTGTTGCCAAGAGCGAAAGGAGAGGGAGGCCAAGAGGACTCGAGGATCTAGTAGTTACAGTGGTACTCCTTCGAGAGGTCAGTTTCAGCACGACATAGGCTGTCCATTCAGGCCTGCTCAGCCAGCTCGCCCAGGTTATCGTGGGGCATCTTCGGGTCATGGTTATCACAGTTCTCAATAGGGTCAGTCATCACTTAGTGACCTTCTAGCTCAGAGTTCGACCCGTGCTCCATCAGTTCAGGGCTCTTTTTATGCCAAGTGCATCTGCTAGTCACTCCGGTGCGAGGGGTTCCCTTCAGTCCCCTTCTCCAGCACATGGGAGTTGTTATGAGTGTGGTGAGATGGGTCATATGTAGAGGCAATTCCCTCGTCGTCTTGTGAGTTCATCTCAGCAGAGGGGTTAGTCATCGACTTTAGCGCCATGTACTTCACCACCACCCGCCCAACCAGCTAGGGGTAGAGGTCAATCAGCTAGGGGTCGCCCCAGAGGGGGAGGTCGATCAGGTGGCGGTCAAGCCCGTTTCTATGCACTTCCAGCTAGACCCGATGCTATTGCTTCAGATGTTGTTATTACAAGTATTGTTTTAGTGTGCCATAGAGATGCCTCTGTATTATTTGATCCCGGTTCCACCTTTTCTTACGTGTCATCATACTTTGCTCGTTATTTGGTGACCTGTGAGTTTCTTGCTTTACCTGTTCATGTATCTACCTCAGTGGGCGATACTGTTGTTATAGACCGTGTGTACCGGTCATGTGTGGTGACTATTGGGGGTTTGGAGACCCGTGTGGATCTTTTAATATTGTGTATGGTGGATTTCGATGTCATTTTGGGCATGGATTGGCTATCTCGTGTCGTGCTATTCTGGATTGTCATGCTAAGACAGTCATATTGGCTATACCGGGTGTGCCACAGATTGAGTGGCGAGGTGTGACTGATTATGTTCCCAGTAGAGTGATCTCATTCTTGAAAGCCCATCGTATAGTTGGGAAGGGTTGTCTTTCGTATCTAGCCTTTGTGAGGGATGTCGGTGTTGAGACTCTTAGTATTGATTTTGTTCTAGTTGTGAGGGATTTTCCCGATGTGTTTCCTGCAGACCTGCCGGGCATGCCACAGGACAGGGATATTGATTTTGGTATTGACCTGGTGCTGGGCACTCAGCCCATTTCTATTCCACTGTATCGTATGGCACCAACGGAGTTGAAAGAATTAAAAGAACAGCTTAAGGAACTCCTTGATAAAGGGTTCATTCGGCCTAGTGTGTCACCTTGGGGTACGCCTGTTCTGTTTGTGAAGAAGAAGGATGTCACAATGAGGATGTGCATTGATTATAGGGAATTGACCAAAGTAACAATTAAGAACAAGTATCCTTTGCCTCGCATTGATGATTTATTCAACCAGCTTTAGGGAGCGAGAGTGTTCTCCAAGATTGATCTCCGTTCAGGTTATCACCAGTTAAAGATCAGGGACTCGAATATTCTTAAGACAACTTTTAGGACCCGATATGGTCATTATGAGTTCTTGGTGATGTCTTTTGGGCTGACCAATGCCCCAGCAACATTCATGCATTTGATGAACATTGTGTTTCAGCCTTATCTTGACTCGTTTGTTACAGTCTTCATTGATGATATTCTGGTGTATTCGCATAGTCAGGAGGAGCATGCGGAGCATTTGAGAGTTGTGTTGCAGAGGTTGAGGGAGGAGAAGCTTTATGCTAAATTCTCCAAGTATGAGTTTTGGCTAGTTCATTAGCTTTCTTGGGGCACGTGGTGTCCATCGAGGGTATTCAGGTTGATCCAAAGAAGATAAATGCGGTTTAGAGTTCGCCCATACCGTCCTCCGCTATGGAGATTCGCAACTTTCTTGGTTTGGTAGGCTATTATCGCCGGTTTGTTCAGGGATTCTCATATATTGCATCTCCCTTGACCAAGCTGACTCAGAAGGGTGCTTCATTTGTATGGTCGGATGAGTGTGATGAGAGATTTCAGAAGCTCAAGACAGCTTTGACCACAACTCCAGTGTTGGTCTTGCCATCAGCTTTAGGTTCATATACCGTGTATTGTGATGCTTCGAGAGTTGGGATTGGTTGAGTGTTGATGCAGGAGGATAGAGTTATTACTTATGCTTCTCGTTAGTTGAAGCCCCATGAGAAGAACTACCCCGTTCATGATTTGGAGTTGGCTGCCATAGTTTATCAATGAAGATTTGGAAGCATTACTTGTATGGCGTATCTTGTGAGGTGTTCACTGATCATCGCAGTGTTTAGCATTTGTTCAAGCAAAAGGATCTTAATTTGAGGCAGCGGAGATGGTTGGAGTTGCTTATGGATTATGACATCACTATATTGTACCATCCGGGAAAGGCCAATATGGTGGCCGATGCTTTGAGCCGAAATGAAGTGAGTATGGGGAGTTTGGCATATATTCTAGTTGGAAAGAGACCTCTTGCAGTTGATGTTCAGGCTTTGGCCAATCGGTTCGTGAGATTAGATGTTTCGGAGCCCAGCCGGGTATTGGCTTGTATGGTTTCTCGGTCTTCCTTATATGATCGCATCAGAGAGCGCCAGTACGATGATCCGCATTTGCTTGTCCTGAAGGACAGAGTTCAGCATGATGATGCTAGGGATGTGACCATTGCTGATGATGGGGTATTGAAGATGCAGTGCCAGATTTGTGTGCCCAATGTAGATAGGCTTCGGGAGTTGATTCTGGAGGAGGCCCATAGCTCGCGGTATTCCATTCATCCGGGTGCCGCGAAGATGTATCAGGTTTTGAGGCAACACTATTGGTGGAGAAGAATGAAGAAAGACATTGTGGGATTTGTAGCTCGATGTCTCAATTGTTACCAGGTGAAATATGAGCATTAGAGACCGGTTGGATTGTTTCAGCAGATGGTTATTCCTGAGTGGAAGTGGGAGAGGATCACTATGGACTTTGTTGTTGGACTTCCACGGACTTTGAGGAAGTTCTATGCTATTTGGGTGATTATGGATCGGCTGACCAAGTCCGCACACTTCATTCCTATGTGCACTACCTATTCTTTAGAGCGGTTGGCAGAGATCTGTATCCAGGAGATTGCTCGGTTGCATGGTGTCCCAGTTTCCATCATCTCAGAAAGGGGCACTCAGTTTACATCGTAGTTTTGGAGGTCTGTGCAACGAGATTTGGGTACTCAAGTTGAGTTGAGCACAACTTTTCACCCTCAAACGGACGGGCAGTCCGAGCGCACTATTCAGATATTAGAGAACATGTTGCGTGCTTGTGTCATTGATTTCGGAGGGTCATGGGATCAGTTTCTACCGCTTGCAGAGTTTGCTTATAACAACAACTACCAGTCGAGTATTCAGATGGCTCCATATGAGGCTTTATATGGGAGGCGGTGTAGATCTCCAGTTGGTTGGTTCGAGCCTAGTGAGGCTAGGCTACTGGGGACAGACTTGGTGCAGGATCCCTTAGAAAAGGTGAAGGTGATTCAGGAGAGACTTCATACAGTGCAATCGAGGCAAAAGAGTTATACTGACACGAAAGGTTCGAGATGTGTCCTACATGGTTGGTGAGAAGGTTCTGTTGAAGGTTTCGCCCATGAAGGGTGTTATGAGATTTGGAAAGAAAGGTAAATTGAGTTCGCAATTTATTGGGCCTTTTGAGGTGCTTCGGAGGATTGGGGAGGTGGCCTATGAGCTTGATTTGCCACCCATCTTATCAAGCGTGCATCCGATATTTCATTTTTCTATGCTCCGGAAGTATATTGGGGATCCGTCTCATATTTTGGATTTCAGCACGGTTCAGTTGGATGGTGATTTGACTTATGATGTGGAGCCAGTAGCTATTTTGGGTCGTCAGATTCGAAAGTTGAGGTCAAAGGATATAGCTTCAGTGAAAGTATAGTGGAGAGGTCGGCCCATGGAGGAGGCTACCTGGGAGACCGAGCGGGAGATGCAGAAAAGATATCCTCACCTGCTTGAGGCTTTAGGTACGTTTTTTGATTCGTTCGCGGACGAACGTTTGTCTAAGTTGGGGAGGATGTGACGACCCGACCAGTTGTCTCATGAATTACCGCTCTGTTTTCCCTATTTCTGCTTTGTTATGCTTTCTTTATTCGTATTATGTGGTATCGGGTTAGTCAGATCGAGTTCGGAAAGGATTTGGTAAGGTTTGAGACACTTAGTCTCTTTGGAGTGAGTTTAAGTTAGAAAAGTCGACCGGATGTTGACTTATGTGTTAGTTCGGATATGAGTTCGATGGTTCGGTTAGCTTAGGGAGGTGATTTGTGGCTTAGGAGCGCGATCAGAATGAATTTTGGAGGTCCTTAGTAGATTTAGGCTTGAATTGGCGAAGTTGATATTTTGGCGATTTCCGGTTGGTAGGCGAGATTTTGATATAGGGGTAGGAATTGAATTCTGAGAGTTGCAGTAGTTCCGTTGTATCATTTGGGATGTGTGTACAAAATTTCAGGTTATTCGGACGTGGTTTGGTTGGTTTTTTTTTTATCGAAAGCGTAATTTGGAAATTTTTAGAAAGTTTGGCTTGAATCCGATGTGTTTTGGGTGATTTGATGTTGTTTGAGGTGTTTTGATGATAGGAACAAGTTTGAATAAGGTATTAGGATGTGTTTGTGCTTTTGGTTGAGGTCCCGGGGGCCTCGGGGTGGTTTCGGATGGTTAACGGAGAAGTTGGATTTTTGTTGCAGCTACTGAATTTGCTTCTTCAAATTTTTTTTCACCTGCAGATTGGGGACCGCAGGTGTGGCGCCGCACATGCGGAAGTGGACCCGCAGAAGCGAATTTGGGAGGAAGTGTCAGGAACCGCAGATGCGGTAGTTTGACCGCACCTGCGGAGTCGCAGGTGCAGAGAGTTGACCGCAGATGCGGATTTGGCCCATTAAGTGATTTCCACAGAAGTGGAGGAAAGACCGTATATACGGTACCGTAGAAGCGGCTATTGTGCCGCAGATGCGGAACAACTGGGCAGAACATATAAGTTATTTCATTTCGCGAATTTGAGTTATTTCACCATTTTTTACTTCGGCTTGGGAACTTTTTGGGCAATTTGAGATAGGAATTTCAAGAGAACTTCATTGAGGTAAGGAATTTGGACCTAAAACTCGTCCCTATGCTATTATTTCATGGATTAGAGCTAGAAATTTTAGAAATCAAAGGTTAAAATTGGGAAAACTAGGGCTTGGAAACTTAGGCCTTTAATTGTGGATTTGAAGGACCATTTGGGGTTGGATTTGAGAACTTTTGATATGAATGAACTTGTGGGGAGATAAGGAACCTATTGATGTGAAAATTATTGAATTCCGAGAAGTGGGCCCGGGGGTCAGGTTTTGGTAATTTCGGTATTTGTGCCCTTTATTGATTGTTTTCGCTTGGGCTTCTTTCCCTTTGCATATTATGACGTCCTCGTTCCGATTTTGGATAAATTCGACGCGCGTGGAGGCCAATTCGAGGGGCAAAGGCGTCGCGAGCTAGAGATTTAGCCGGTTCGAGGTGTGTAATGATTGTAAATGATGTTCTAAGGGTTTGAAACCCCGGATTTGCACATTGTAGTGCTATATTGAGGTGAGACACACGCTTGATGACGAGCGTGGGGTCGTGCACTATTGGGGATTGTGACTTGGTCCGTCCTGATTGAGGATTTTACTGCGTATTTGACTGAAATCTATTTTCTATCTTTATTTTTTGGGCTGAATGCCATATTTGGGCCTAGTGCCAACTATTTCAACCATTCGGGGCTTTTTACTGATATTTCCTCGCTGTTTTGACTTTTTACTGAACTCAGTCATGTTATATTTCACTATTTTTCATACTCAGCCATGTTTACTCTGTTTTAACTCTTATATGATCTTTTAAATGATATTTTGGTCTAAGAAACATGTTTTACTACTGCCCGAGTGGCTTGTGAGGATTTTTGACTGAGTAAGGCCGAGGGCCTATGTTATGAGGAAACATTTGATACTGATTATGAGGCCGATGGCCTGAGATATGTATGCCACGAGGTGGCTTGATTGATATGCGGCCGAGGGCTTAGTGATGATTCCATGAGGTGGCTTGATATTGCGCTTAGGCCGTAAGGGGCCCCTCCAGGAGTCTGCACACCCCTAGTGAGCGCGGGTACCCATTGTGATATGAGATTGAGCCCGAGGGGTTGGTATTGTTCTATGTGATTACCCGAGGGGCTGGTACTGTTCTGAGATGTTTCCCAAGGGGCAAATTTGTTGATACTGTGCCCGAGGGGCGAGCCTTTATGTGTTTACTTTTCATAATTGACTGTCAATTTTCTGCTTAATTATTGAAAAAGGGCTTTTCATGAAACTACATTTGAGTTAAAGTATTCTATCTATCTTTCACTGATTTACTATTTTTAAATGGTTTTACTGCTTCATTATAGTATGCTTTGTGCCTTATGTGAATTCTTACTTTCAGTCGTTATATACATTTGTTACTCACTGAGTTGGAGTACTCACTTTACTCCCTGCACCCTGTGTGCAAATTCAGGCGTAGCTGGTTCCGCTCATGAGTGCTGATCCCTCCAGCTTTAGGCGGGCATTCGGAGTTCACGAGGTAGCTGTTGGCGTCCGTGTAGCCGAATGGGAATGCGGGTGAGGTCGTCGAATATTGATTCAGGCGAGGTCGATAAATATAAATTAGGGCGAGGTCGGCGAATGTGAATTCGGGTGAGGTTGCCAAATATGAATTCGGACGAGGTCGCTGAATGTAAATTCGGGCGAGGAGAACGATTGTGAATTCGGAGGAGGTTGACGAATGTGAATTCAGACGAGGTCACCAAATGTTGATTCAAGCGAGGTCGCCGAATGTGAATTCAGGCGAGGTCGTCGAATGTGAATTCGGGCAAGGTCACCGAATATGAATTCGAACGAGGTCACCGAATGGGAATTCAGACAAGGTCGCCGAATGTTGATTCGGGTGAGGTCGGTGAATGTGAATTTGAATGAGGTCGCCTAATATGAATTTGAGCGAGGTCACAGAATGTTGATTTGGACGGGGCCGAAGGTTGACTCGAACGAGGCCGAATGTTGATTCGGATGAGGTCGAAGGTGATTCGAACGAGGCCGAAGGTTAATTCGGACGAGACTGAAGGTTGATTAGTTGATTCGGACGAGGCCAAAGGTTGTAATTCGAGCGAGGTCGAATTCTCCTTTTTGGTGATGTCCCTTAGCCGTAGGGGTGTTATTTTGAGCTGGTCGAAATGCTAGCCCGTCGTCGTTCGAACGAGGTCGAACTCTTCTTTTTTTGCAATGGCCCTTAGCCGTAGAGGTGTTTTTTTGAGCTGGTCGAAACGTTAACCCGCCGTGCTTCGAACGAGGTCGAACTCTTCTTTTTTGGCGATGGCCCTTGGTCGTAGGAGTGTTATTTTGAGCTGGTCAAAATGTTAACCCGTCATGGTTCAAACGAGGTCGAACTCTTCTTTTTTGGCGATGGCCCTTGGCCGTAGGGGTGTTATTTCGAGCTGGCCAATATGTTAACCCGTCATGATTTGAGCGAGGTTGAACTCTTCTTTTTGGGCGATGGCCCTTGGCCGTTGGGGTGTTATTTTGAGCTGGTCAATATGTTAACCCATCGTGGTTTGAACGAGGTCAAACTCTTCTTTTTTGGCGATGTCCCTTAGTCATTAGAGTGTTATTTTGAGCTGGTCGAAATGTTAACCCCTCGTAGTTCGAGCGAGGCCGAAATCTTCTTTTTTGGCAACCGCCCTTGGCCGTAGGGGTGTTATTTTGAGCTAGTCGAAATGTTAACCCGTCGTGGTTCGAATGAGGTCGAACTCTTCTTTTTTGGCGATGACCCTTGGCCGTAGGGGTGTTATTTTGAGCTGGTCGAAATGCTAGCCCGTCGTGGTTCGAAAAAGGTTGAACTCTTCTTTTTTGGCAATGACCCTTAGCCGTAGAGGTGTTGTTTCGAGCTGGTCGAAATGTTAACCCGTCGTGGTTCGACCGAGGTCGAACTCTTCTTTTTTGGCGATGGCCCTTGGTCGTAGGAGTGTTATTTTGAGCTGGTCAAAATGTTAACCCGTCATGGTTCAAACGAGGTCGAACTCTTCTTTTTTGGCGATGGCCCTTGGCCGTAGGGGTGTTATTTCGAGCTGGTCAAAATGTTAACCCGTCATGATTCGAGCGAGGTCAAACTCTTCTTTTTGGGCGATGGCCCTTGACCGTAAGGGTGTTATTTCAAGCTGGTCAATATGTTAACCCGTCGTGGTTCGAACGAGGTCGAACTCTTCTTTTTTGGCGATGTCCCTTGGTCATAGGAGTGTTATTTCGAGCTGGTCGAAATGTTAACCCCTTGTAGCTCCAGCGAGGCCGAACTCTTCTTTTTTGGCAACGACCCTTGGCCGTAGGGGTGTTATTTCGAGCTAGTCGAAATGTCAACCCGTCGTGGTTCGAATGAGGTCGAACTCTTCTTTTTTGGCGATGGCCCTTAGCCGTAGGGGTGTTGTTTCGAGTTGGTCAAAATGTTAACCCGTCTTGGTTCGAACGAGTTCGAACTCTTCTTTTTTGGCGATGGCCCTTTGCCATAGGTGTGTTATTTTGAGCTGGTCTAAATGTTAACCCGTCGTGGTTCGGACGAAGTTGAACTCTTCTTTTTTAGAGATGGCCCTTGGCCATACGGGTGTTATTTCGAGCTGGCCGAAACGTTAACCCATCGTGATTCGAGCGAGGTCGTACTCTTCTTTTTTGGCGATGGCCCTTGGTCGTAGGTGTTGTAAGCACGTGATTTTTGCCCTATATGAGAATTACTCCCAAAAAATTCAAAAAAATAAAATAATTTTCCTTGGTGTGCAATTTTTTGTGATATTTTGTGATATTTTTTGTGTAACTATTTATATGTTTGTCTGTGCATGTTTATTTGTTAAATTATTAAAAATACAAAAATATGTCGCATTTCGCATGTAGGATTTAATTATATAATTGTTAGTAACTAAGTTTGTTTTACAAAAAATAAAAATTATCAAAATAGGCATCGTTTGCATTTTTAGCATTTAATGTCCAAATATACAATTTTATGCTTAATTATTACTTAATTGTGCGTTAATTGTTATTGAGAGTTAATTTGCGCTTTTATAACTTAATTTAGTTCTTAATAATAGTTTAAGTATTTTTATAATTTAGTTTTAGAAAAATAAAAGAAGAAAAGAGAGCAAAAAATAAAGAAAGTCGGAATTGGGCCTCTTCTTCAAATTCAAGCAACAAGCCCAAAAAATACCCAATCTTCCAAAACGACCCAGTCCATTTCAAACTAGGTCGACCCAGTCCATAACCCAACATCCTATTATCTTACATTTTACAAAAACAAAACAAAAAAAGGAGAAAACCCTAAAAATCTAAACCATCCGCCCCCCCTCATTTTCCTTCTTCTTCCTCAAGCTCCCCTCCCTAGCATCAATGGCTACCCTCCTCTTCATCACGCAGCCATGGACTGCCCGCTGCCTCCGTCTCCGACCAAACGACCACCATCGCGGCTTCATCTTCGTCGTTCGACGTCAAGCTCGAGTTTGAGCTCGACGTCCATGGTTGCCTTCAATCTTAAGTCCAAACGACCAGCTGCTTCACCACAGTCCGTCGACCATCACTACTGTGTCGTGCTACTGCTGCTGCTCACGTCGCTGTCTTCAGCTGCTACTGTGCCGCCGCTGCTTCGTCTTCTTCTCCGCCATGGACGAGCACGCACAACTGCGTCGACCATTGTTGCTGCTGGCTGCTAGTTTCTGCATTGGCTGCTGCATGACTGCTGCGTCCAGCCATAGATCACTGTAGCGGCTGTTGTATCTTCCTCGCACTGCTGCCCACGAGCAGCTTATTTTGTTTCAGCTATGCTGCTGTCAACCATCTCGTTTGTTCAAGTTTTAGTCGAGGACGTCGAGCGTCGTTTTGAGTTCGTCAAGTTTAAAAGGGAGGTGAGCTCGTCGTTGAGTTCGTCGGTGAGTCCGGACAGATTTATTCCCATTCGAGGTTCGTCCAAACAGTCCGTACATATTTCGTTTCGATCCGGTTAGTAGATTTTGAATTTTATTTTGTCCGTATTTTGTTTTGATATTCTCGAAACTAAAATCGGCAAATAGTTGTTTTGTTCATGTCTATCGTTTGAATTATTATTTTTTAGTTTGTTCATGTGTTTTGTTGATTTAATTTTCAGATTTCAAACGGAAATTTAATTAGTTGTTTTTCATGTTTATTTCATGTTTGTTTTATTGTTTAGGTAAAAATTTGTTAGTTTAATGTTTGTTAAATTCAAATTGAAATTTAATTAATTATTTCTTCAATTTGTTTCATGTGTTTTATGTATTTTCAGAAATTGTTAAACATTGTTTTAATCATGTGAATCCGTCATGTTTGTTGTTTAAAAATAGACTTAGTTCATGTCCATGTTTAATCCAGTGATTTAATGTGAGTTCATGTTTGTTTTTGATTTGTTGATTTAGTTTGAATCATGTATTTTGTTGTTTGTATTGTTGTATCCTTGCTCATCCATTGATGGTCTAAACTAACCAGGATTGGTTCCCAATATGGTTAATTCATTCCATTAATTTTGAGTTATATTGTTCATCGTGTTCGTGTGATTTGTTGTTGAAGATTGTTGAGAAATTGGTCATCTTGACTATATTTTGGTTAAGTTATGATTAATTGATTGTTTAGAGCTGATGGGGGTAGTTTGGTAAATTGCAGTACGTTCAGGGGTAGAATGGTAAATTGCAATAAGGTCGGAGGGGTAGTTTGGTAATTGAACATTATTATAATTGTTTATGTAGGCATGAGGGACAAAATATAATGGGGTGGTGTTTGATATAATTGTTTAACATAATGGGGGACAAAACATAATGTAGTGGAGGGGAATATTGCATTTGTTTATGTTAAGCATGGGGGACAAATTATAATGGGTTGTGGTTGATGTATTTATTTAATGTAGGCATGAGGGACAAGGTTTAAAATAAAGAAAGCATTAAGTAGTGGGGACAAAGCATGCCTTGGGGGAATAATTTCGGGGTTGGGAAATTCAAGACTTGTCTTGCTATATATAGAGTCATTCTTGACATTAAAAAGGTACGGAAAATAAAAATTGGGGACGGGAATTAGAGAGAAGAACAAGACTTGGGACTTGAACATTAAACAGATTTTTACACTTGAGAGCGGACAGACTTGAAACATTTTGAGAGTAAAAGAGAAATGCAATTTGAACTTTCACTCGAATAATTTCCGTTTGCTTTTCTCGAGTGTTATTCAAAAATCATTAAACTACTGCATCTTGTGTTTCGTCGCTCTTCTGCTTTGACTGTGATTGCACTTCGGTATTATTGGGTTTTCAATCTGTTACTGGGTTATTCTACTGGTTGTTGTTGGTTTTGCGGTGTTGCTGAATCTGCTGTTGCTGTAGTATTATTGCTGCTGACTCTCCTTCTTTTTGTTCTTGTACTGCCATTTCCAGGTACACATTTGTACACTCTCGGCTTGAAGAGAAATGAAATATTAATCAGGCTTTGTTCCTGTTGAATTCCTCCTGTTTAGATATGTGTTTGAATAATATTTTCCTTTCTTTGTATAAAAAAGTAGTTGATTGATTAAATGAGTAATAATGTCGCATATGTATAACTTCTTCACCTAATAATATTAGTTTACATAAATCAAAGAATAATTAATCTGTTTTGATATTATGGTATGACAATCTCATGTTTTAGTATTATTGGATAATAGAATATAGAATGAAAGCAGTTTTTCTTTGTACAAACTCGGTCGCAATTTTCCATTCGCATTAGCCGTAAACTAGTAACTAATAAGTTACGTTTTTCAGCATGTAATTAATTGAGAAATTTTCTTTTATTTTTAGAGACAAACTTAATAGAAGAAATGTAGTCACTGTAGGTTTATCCTTAAAATAAAATGAGACGAGCCTCGCCAAATAAATCACACATCGCTGGGGCCCTCGATAAATGCATAACCATTGACTAGACTTTGGATTTGGCCGTTTAATGAACCTTCACGGCCTCTTCCTAAAATAACAATACGTTAGTCTCTTTAGGACGCGCCTTAATAAATCTTACCTTCTTAAACTCGGGTGCACATTTATGTGACCCAAATCCAAATCTCAACGGAGTCGAAATGTGTCTCTAATCGCGGGTACATTGATTGTGACGTGGTTCGAGATGCGTGTCCATGACGTTGCAAATTCCTTTTAAAAATAAGAATGAGATGAGCCTCGCTGAATAAAAATACAAAATTGCGGGGCCCTCAGTAAATATTTGCTTTAAAATTGCTTAGACTTCGGGATGGACCGTTTAGCAAAATTCCACGGCCCTACCCAAAGTAAATGATACGCTAGTCGCTTTAGGCGCGCCTTTAATAATTTAATTTTCCTAAACTCGGGTGCACATTTATGTGACCCAAATCCAAATCTCAACAGAGTTGAAATACGCCAACAACCACGGGTGCATTGATGTGACGTGGTTCGAGATGTGTTTCCACGATGTTGCAATTCTTGATAAAAATAACAGTAAATGATAAAAGTGGTTAAAAGTTAAATTTTTCACATAGGTTCAACATGTATTAAATCAGATAATCAAGCCGAATATGACAGTTGAGCAACCGTGCTAGAACCACGGAATTCGGGAATGCCTAACACATTCTCCCGGGTTAACAGAATTCCTTATCCGAATTTCTGGTACGCAGACTGTAATATGGAGTCATTCTTTTCCTCAATTCGGGATTAAAAATTGGTGACTTGGGACACCCTAAATCTCCCAAGTGGCGACTCTGAAATAAATAAACAAATCCCGTTTCGATTGTCCTTTAATTGGAAAAAACTCCTTCACCCCTCGCGGGGGCGGAAAAAGGAGGTGTGACAGCTCTGGCGACTCTGCTGGGGAATTAAACCCAGAACCACTGGTTCAGGGTTAGAAATTCGAGCTTAGATAAATTGTTATATTTGGCTTTATCTGATTTTTACATGTTTGAGCCTAATGTGCGAAATGCTGCTTTTACCGCTTTGATATTATTTGACTGTATATATAAACTATGCCGAACCCTTCTCTTTTCACCTCCGGGGATGTGCTTACTGGTTGAGACTCCCTATTCTGTTTGTGTCATACCTTGAAATAAGAAAGAGGCTCGGATAAGTTACTAAGCTGGATGACCTTTTGGTTCCCGAAAAGTTGCTCCCTCCTCGACTCGAGTTGTCCGCTCGGGTACACTGTCTAGAACACCGACCCAGGTTTTGAACATAGAATAACATGACTTCATGCCGGATCCCTAGTAGGAACGCTTATTTGCATCACGTTGCATTTGACTTAGGGGACTCAACACAGGGGTTGGGTCCGTCTAGGACTAGCAACCTGATATGAAAAGACCATCATGATGCATCCTACTTGCTATGTACATATATTTGTTTCGAACCTGCATGTTGACCGGTTTCAGAATCTCGGGAATGTTGAAAAAAAGAGAAAAGAGAAAACAAAAAGAGAAATAACAGTTAAGGCGTTAATTGATTATTTTAGAAAATGAAAAAATATAGGAAAAAAAGTCTTTTATTTTTGGAAAGTCGTTTGTTGAAAAAGAAAATGAAAAAGAGTCTTTATTTTAGTTTGGAAAAATAGGTTGTTTTATTTTTGTTGAAAATGAAAAAAAAGAGTCGTTATTTTGTCTTGTTTTCAAAAAATAGAAAAGGAAAATGGTTTGTCTTGCAATGAAAAATGAAAATCAAAAAGAGACTTGTTTTAAAATGGTTCGGTTAATTTGCCCGAACTACGCGAGTTTGATTCTCACCGGATGTGAGATACGTAGGCAACCCTCATCGGGTCCAACCCTACCTTTTGCTAAAATAGCCAAAAACAAATAAATAAATAAAAAATGTCAAAATTTTAATTTTGTCATAAAGAAGTCGGGTGACGCTGTTTTGTCAAAACATAGCCGAATGTTCCCGAAAGGGACGCCGGAAGGCTGACATTGCATAAACAGCCACCTTTGGGTCATTTTTAAGATTTGGTCCAGTTGACCCACACAACCTTAAAAATCTTCGTCCCCGAGACGTTGAAAGGTCGTGTTTGCAATATTGAGTTTTCTATTTTGAAAAAAAAAAGATAAAAAAGAGTCATAAATAAGTCGGGTGATGCTGTTTTGTCAAAAATAGTCGAATGTTCCCGAAAGGGACGCCGGAAGGCTGACTTTGCATAAACAGCCACCTTTTGGGTCATGTTTAGGATTTTTGGTCCAGTTGACCCACACAGCCTTAAAAATCTTCGTCCCCGAGGCGCTGAAGGGTCGTGTTTGCAACACCAAGTCTTTATTGTAATTTGAAAAGAAAAAAAAAACAACAAAAAAAAAACAAAGGGTCAGCGGTCAGGTGAATACCGTTTGAATTTTTAGTCAAAAATAAGCCTAGCCAGCTTCGGCCGCGTCTTAAACCGTTCTTGCCGAAATAGCTTTAGAGTATCTTTCAGTTGTCGAAAGGCTATTTTCGTAAAAGAACGGACAAGTTTGTAAATATTCATAAAATAATCCTCCCCGGCCTCAAAATTCATGTGAAATTTGGAAGGGGCCACGTTTGCAAAAATAACCGTTCGGTTGCATTTGTCAAACGGAGAACGAAAGCTGGCCATTTGTTTTTGGAGTTTGTAAATCTTTTAATTAGAATATGTGGGTTGTTTGATTCTCGAGTTTGTAGGTCATCTTCAAACCTTTGAAACCCGGTTTTATTTAATATGAAAATTCAAAAAAAAAATGTTTATTATTGTTTATCCTTTATTGGTCCGAACTACGCAAGGTCTGATTCATGCGGGGTCATGATACGTAGGCAATCTCCATAAGATTCGACCACGACAAAAAAGAAAAAAAATCGAAAAAAGAGAAAAGAAAAAAAGAAAAAAAAAGAAAAAAAATCGAAAAAAGAAAGAAAAATGAAAAAAAAGAAAAAAGAAAGGGGGAAAAGATGTTGTTAATAATGAGGACTGACTGAGTCCATTCTAACCTGTTTTGTTTTGAATCGCAAAGAAAGTTAAGGTGGTTGGTTTGTGGTAAGCCAGACAATGACACCCAGAATATCACGCAGAATCCTTTACTTGCACCTCATGATACACACTCTGCGGGGATCAGGCCTGATAACAGAAGCGCTCGAACCCTATCGAGAACTTGTTGACGGAGGTTGATGATATTGAAGCTGGTAATGGTCTTGGCAGTATTGATGCAAAGCTCAGTGGCTAAGATGCCAGTTTTTGATAAAGTGGGAGGACGCTTCGTTCCTTAGTTAACAAGAGAGAAGCTTGTGGTGGCTTATTTTGTTGTCATTTCTGTTGTTCGGATTATTAGGGTTATAATTCGGATATTGTCTTGTGCCAAACTGTCTTATCTTTCCGTTTTGTCATAGCGGTTGTTTAAATTTTGCCCAGTTTGTTTTAGGATTTTGTTCTGGTTTGTTTTGTTTGTTTTGTTATTTAAACCATTTCACCGGTAGTCTAATGCAAAATCTGGTCTTTTATTATTTCCAGTCATCTTTTCGTTTAGTCCTTTTGTCATTTTGTTCAGCGCCGATTCTAGTGACATGACATGCGCACATATTTTGGGCCTAATCTTAAAAGTTAATCATAAAACCCCGGAAAGGTGATCAGAACGGTTAAAGGAAATAAGGGCGGTTTGAGATTATTCGGAGCTCGAGTCATGTGGAACTAGGGCAAGTTGAACACAAAGAAAACGGTTAAAAGCAAAGATTCGCCAAATTGGCATGAGGGTCATTCATAATAATGAGAATGAGAGTGTCGCCCAACGGTGCTTTAGAAGTGACAAATGAACAAACAGATGTTGAATATAATTGTCAAGTCCAGCACCATCAGAAGAGGCTACAAATTTAAATTGTGTTGTTTTCACTTGGCATGTTTGAAGACTGGATTGATGAAGGCATTTTGTTCTGCTACCTAAACACTTTATCCTTCGTTACCCCTTTTGAGCTTTGTTTACTTTTCTTTCATACCCCTCGTTCGGGATCAGCAGCAACGACTAGAAGATACGAACATGGAAGATAAAGAAAAAAAAAGAATAGCAAAACGACAAAAGAAAAATGAAAAAAAGAGAAAAGGAAAGAAATGATAACAAAAAAAAAAGTCAAATGAAAACAGAGGAATTGGGAACTACGTTTGACCTGATTCCTCAAAGAGGATACGTAGGCGCTTCACGGCTCGGTCATAGGGTGCATAGTGTGCATGGTGTTAAAAAATTTAAATATATATAAAAAAAAAAAAATAATAAAAAAATAAATAAATAATCCCCAAGCAAGAAACCGGGGCAAGAGTTGTGCTCGTTGTAAACAAATATGATTCCAAAGGTTGTAATTTTAAACCCCAAATTTATTTTGTTTTTGAGCCTTTAATACCCTTTCTTTCTAGCCTATCCAAAACCCACATTACGGTCCAAAGAAAGACCTTCTGATCAGTCTTCAAAGGATGCCAAGTTAGACAAATGAGAGTATTACCGGTGAACATAACACTATGTTCCATAATAGAAAGGACTCTAATCTCCAGCAGAGAGAGTCATACCGGCAACACTCCAAATCCCCAGATGGAAAGTGATATAAATGAGAGAGTCTTATCGGTGAAAATCTTTACGGACACCGTAAGGCGATGAAAGCTGAGAGAAAAACCAAAATGAGAGAGGCTTGATAGTGAAAACCCTTCGGGCACTACAAGTCAAATAAGATTGAGAATCAGATGGGGAATTGCCAATTGAAGGTCTTGAAAGACGATTGACGGCGGTGGATAGGCCACATGTGCATGTCATGACCATTAGAGTCGGTATCTGCATTTGATAGGTTTTTATTTATAGTTTCTTTTGTTAAAAAGTCATCTTTTTCCTTTGTCTTTTATTCTGTCCCTTTTTTATCTTTCTCCTTTCATAGAAAATTCCCCAGTAGAGTCTGTTTGGTCAGAACCAGTGGGAAGTGACTTCAAAATAGGCCATCAACTTTCCAATCATGCAAGATGAGATCTGACTAGTACATCCAAATGGTATGGTCAGCAAGGAACAAGCGCGAGGCCAGTGTCAAAAAAAGATATCCCCAGCAAAAGGGAATTGACAAAAGGATTGACGAATGTCAAAAGGGATACCCTTGCCAAAATCAAAGGTTATTAAAACCTCAAGGCCGAGGCCCGTGGAAAAAGCAAGGAGAGCAATGAACATGATGTGGGAAATTCATACTAGACTAAAGGGTCGGGGAAATGCCAGTTTCCGAGCTATGCCACAAAAGAAGAGGGATATCCCCAGCAGAAAGGGATTATCCCCAGCAAATAATATCATCCCCAACAAGTTGTGGAACACAGAGCAAGGAAGGAGAAAGGGAAAACCATCCCAGCAGGAGTATCATAACCAACCACCGCATTTTAAACTAACAAATTTTGTTTGAATTGAAACAGGTAAAGGAAATGGCATTGATGACAGAAATGCATGCCACAAGGGATATTATCAAACTGGGGCAGAAAATTTTCCTTCCATTTAGAAAATTTTCTGGAAGTTAGGTACCCATTCGAGGAAGAATAAAGATAACACAAGTCTCAAGGGAAGTGGTCTTTGAACTAGTGTTTCCCCCAACATAATAAGTTTCAATGGAGGAAGTTGTTCCCCAACAGACAGAACAAAGGGATGAAACTCGTGCTCAGAAAAATCAAAAGGCCAATATCATTCCCAACAACCTTCCAAAAAGTGAAGCACTAGTTCTGAAGAAATCAGAATCCCCCAGCAGTGTTATCCTCAACAGCGTTATCCACAGCTGATAACATTTTATCCCCTGACATGTAAGTAAATAATTCCCCAATAGTGTTATCCCTAGCAGTTTCGAGGAGTCCAACACAAGTTTGGTGAAAATCGGTATCCTCAGCGGTTCCTTTCAGGGAAAGGCAAAACGAGTCTCAAGGGAGGTAGTCTTCGAAGGAAGAAGCTATGAAAAAAACAAAACAAAAAAAAAAGAATAAAAAAGAATAAAAAAATAATAAAAAAAATAGAAAAAAGGAAGCAGTTTGCAGAGGAATGAAACATCCTACTTAAAAGGAAGTAGTTTTGGAAGGAGTAAGATAACATATTTACTCAACAGAGTTATCCTCAGCAGTATTATCCCCAGCGGATCATCGAGATGTAGAAGCATCATCGACAGAGTTTCGGGCAACCCAGAGTCGGTCATCCCCATCAAAATAATCCCCAGTAGTTTCGAGGGAAGACAACACAGGTAAGTAAATAATTCAGGAAGAAGGAAATGGTTCACGCATAGGAGACGCACTTCCTAAGTGAAGATTTCATTAATAGGAGACGCACTTGCTAGTTTGAAATCATCAAAGTTTTACCCATAGGAGATGTATTTCCTCCTAAGTTTGTTTTTACCCATAGGAGAGGCATTTCCTCCTAAGTTTAGTTTCACCCATAGGAGATGCATTTCCTCCTAAGTTTAGTTTCACCCATAGGAGATGCATTTCCTCCTAAGTTTGTTTTCACCCATAGGAGATGCATTTCCTCCTAAGTTTAGTTTCACCCATAGGAGATGCATTTCCTCCTAAGTTTAGTTTCACCCATAGGAGATGCATTTCCTCCTAAGTTTAGTTTCACCCATAGGAGATGCATTTCCTCTTAAGTTTGTTTTTACCCATAGGAGATGCATTTCCTCCTAAGTTTAGTTCCACCCATAGGAGATGCATTTCCTCCTAAGTTTTTTTACCCATAGGAGAGGCATTTCCTCCTAAGTTTAGTTTCAGTCATAGAAGAGGCATTTCCTCCTAAGTTTAGTTTTACCCATAGGAGAGGCATTTCCTCCTAAGTTTAGTTTTACCCATAGTAGAGGCATTTCCTCCTAAGTTATTGTTAAATCAGGCGCCCACCTACATAACGAGAGGAATACTTTTCAGTCTTTACATTTCATGTCAGGCGCCCACCTATATAACGAGAGGAATACATTTCTGTTCTAGGTTGCCCACCAGTATAATGCAGGAATACATTTTTGTTCTAGGTCGCCCACCAGTATAATGCGGGCAAACCTTTCAGTTTTTCATTTCCTGTTCTAGGCGCCCACCAGTATAATGCAGGAATACATTTCTGTCTTTTCATTTCATGTCCTCGGTCGCCCACCAGTATAATGCGAGCATACCTTTCAGTTTTTCATTTCCTGTTCTAGGCGCCCACCAGTATAATGCGGGAATACATTTCTGTCTTTTCATTTCATGTCCTCGGTCGCCCACCAGTATAATGCGGGCATACCTTTCAGTTTTTCATTTCCTGTTCTAGGCGCCCACCAGTATAATTCGGGAATACATTTCTGTCTTTTCATTTCATGTCCTCGGTCGCCCACCAGTATAATGTGGGCATACCTTTCAGTTTTTCATTTCCTGTTCTAGGAGGCCACCAGTATAATGCGGGAATACATTTCTGTCTTTTCATTTCATGTCCTCGGTCGCCCACCAGTATAATGCGGGCATACCTTTCAGTTTTTCATTTCCGGTTCTAGGCGCCCACCAGTATAATGCGGGAATACATTTCTGTCTTTTCATTTCATGTCCTCGGTCGCCCACCAGTATAATGCGGGCATACCTTTCAGTTTTTCATTTCCTGTTCTAGGCGCCCACCAGTATAATGCGGGAATACATTTCTGTCTTTTCATTTCATGTCCTCGGTCTCCCACCAGTATAATGCGGGCATACCTTTCAGTTTTTCATTTCCTGTTCTAGGCGCCCACCAGTATAATTCGGGAATACATTTCTGTCTTTTCATTTCATGTCCTCGGTCGCCCACCAGTATAATGTGGGCATACCTTTCAGTTTTTCATTTCTTGTTCTAGGAGCCCACCAGTATAATGCGGGAATACATTTCTGTCTTTTCATTTCATGTCCTCGGTCGCCCACCAGTATAATGCGGGCATACCTTTCAGTTTTTCATTTCCGGTTCTAGGCGTCCACCAGTATAATGCGGGAATACATTTATGTCTTTTCATTTCATGTCCTCGGTCGCCCACCAGTATAATGCGGGCATACCTTTCAGTTTTTCATTTCCTGTTCTAGGCGCCCACCAGTATAATGCGGGAATACATTTCTGTCTTTTCATTTCATGTCCTCGGTCGCCCACCAGTATAATGCGGTCATACCTTTCAGTTTTTCATTTCCTATTCTAGGCGCCCACCAATATAATGCGGGAATACATTTCTGTCTTTTCATTTCATGTCCTCGGTCGCCCACCAGTATAATGCGGGCATACATTTTTGTTTTCATTTCATCGGTCACCCACCAGTATAATGCGGGAATACATTTCTGTCTTTTCATTTCATGTCCTCGGTCGCCCACCAGTATAATGCGGGCATACATTTTTGTTTTTATTTCATCGGCCGCCCACCAGTATAATGCGGGCATACATTTTAGTTTTTCATTTACATGTCCTAGGCGCCCACCAGTATAATGCGCGAATACATTTCTATCTTTTTCATTTCATGTCCTCGGTCGCCCACCAGTATAATGCTGGCATACCTTTCAGTTTTTCATTTCATATCCTAGGCGCCCACCAGTATAATGCGAGCATACATTTCATATTTTTGCATTCAGGCGCCCACCTGTATAACAAGAGGAATACTTTTAGTCTTATACTGCAGATTTTGAAATCAGTAACCCCACCGGAAGGTAGAAGGTTACAATGGGAATCCCTAGCAGGAAATAATAAAAATCCCCAGCACCGGGAAGCAAAAGGTGGCAATAAGAGGTCCCATCACAAATTCAAGCGCATGAGTCAAAAAGGAAGAAAAGACGCGTCTTGAAAGAAGCAGCTGGTGAACATTAAATCATACCCAACACAACAAGTCTGATGAAGAGAGTCGTACCCCCCAGAGGAACCGCCGAAAAGCTTAATGAAGAAAGCCATGTCCCCAGCGGACCGAGCAAAATGATGAAACTGGTATTCAGAAAAGCAAAGGGCTAGTATCATTCCCAAATTCACGGAAGAAAAGCACCGGAGGAAACACAAGCCGACAAGAAAGCAAGGCAACAAGAACAAATTTCAGTCTAGCCTAGCTTCTTGTTTTCTTTTAAGCACGGTGTAACAAGGAGATCGGTAAGCAATGATAACAGCATGCAACAGCAGTAACATTGCAGTCCCACGGTAGTCCCAGCTACCAAAACTTCCCGAACTACATTAACCTGATTCCCCTTTAGCCAGGGATATGTAGGAAACCTTTGAAGCAAAGGTTCAGTTAAATCTTTTTCAAAAAATGCTTCACACGGAGTACTCGGATGGGCAAAAATCGCTCGCTTTATCTTTGCGCGAAAACCCTTCGTGTCTTCGGGCAAAGAGGGGCAGCTGTAAGCACGTGATTTTTGCCCTATATGAGAATTACTCCCAAAAAATTCAAAAAAATAAAATAATTTTCCTTGGTGTGCAATTTTTTGTGATATTTTGTGATATTTTTGTGTAACTATTTGTATGTTTGTCTGTGCATGTTTATTTGTTAAATTATTAAAAATACAAAAATATGTCGCATTTCGCATGTAGGATTTAATTATACAATTGTTAGTAACTAAGTTTGTTTTACAAAAAATAAAAATTACAAAAATAGGCATCGTTTGCATTTTTAGCATTTAATGTCCAAATATACAATTTTATGCTTAATTATTACTTAATTGTGCGTTAATTGTTATTGGGAGTTAATTTGCGCTTTTATAACTTAATTTAGTTCTGAATAATAGTTTAAGTATTTTTATAATTTAGTTTTAGAAAAATAAAAGAAGAAAAGAGAGCAAAAAATAAAGAAAGTCGGAATTGGGCCTCTTCTTCAAATTCAAGCCACAAGCCCAAAAATACCCAATCTTCCAAAACGACCCAGTCCATTTCGAACTGGGTCGACCCAGTCCATAACCCAACATCCTATTATCTTACATTTTACAAAAACAAAACAAAAAAGGAGAAAACCCTAAAAATCTAAACCATCCCCCCCTCATTTTCCTTCTTCTTCCTCAAGCTCCCCTCCCTAGCATCAATGGCTACCCTCCTCTTCATCACGCAGCCATGGACTGCCCGCTGCCTCCGTCTCCGACCAAACGACCACCATTGCGGCTTCATCTTCGTCGTTCGACGTCAAGCTCGAGTTTGAGCTCGACGTCCATGGTTGCCTTCAACCTTAAGTCCAAACGACCAGCTGCTTCACCACAGTCCGTCGACCATCACTACTGTGCTGTGCTACTGCTGCTGCTCGCGTCGCTGTCTTCAGTTGCTACTGTGCCGCCGCTGCTTCGTCTTCTTTTCCGCCATGGACGAGCACGCACAGCTGCGTCGACCATTGTTGCTGCTGGCTGCTCGTTTCTGCTTTGGCTGCTGCATGACTACTGCGTCCATCCATAGATCACTGTAGCGGCTGCTGTATCTTCCTCGCACTGCTGCCCACGAGCAGCTTATTTTGTTTCAGCTATGCTGCTGTCAACCATCTCGTTTGTTCAAGTTTTAGTCGAGGACGTCGAGCGTCGTTTTGAGTTCGTCAAGTTTAAAAGGGAGGTGAGCTCGTCGTTGAGTTCGTCGGTGAGTCCGGACAGGTTTATTCCCATTCGAGGTTCGTCCAAACAGTCCGTACATATTTTGTTTCGATCCGGTTAGTAGATTTTGAATTTTATTTTGTCCATATTGTGTTTTGATATTCTCGCTTCTAAAATCTGCAAATAGTTGTTTTGTTCATGTCTATCGTTTGAATTATTTTTTTTTAGTTTGTTCATGTGTTTTGTTGATTTAATTTTCAGATTTCAAACGGAAATTTAATTAGTTGTTTTTCATGTTTATTTCATGTTTGTTTTATTGTTTAGGTAAAAATTTGTTAGTTTAATGTTTGTTAGATTCAAATTGAAATTTAATTAATTATTTCTTCAATTTGTTTCATGTGTTTTATGTATTTTCAGAAATTGTTAAACGTTGTTTTAATCATGTGAATCCGTCATGTTTGTTGTTTAAAAATAGACTTAGTTCATGTCTATGTTTAATCCAGTGATTTAATGTGAGTTCATGTTTGTTTTTGATTTGTTGATTTAGTTTGAATCATGTATTTTGTTGTTTGTATTGCTGTATCCTTGCTCATCCATTGATGGTCTAAACTAACCAGGATTGGTTCCCAATATGGTTAATTCATTCCATTAATTTTGAGTTATATTGTTCATCGTGTTCGTGTGATTTGTTGTTGAAGATTGTTGAGAAATTGGTCATCTTGACTATATTTTGGTTAAGTTATGATTAATTGATTGTTTAGAGCTGATGGGGGTAGTTTGGTAAATTGCAGTACGTTCAGGGGTAGAATGGTAAATTGCAATAAGGTCGGAGGGGTAGTTTGGTAATTGAACATTATTATAATTGTTTATGTAGGCATGAGGGACAAAATATAATGGGGTGGTGTTTGATATAATTGTTTAACATAATGGGGGACAAAACATAATGTAGTGGAGGGGAATATTGCATTTGTTTATGTTAAGCATGGGGGACAAATTATAATGGGTTGTGGTTGATGTATTTATTTAATGTAGGCATGAGGGACAAGGTTTAAAATAAAGAAAGCATTAAGTAGTGGGGACAAAGCATGCCTTGGGGGAATAATTTCGGGGTTGGGAAATTCAAGACTTGTCTTGCTATATATAGAGTCATTCTTGACATTAAAAAGGTACGGAAAATAAAAATTGGGGACGGGAATTAGAGAGAAGAACAAGACTTGGGACTTGAACATTAAACAGATTTTTACACTTGAGAGCGGACAGACTTGAAACATTTTGAGAGTAAAAGAGAAATGCAATTTGAACTTTCACTCGAATAATTTCCGTTTGCTTTTCTCGAGTGTTATTCAAAAATCATTAAACTACTGCATCTTGTGTTTCGTCGCTCTTCTGCTTTGACTGTGATTGCACTTCGGTATTATTGGGTTTTCAATCTGTTACTGGGTTATTCTACTGGTTGTTGTTGGTTTTGCGGTGTTGCTGAATCTGCTGTTGCTGTAGTATTATTGCTGCTGACTCTCCTTCTTTTTGTTCTTGTACTGCCATTTCCAGGTACACATTTGTACACTCTCGGCTTGAAGAGAAATGAAATATTAATCAGGCTTTGTTCCTGTTGAATTCCTCCTGTTTAGATATGTGTTTGAATAATATTTTCCTTTCTTTGTATAAAAAAGTAGTTGATTGATTAAATGAGTAATAATGTCGCATATGTATAACTTCTTCACCTAATAATATTAGTTTACATAAATCAAAGAATAATTAATCTGTTTTGATATTATGGTATGACAATCTCATGTTTTAGTATTATTGGATAATAGAATATAGAATGAAAGCAGTTTTTCTTTGTACAAACTCGGTCGCAATTTTCCATTCGCATTAGCCGTAAACTAGTAACTAATAAGTTACGTTTTTCAGCATGTAATTAATTGAGAAATTTTCTTTTATTTTTAGAGACAAACCTAATAGAAGAAATGTAGTCACTGTAGGTTTATCCTTAAAATAAAATGAGACGAGTCTCGCCAAATAAATCACACATCGTTGGGGCCCTCGATAAATGCATAACCATTGACTAGACTTTGGATTTGGCCGTTTAATGAACCCTCACGGCCTCTTCCTAAAATAACAATACGTTAGTCTCTTTAGGACGCGCCTTAATAAATCTTACCTTCTTAAACTCGGGTGCACATTTATGTGACCCAAATCCAAATCTCAACGGAGTCGAAATGTGTCTCTAATCGCGGGTACATTGATTGTGACGTGGTTCGAGATGCGTGTCCATGACGTTGCAAATTTGTTTTAAAAATAAGAATGAGATGAGCCTCGCTGAATAAAAATACAAAATTGCGGGGCCCTCAGTAAATATTTGCTTTAAAATTGCTTAGACTTCGGGATGGACCGTTTAGCAAAATTCTATGGCCCTACCCAAAGTAAATGATACGCTAGTCGCTTTAGGCGCGCCTTTAATAATTTAATTTTCTTAAACTCGGGTGTACATTTGTGTGACCCAAATTCAAATCTCAACAGAGTTGAAATACGCCAACAACCACGGGTGCATTGATGTGACGTGGTTCGAGATGTGTTTCCACGATGTTGCAATTCTTGATAAAAATAACAGTAAATGATAAAAGCGGTTAAAAGTTAAATTTTGCACATAGGTTCAACATGTATTAAATCAGATAATCAAGCCGAATATGACAGTTGAGCAACCGTGCTAGAACCACGGAATTCGGGAATGCCTAACACCTTCTCCCGAGTTAACAGAATTCCTTATCCGGATTTCTGGTACGCAGACTGTAATATGGAGTCATTCGTTTCCTCGATTCGGGATTAAAAATTGGTGACTTGGGACACCCTAAATCTCCCAAGTGACGAATCTAAAATAAATAAACAAATCCCATTTCGATTGTCCTTTAATTGGAAAAAACTCCTTCACCCCTCGCGGGGGCAGAAAAAGGAGGTGTGACAGGGGTGTTACTTTGAGCTGGTCGAAATGTCAACCCGTCGTGGTTCGAGCAAGGTTGAACTCTTCTTTTTTGGCAATGGCCCTTGGCTATAGGGGTGTTTATTTCGAGCTGGTCGAAATATTAACCCGTCGTGGTTTGAATAAGGTCGAACTCTTATTTTTTGGCGATGGACCTTGGCCGTAGGGGTGTTACTTTGAGCTGGTCGAAATGTTAACTCGTCATGGTTTGAATATGGTCGAACTCTTCTTTTTTGGCAATGGCCCTTAGACGTAGGGGTGTTATTTCGAGTTGGTCAAAATGTTAAACCGTCGTGGTTTGAACGAGGTCGAACTCCTCTTTTTTGGCGATGGCCCTTGGCCGTAAGGGTGTTATTTCGAGCTAGTGAAAATGTTAACCCATCGTGATTCGAGCGAGGTCGAACTCTTTTTTTAGCAATGGCCCTTGACCTTAGGGGTGTTATTTCGAGCTGGTCGATATGTTAACCCGTCGTGGTTCGAACAAGGTCGAACTCTTCTTTTTTAGCGGTGGCCCTTGGTCTTAGAGGTGTTATTTCGAGCTGGTCGAAATATTAACCTATAGTGGTTTGAACGAGGTCGAACTATTCTTTTTTGTCAATGGCCCTTGGCCGTGGGGGTGTTATTTCGTGCTGGTTGAAATGTTAACCCATTGTGATTCGAGCGAGGTCGAACTCTTCTTTTTTAGCGATGGCTCTTGGCTGTAGGGGTGTTATTTCGAGCTGGTCAAAATGTTAACCCGTCGTGGTTTGAATGAGGTTGAACTCTTGTTTTTTGGCGATGGCCCTTAACCGTAGGGGTGTTATTTCGAGCTGGTCAATATGTTAACCCGTCGTGGTTCGAACGAGGTCGAACTCTTCTTTTTTGGTGATGGCCCTCGGCCTTAGGGGTGTTATTTCGAGCTGGTCGAAATCTTAACCCGTCATGGTTCGAACGAGGTTGAACTCTTCTGTTTTGGAGATGGCCCTTGGCCGTAGGGGTGTTATTTCGAGCTGGTCGAAATGTTAACCCATCGTGATTCGAGCGAGGTTGAACTCTTCTTTTTTAGCGATGGCCTTTGGCCGTAAGGGTGTTATTTCGAGCTGGTCGAAATCTTAACCCGTCGTGATTTGAGCGAGGTCGAACTCTTCCTTTTAGCAATGGCCCTTGGATGTATGGGTGTTATTTCGAGATGGTCGAAATGTTAACCCATCGTGGTTCGAAGGAGGTCGAACTCTTCTTTTTTGGCGATGGCCCTTGGCCGTAGGGGTGTTATTTCGATCTGGTCGAAATGTTAACCCATCGTGGTTCGAACGAGGTCAAACTCTTCTTTTTAGGTGATGGCCCTTGGTCGTAGGGGTGTTATTTTGAGCTGGTTGAAATGTTAACCCGTCGTGATTCGAGCGAGGTAGAAATTTTCCTTTTTGGCGATGGACCTTGACCGTAAGGGTGTTATTTCGAGCTGGCGAAATATTAACCCGTCGTGGTTCGAACGAGATCGAACTCTTCTTTTTTGGCGATAGCCCTTGGCCATAGGGGTATTATTTCGAGCTGGTCGAAATGTTAACTTGTCGTGGTTCGAACAATATCGAACTCTTCTTTTTTATCGAGGGCCCTTGGCCGTAGGGGTTGTATTTCTAGCTGGTCGAAATGTTAACCCGTCATGATTCGAGCGAGGTCGAACTCTTCTTTTTTGGAGATATCCCTTGGTCGTACGAGTGTTATTTCGAGCTGGTCGAAATGTTAACCCGTCGTGATTCGAGCGAGGTCGAACTCTTCTTTTTTGGCGATGGCCCTTGGCCATAGGGGTGTTATTTTTAGCTGGTCAAAATGTTAACCCGTCATGGTTCGAATGAGGTCGAACTGTTCTTTTTTGGCGATGGCCCTTGGCCGTAGGGGTGTTATTTCGAGCTGGTCGAAATGTCAACCCATCGTGATTCGAGCGAGGTCAAACTCTTCTTTTTTGGCGATGGCCCTTGGCCGTAGGGGTGTTATTTCGAGTTGGTCAAAATGTTAACCCGTCGTGGTTCGAACGAGGTCGAACTCTTCTTTTTTGGTGATGACCCTTGGCCGTATGGGTGTTATTTTGAGCTGGTTGAAATGTTAACCCATCGTGGATCGAACGAGTTTGAACTCTTCTTTTTTAGCGGTGGCCCTTGGTCGTAGGGGTGTTATTTTGAGATGGTCAAAATGTTAACCCGTCGTGATTCGAGCGAGGTCGAACTCTTCTTATTGGCGATGGCCCTTGGTCGTAGGGGTGTTATTTCGAGCTGATGTCGAAATGTTAACCCGTTGTGAGTCCCAGTTTTTGGAGAGTTTCGGGTGTCCTCTGGGTGAGTCCCAGTTTCGCTTAGCTTCTATGTTTTCTGGGTGAGTCCCAGTTTGCTTTTGTGTATTTCCTGGATGAGTCCCAGTTTGCTTAATTTTGCTTGCATTGGAGAATATGAGGCATTTCCTGTTCGCGCATCTGGGAGAATGCTCCTGCTTCCATCCCGCTTAGAAAAATAGTTAGTCAAACCAAATAAAATCATTCGTTACCTCGATTTGATATAGTGCAAAGAAATGCTAGGAGGGCAAGCACAGTTAGCAGGAAACGGCGACGCTGAAGTAGAGTCGAACAACTCCCAAATTCATCACCTCGTGAATGTTGTCTTTTTAATGATGATGAAGTTGAAAAATTAGTCTGCGTCTGTGACCTCATATGAGGTGAAGATATATTAACTTCAAGAATCATAGCTTATATACTAAATCTTTTATAACCGGATACAATTCCTGCACAGTGAAAGCAAAAGAGAAAAAGGATATCTTTCATCTGATGGGAGCAAATGGGGTTGAAGAAATTTCCTTTTCGTAGCAAAATTAATTACTGTTCATGTTTTTTTTAAGGAATATGGGTAAGTGTGAGAGATCTATTTAGTCTATGAGTGGGAGGGATCATTGTAATAATGATAAATATGTACATAGTCAAATAAGAATGAGATCACTATAATCGCCAGAATTTTTCCTTTTTTGACTAGATCTAGATCTGGATAGATTTTGATCCTCTTTTTGTGCAACAATCCCAAACAACGACACTACTCTACGAACTTGCTCGAATCAAATTTTAGATCTAGAGGAAACTAAAATTTTAACTAGAAAATTCCCACAGGTGGCGTCAAATTGTTTGAGCAAAAAAAGTATAAGACCTTTTTTGTTAAACTAATTAAATAAGAGGATGGAGGGTAAATCCTAATTAAGGATAAATAATTCTAGATCCGAGATGAACAGTATGAATAGAAAAACATAGCTGGGTATAAATGCTGGCAGTGATTATGGCCAGATTTAATAGCATAAAGAGAGATGCATTAAGTACCATTAAATGACAATAAACTGTAAATAAAGGAAAAGATTCACCCAATCTTGAGTGAGGCGGATCCTCTTTTATTTGATAAAGATGAATGATAGACAAATATAAGAATCTTAGGAAGAAAGCTCTTTAGATCTTTTTGGATCTGATGAAGGTATGAGATCACAGATCTTCTCCTCTCTTTAGAAAGGTATGTTTACATATTTTCTAGAGAGAGGGAGAGGAAGAAAGCTCCCCAATATTGTGAAGTCCTCTCTTCCTATTTATAAGGGGTATCCATAGAAAATCCTAAAAAAATACAATTAGAGGGAATATTCTATTGATGATTGTCCGACCTCGGCCTTATTGATGATTGTCCGACCTCGGCCTGATTGATGACTGTTCGACCTCGGCCTATTGTCTCCGCGTGCCGAATTTTTCTGATCTAATTTTGACCCATGCACACATAGTGTTTGGAACAAACGCTATATTAGTGATTTCTTTTCATCCACTAAATTTTTGATATGCTAGAGTTACTCGAAATCTGTATTAATTGGTAGTAAATACTAAATATTCAATCAAATAGTCGAGGTGTACGTAAGTTGGTCCTGGTCTTATACTACCTGTCACACCTCCTTTTTACCTACACCCCCGTGAAGG
This sequence comes from Nicotiana sylvestris, assembly GCF_000393655.2. Lineage (NCBI taxonomy): Eukaryota > Viridiplantae > Streptophyta > Magnoliopsida > Solanales > Solanaceae > Nicotiana > Nicotiana sylvestris. Next base: position 18,198,745 of record NC_091067.1, on the reverse strand, counting down.
GACGTAAATGGAGTTTTTACAATTAAAGGACAATCGAAACGAGATTTTATTTAAAGATTCAGAATCGCCACTTGGGAGATTTATGGTGTCCCAAGTCACCGGTTGAATCCCGAATCGAGGAAACGATTGACTCTATATTACAATCCGTGAACCAGAAATCTGAGTAAGGAATTCTGTTAACCCGGGAGAAGGTGCTAGGCATTCCCGAGTTCCGTGGTTCTAGCACGGTCGCTCAACTGTCATATTCGGCTTATTTATCTAATTTTAATACGTGTTGAACCTATGTGCAAATTTTAAATGTGTACCGCTTTTATTATTATTATTTTTACCGAGAATTACAACATCGTGAAAATACATCTCGAACCACGTCACATCAATGCACCCGTGGTTATTGACACATTTCAACTCTATTGAGATTTGGATTTGGGTCACATAAATGTGCACCCGAGTTTAAGAAGATAACATTATTAAATACACGCCTAAAGCGACTAGCGTGTCATTATTTTGGGTAGGGTCGTGAAATTTTGCTAAATGGCCCATCCCGAAGTCTAAGTAATTTTACCAACACGTATAGAGGGCCCCGCAACTTGTGTATTTTTGTTTGTCAAGGCTCGTCTCATTCATTACTTTTTAAAAGGAATTTGCAACGTCGTGGAAATGCGTCTCGAACCACATCACAATCAATGTACCCGTGATTAGCGACACATTTCGACTTCGTTGAGATTTGGATTTGGGTGACATAAATGTGCATCCGGGTTTAAGGAGGTAATGTTATTAAAGTACGCGCCTAAAGAGACTAACGCGTGATTATTTTGGGGAAGACCATGAAATTCACTAAACGGCTCGCCCCAAAATCTAAGTATTTCAAATATACATTTGATGAGGGCCCCGCGACTTATGTGTTCTATTTATCGAGGCTCGTCTCATTTATTATTTAAAACGAAAACCTAAAAGCGACTATGATTTTTTATTTAATATCATTGTCTCTAATAATAATAAAAAAAACTTATTTAATTTATGAACTACTATATTAAAATAAACATGCGTGTTTAAAAATGCCCAATTTTGGGGCCTTTGATCCAAGCATCGGGCTAGCAATCATGTTAGAGGCCTAAGGGGAAATGGGCTTGTTACCGAATTCGAATGATCCATGCAACTGGGCCACGGTATGGCCCAGGTTGCTCATATCAATTTAAACGATCCTGAATGAAGTTTCTAAGCCATTAGTTTAATACCAATTCACTAATTCATTACCTATTGTAATTAAAACGAGTTAATAATACACTGAAAGCAGGTAAACAACTCGCAAAATGATTTATATTTCCAAAACATGCAATTGACACCCCAACTCTATTTTTAACTAACGGACCAGCCAACGTCTTATGCCACTGCCATCTTAACATCTAGTTCGACATTTACATGACTGCTATTACCAATTTGAACAATGGCCCTTAATGCAAACACAATATCACAGGTTCCAAAATAGAGTGCTAATTCCAGATATTTCTAGCTTTAAATATTTAAACTGAACACACACACTAAACTAACTATAGCTAATGCCTACAATCTATGCTTTAACCGAATTCCAATACTATTTACATTCTACACTTTCCTTTTCCTTTCAATTGATGTGGTACTTTCCTGAATTAGCCATTGGCATAAAAACTAACATTCAGACTTAGTCGAACAGAACCCAAGGATACAGTAATCTAACAGTCCCAGTCCCAATTAACTTAACAGTCCAACAAGCTCATTTTTAACTACAGGGATCTATATACTACATCAGTGACTGAATAATTTAAATACATCAATCATATAGAAACCAAAACAAAATTTCAACTCTTCACGTATATTCGAACTCCATGTTTTCAGCTTACAAATGCCAGAGTTACAGTTGTGTACCTGAAAATCAGTTACAATGGAAGAAGAAGAAGAGATCAGCCACAACAATACAACAACAACAACAACAACAAACAAGGCCAAGATCAAGACCAAACCACAGTCACAAAGCCCAGGCAGAAAGAAACTTAACCAAAACACTGAATCTACTAGGAATTAGACTAGACAGTAACAGAACACCTTTCAACAATCAGATAATACCCAGCAAACCTCAAATAAATCACCAAATTCCTTCAAATGTCCTGAACACCCAAGTACAGAACAAGAACAGAGAGATTTGAACTATTTTTGCTCTTGCAATTAATGTAACAGTGTGAGCTTATTGTCTAAAGCACTCTCTCAAGCTCTTAAGGTTCTAAAGTGTAGAAGAATTCAGTTTTAAAAGCTCTCAAGACAACTGATCCTCAAATCTTTCTATGAGTTCAAGTTCTCAGAAAAATGATTCAAGAAAGGAAACTCTCTCCAGATTTTTTTCAATCTAAGGTTTCCCCAGATTTTCAGAAATTATCCTCTTATCCCCTGTAAAAACTCTGGCCCTTTACTACCTATTCCTCCAAAAAAAAGTCCCCCTCAATGTCTAAACCTTGCTCTATTTATCTTCCAAAAACAGACCCTTCCCCCCTCAAAAGCAATTAAACTAATACCACCACCATCTTTTTGCCCATGATATTCTCTTACAGCCCATTATCATGTGTCTTGAACCAAAGGCATGGGCAGCTTATAATATTCCATTAATCCCCATGCTATTATGTTTCCCAAGCCACTACTACTAGACAAAATATTAGTTTAATGGTCAATTAAATGCCCTCATGGTCAGACCACTGACACTAACCCTTTCAACCCCTTTTAAAACCCCAAAATACCCAAGAACCCCTGTGACTTAATGTACTACCTTAAACCCTTTGATCTGTACTACATCTTTCAGCTATAACCAATTCAATTTGAATTCAAATGACTGTTCAAACTAGCATTTAAATCAGATCAAATGGCATCAACAGAAGAATCACGATTCTGTCAGAATTAAAGCAGTACGAATCACATTATTATCAGGTTATTTAATCAGAATTGAAGCATGTAAAACTAATCGACGACACTTATTCAATCGACTACATGAATTGCAACACATACAATCAATAGCAAATAAGAATCTAACATGCACACAGGTGATCTGAACCGTACTGATGGAAACAGAGATTTATAATAAAACTTAAATAGTCGACGACACTTATTCAAATTGATTATATAGTTTTATCACATTCATTAACCATGACCAGAAAAAGTTTGACCAAATAAAGGGTCATTGAAGATGGGCAGAATCAGTCGACAAAAGAAATTGAAAAACCAATAAAACTAAACTAAACAAATAAACAGAATAAACAAATACAAACTGGAACAAACAGGAAAGGGAAAATACCTCAAGAACTCGGGACCTGGACGACCCTGATTCGAACTCAAACTCGAACTGTTTGAGGTTGAACGGACCTTAATCGAGTGTTTTCAATTAAGAACACTTCGACTAAAGTCGATTAGACCCCAAACCATCCTTCAGTTGGGACATATTTCAAACTCTGGTTTTCTAGGGTTCTTGGGGGTTTGATTTGGGGTTCGAGTGGTTCTGGTCTGATTCGAACCAAACCAACGGTGGTTTTGTGATGATGGAGCTCAGGTACATGTTCGGTATAAGTTTGGGACTGGTTGGGGTAGATCTAGGTCATGCTCGAACTTCGATTGAAGATTCGAGAAGCTGGAGGTTGATTCAAGGCAAGTGGTTAACATATCCGTGACGAGGGTGATCAGGTGGTGCCTTGGTGTGAGTTTGGGGTTCATTAGATGAACTAGGGTTTTGGGTCCTGAGCTTCGATCGAAGATTCGAAAAAGCCGGGGATGATTCGAGGACAACAGAGTGGGGATTCAGGTTGAGGGTGGTTAGGAGGTTTAGGGGTGTTATTTTGGCAGTCATCGGAGCCGGAGCCGCCGGGTTTACGACGAAGGAGTGGAGGGGCGGCTAGGGTTTCGGAAGGGATTTGTCCTCTGAACTTGGAGACGATACAGAGAGGGGGGGTCTGATGAGTTTAGGGGCATTTGGGAGGGGGTTTGATATATTAAAAAAGGGTCAATCAATGTGAACCGTTGGATTAAGGGTGATGGAGGGTTCAAATCAACTTGGGGAAGGGAAACGGGGTCGTTTGTTTAGTGCTGGGGTTGAATCGGTTATTGGGATGGCAGGTCGGGGTCGGGTTGGGTCAAGACTTTAGGACCGTTGATCAAGTTAATTTCAACGGTCCCGATGGAAGTGCCTGAAATGGCGTCGTTTGGTTGAGGCTGGAGACGGGCTGGATTGGGGCAGGTATTGGGCTGACTTGGGGGGGGGGTGACATTGGGCCTGGATGTTTCCTTTTCAAAACTGGCCCAGTCCGAAATTTCTCTTGTTTTCTTCTTTCTCTTCTATTTTCTTTTTTAATTCCTAAAACCAAAAATTCCTAAATTGACTTGTAAAACCAAAATTATTTTAAAAAGATATTAATTAACCCTTAACAACAATTAACACACGAGATCGAAAAATAAAATCGCACAATTAAACAACAAAAATGGCAAAACTACCGGAATTCATATTGTTTTGTGATTTTCATTCTTTAAAGTAGGACATGGTTTAATTAATTCCAAAAATGCATAATTAACTCATAAATGCACATGCAACACATATTTTTTGTATTTTTCTTAATTAAAGTAGAAATAAACATGTACAGACAACAATACAAATAAATCACAAACAACATCAAACCATTTTACTTTGAATTTTTGGGAGTAGTTCTCATAGGACAAAAATCACGTGCTCACAGCTGCCCCTCTTTGTCCGGAAACACAAAAGGTTTTCGTGCAAAGATAAAGTGAGCGGATACAAGCGATTTTTGCCCGTTGGGGATACTCCGTGTGAAGCATTTTTGAAAAGATTTAACCGAACCTTTGCTTCAAAGGTTTCCTACATATCCCTGGATAGAAGGGAATCAGGTTAATGTAGTTCCGGAAGTTTTGGTAGCTGGGACTACCATGGGACTGCCTTTTGCTATTACTGCTGCTGCATGCTGTTGTTACTGCTTTTCGATCTCCTTATTACACCATGTTACAAGGAAACAAGAAGCTAGACTAAACTATAGTCTATGAATTACAAAATCTTATCTAGATCTTCAGTCGTGCTCTTGTGTCTCTTGTTGCTTTGATGTCTTGGTGATTGGTGTTTCCTTTGACGTTTCTTTCTTTCTGTCATGACTCGTAGTCTTCTTTTGATTGCCGAATTTGAACTGCTTATTTCCTTTTGTGAGCTTCGAATTATTTTTCCTTCGAAACTTGAACCGCCTTCTTCTGACTAGTGTTTCCTTCCTTCTGACTTCTGAGCTTATATTTATGCTGGGGATCTTTGTTGTAACCCTTCGCTCTCCGGGTGGGCTCCTGACTTCTACTACGACTCCATTCTCCAGGCGAGCTCCTGACTTCGACTACAACTAGAAAATATAACAACCTCCATTCTCCAGGCGGGCTCCTGACTTCAACTATTTCATAAAAATATAACACCTCCATTCTCCAGGCGGGCTCCTGACTTCAAAAACTTCTTATAAATATAACACCTCCATTCTCCAGGCGGTCTCTTGGCTTCAACTATTTCCTAAAAATATAACACCTCCATTCTCCAAGCGGGCTCCTGACTTCAACAACTTCTTATAAATATAACACCTCCATTCTCCAGGCGGGCTCTTGACTTCAACTAATTTCTTAAAAAATACAACACCTCCATTCTCCAGGCGGGCTCCTGATTTCAACTACTTCTTAAAAATATAACACCTCCATTCTCCAGGCGGGCTCCTGACTTCAACTACTTCTTAAAAATACAACACCTCTATTCTCCAGGCGGGCTCCTGACTTCAACTACTTCTTAAAAATACAACACCTCCATTCTCCAGGCGGGCTCCTGACTTCGTCAACTTCTTAAAAATACAACACCTCCATTCTCCAGGCAGGCTCCTGACTTCGTCAACTTCTTAAAAATATAACACCTCAATTCTCCAGGCGGGCTCCTGACTTCAACTACTTCTTAAAAATACAACACCTCCATTCTCCAGGTGGGCTCCTGACTTCGTCAACTTCTTAAAAATACAACACCTCCATTCTCCAGGCGGGCTCCTGACTTCGTCAACTTCTTAAAAATATAACACCTCAATTCTCCAGGCGGGCTCCTGACTTCAACTACTTAAAAATATGACACCTCCATTTTCCAGGCGGGCTCCTGACTTCAACTACTTCTTAAAAATATAACACCTCCATTCTCCAGGCGGGCTCCTGACTTCAACTACTTCTTAAAAATACAACACCTCCATTCTCCAGGTGGGCTCCGAACTTCAACTACTTCTTAAAAATACAACACCTCCATTCTCCAGGCGGGCTCCTGACTTCAACTATTTCTTAAAATATAACACCTCCATTCTCCAGGCGGGCTCCTGACTTCAACTATTTCTTACAACATATACCTCCATTCTCCAGGCGGGCTCCTGACTTCGTCAACTTCTATCTTGAATCATCTTTTTTTCAGAACTGCTTCCCTCAAAACGGGTGTTAATTCCTCCGAAAACTGCTGGGGATAACACCGATGTTTTATCACAAAATATGTTATTTTCCTTCTTCAAAGACTACTTCCTTTAAAGCTGGCGCTTTCTTTCCACTGGAACTACTTCCCTCAAACTGGTGTTTTTACTTCTCTGAAACCTGCCAGGGATAACACTACTGGAGAATTATCTTCCTTCTTTAAGACTAGTTACTTTCCTCCTTTCAACAATGGTGGGGATGGCACTGATTCAAAGACCACTACCCTTAAAACTCGAGTTATCTTGCTTCTTCCAAGATTGCTTTCTTTAAAACTTGCATCGCCTTCTCCCGTATAATGCTGGGGATTTCACTTCCTTCAAAACTTGTGTTATCTTCCATCTTCCCCAAGTGGCTATCTGATTTCAAGAAAATTTTCGCAATGAGAGAAAATTTTCTGCCCCAGTTTGATAATCTTCTTTGTGGCCATGTCTTCCTGTCGTCAATAACATTTCCTTTCCCTGCTTCAAATCAATGAAAAATTTGTTAGTTTAAAACGTGGTGAGTGGTCGTGCCATTTCTGCTGGGGATGGTTTTTCCCTTTTCCCTTTCCCTGCTTTGCATTTTATTACAAAACTTGTTGGGGATGATATTGTTTGCTGGGGATGATATTCCTGCTGGGGATGGTTTTACTTTTCTCTTCCTTCCCCGCTTTGTGTTTTCCGACCATCGCGGAACTTGGTCGATAATCTTTCGGAGTTGTTCCTGCATCTCGCAAATCTGCTGGGGATCCTCTTGGAATTTGATCCATAACTTTTCAACTGTTGTTTTTCTGCTCTTCCCTTGGAAATTTGGTCCTCTTGGAATCTAGACCCATTCATCATTTGGTCTTGCGACAAACCTCTTTTCGCTTTGTCGCCTTATCTTTGGCCTGTACTATTCGCATTTTGCTTTGCACCGTTTTGGCAACTGGTAGTAAGCTCTGAAAATCCTTTTTAAAAACAAACTACTGGGGAGGTAAAGTCTTTAAACCAAGAAGTGAAAAAGTGATAATTTCAAAAATAGAAAAAGAAGAAGTCTTTCTGAACAAATGCTGGGGAAAAGGAAAGAAAAGAACTTATCTGAATGATATAACCGATCCCAACGATCACGTCGTGCATTCCGGATTAATCAACCCAATCTATTTGTGTCAATCAACCTTTCGGATGGCCTCATATTGTTAGGGATAAATAGGCCCTCGACTCTTTGCCAAATGCGAATCCTTTCCGCCAAACTGGTCTTGTCGCCTCATAGTGCCCTTCGAGGGGTTTTCACTAATAAGACTCTCTCATTTCTCTCAACTCCCGTCACCTTGTGGTGCCTGTGAAGGTTTTCACCGATAAGACTCTCGTTTTATTTCTCTCAACTTACGTCGCCTTACGGTGCCTGTGGAGGTTTTCACCGATAAGACTCTCTCATTTTATTTTATTTTCTCCAGCTGGGGATCGGAGTGTTACCGATATGACTCTCTCTGCCGGGGATTCTTTCGGCTATCAATTCATTTCCAGCTTATGATCTTCTTCTTTGCTGGGGATCAGAGTGTTATCCCCGACTTCCGTTTGCTTGACTTGGCACTTCTCAGATACTGATCGGGAGGTCTTTTTTGGACATCAATATGGGTTTTCGTGTATGGCTAAAAGAAAAGGGGTATCAAAAGGGTTCAAAATCATTTTGATGGGTAAAACATTACAACTCTTGGAATTGAACTTTCTTCCCAAAATTACAAACACAACTTCTGCCCCAGTTTTCTTGCTTGAGGATTTTATTTTTTTGTTACACTATGACCGAGCCGTGAGGCGCCTACGTATCCTTCTTTGAGGAATCAGGTCAAAAGTAGTTCCCAATTCCTTTGTTTTTTTCTTGTGACTTTTCTTTTGTCTTTATTATCATTATTTTTCTCCTCTTTTTCTTTCATTTTCATTACTGATTCCAAAAGAGGGGTATGAAAAAATAAATAAGGCTCGAAAGGGGAAGCAAAGGTTAAAGTGTTTGGATAGAAGAAAGAGTGCCAAGTACAAACAAACAACAATTACAATTAAAAGAAATCATACATAATATCTCTTAACTGCGTCAGAATTGATAACCATGTCGACGCATCTACCTTCGATATCTGTTAAACATAAAGCGCCATTGGACAACACTCTGGTTACAATGAATGGACCTTGCTAATTCGGGGCGAACTTGCCCTTTGCCTCAGCCTGATGTGGGAGGATGCGTTTCAGCACTTGCTATCCCACTTCAAACTTCCGAGGATGCACCTTTTTGTTGTATGCTCTTGCCATTCTCTTTTGATATAACTGGCCATGACACATAACTGCCAATCTCTTTTCATCAATCAAGTTCAACTGCTCCAAACGGGTTTTGACCCACTCGTCATCATCAATCTCAGCTTCAGCGACAATCCGAAGGGATAGAATTTCAACTTCCGCCGGTATTACTGCTTTAGTTCCATATACCAACAATTAAGGAGTTGCCCCTACCGAAGTACGGACAGTAGTGCGATAACCCAACAATGCAAATGGTAATATTTCATGCCATTGCCTCGAACCTTCTACCATTTTCCGAAGTATCTTCTTTATGTTTTTGTTGGCCGCTTCAACTGCTCCATTCGTCTTGGGACGATATGGGGTGGAATTGCAGTGTGTAATCTTGAATTGCTGACATACTTCTTTCATCAAACCGCTATTAAGATTAGCACCATTGTCTGTGATGATCACTTTTTCGATCCCAAATCTACAGATGATATGGGAATGAACAAAATCTACCACTGCCTTCTTGGTTACCGACTTGAAAGTTTTAGCTTCAACCCACTTAGTGAAATAATCGATGGTCACCAGAATGAACCTATGACCGTTGGTAGCTGCCGGCTCAATAGGCCCAATGACATCCATGCCCCAAGCAACAAATGGCCATGGTGCTGACATTGTGTGCAATTCTGTTGGCGGAGAATGACTCAAATCTCCGTGTATCTGACACTGATGGCATTTTCGCACGAAATTGATACAATCAAGCTCTATAGTGAGCCAATAGTACCCTACTCGAAGAATCTTCTTTGCCAACACATATCCGCTCATATGTGGCCCACAAACTCCAGCATGTACCTCTGTCATAACTGTCGTGGCTTGACTAGCATCTATACATCTCAGCAATCCCAAATCTGGGGTTCTTTTGTACAACACTCCTCCACTGAGGAAGAATCCATTTGCCAATTGCCGAATGACTCTCTTTTGATCTCCGGTGGCCTGCTCCGGGTATATCCCCATCCTGAGGTATTCCTTGACATCATAAAACCATGGTTTGCCATCCATTTCTTCCTCTATCATGTTACAATAAGCATGCTGATCACGAACCTGAATATGCAATGGGTCAACATGAATTTTGTCTGGGTGGTGCAACATTGATGCTAAAGTGGCCAAAGCATCAACCACCTCATTATGAACTATTGGGATGTGTCTGAACTCCACTGATCGAAATCGCTTGCTCAGATCGTGCAAACATTGTTGATATGGTATAAGCTTTAAATCCCTCGTTTCCCATTCCTCCTGAATCTGATGCACCAGGAGGTCCGAGTCTCCCAAGACCAAGACGTCCTAGACATCCATGTCTACAGCTTACCGTAAACCCAAAATGCATGCCTCGTATTCAGCCATGTTATTGGTATAATAGAAACGCAGCTGTGCCGTAACAGGATAATGATGTCCTGTTTCCGAAATAAATACCGCTCCTATTCCAACTCCTTTCGCATTTGCGGCTCCATCAAAGAAGAGCTTCCAACCTGGTTCCTTAGATAATTCCAACTCATCTATATGCATCACTTCTTCATCAGGAAAATACGTCCTCAATGGCTCGTATTCTTCATCAACAGGATTCTCAGCCAAGTGATCGGCCAATGCTTGGGCCTTCATGGACGTCCTCGTCACATAGACGATGTCGAATTCTATGAGTAATATCTGCCATTTTGCCAATCTCCCTATGGGCATAGGCTTCTGGAAAATATACTTCAGTGGATCCAAGCGTGAAATGAGATAAGTAGTATATGATGACAGATAATGCTTCAATTTCTGGGCCACCCAAGTTAGAGCGCAACATGTCTTCTCGAGTTGAGTGTACTTAACCTCATAGCCTGTAAACTTTTTGCTGAGATAATAGATGGCTTGCTCTTTCCTTCCTGTAATGTCGTGTTGCCCCAGTACGCAGCCAAACGAATTCTCCAGGACCGTTAGATAAAGAATTAACGGTCTCCCCGGCTCAGGTGGAACCAGCACAGGTGGATTTGATAAATATTCTTTGATTTGGTCAAATGTCTCCTAACATTCTGCCATCCATTCTACCGCAACATCTTTCTTCAGTAGCCGAAAAATGGGTTCACAAGTTGTTATTAGTTGAGCAATAAACCTGCTGATATAATTCAACCTTCCCAACAGACTCATTACTTCTGTCTTGTTCTTTGGCGGTGGCAAATCTTGGATGGATTTGATCTTCGACGGGTCCAACTCAATACCTCGCTAGCTGACGATGAATCCCAACAACTTTCCAGATGGAACACCAAATGCACATTTGGCCGGGTTGAGCTTAATATCGTACCTTCGAAGTCTTTGGAAAAACTTCCTTAGGTCTGTTACGTGGTCCTCCTGATGCTTGGACTTTATGATCACATCGTCCACGTATACCTCAATCTCTTTGTGTATTATGTCATGAAACACCGTAGTCATTGCTCTCATGTACATTGCCCCAGCGTTCTTCAAACTAAATGGCATTACCCGGTAGCAATAAGTCCCCCATGGCGTAATGAATGTCGTTTTTTCCGCATTTTTTTCATCCATAAGAATCTGATGATACCCAGCATAGCAATCTACAAAAGATCCGATCTCACGCCCGACACAATTATCGATCAAGATATGGATGTTGGGTAATGGAAAGTTGTCCTTGGGGTTTGCCCTATTCAAATTGCGGTAATCGACACACACTCTGATCTTCCCATCTTTCTTCGGCACTGGCACCATATTAGCCAACCAATCAGGATATCGAGTGACCCGAATAACCTTTGCTTGCAGCTGCTTGGTTACTTCCTCTTTAATCTTCACACTCATGTCTGTTTTGAACTTCCTCAATTTCTGCTTGACGGGAGGGCACACCGGGTCAGTGGGCAATTTGTGAACCACTAGATCAGTGCTTAAGCCCGGCATGTCATCATACGACCATGCAAAAACATCTTTGAACTCAATAAGTGCTTTGATTAGTTCTTCCCTGATATTCGGTGCAATGTGGATGCTTATTTTAGTTTCCCTGATATCATCTGCATCCCCTAAATTGATGGCTTCTGTGTCATTTAAGTTGGGCTTGGATTTCTCTTCAAACTGGCTTAACTCTCTGTTTATCTCTTCGAAGGCTTCATCCTCATCGTATTCCGATTCATCATCATAATCGACCTCTTGTACAATTAGTTCGGAATTAGATTGATTTTTTAGACTGGGTTGAAGATCCGTTGTGCATGCCATGTCATTAGAACCAATATAAAGAGAACTGTTCAGAAAGAGAAAAGAAGAAAACAAAATTAGAACAAAAATAAGAAAAGAAAAGCTGTCACTTTATTAAAATACGGGATAACAGAGTTTCACACTTTGCTGAATACAAAGCAAAACTGGATTACAACCCTGGAAAATCCAAAAAATAAGAAAGAAAAATCAGAGCCCACTACCACGACTCCCTCTGGGTAGGAAGAGGAGTAACTGTCCAATTGTTGATATTGGCTCTAGGTCCCACAAACTGTATATCTGCCCTACTGGACCCTTCTCCAGCTTCTATCATGTTGACATCGGCGAACAGCATTTCAAAACCCTCATTCAAATCTCCGTCTGGCCCAATCAGAGGTCCGAGAATTTTGGGGACTAACAACCTTCTGCTACCTGCTATGGCAAAGGATCTGGAAAGATGTGGAAGTGGCTTGGGAAGAACCCAAACTTTCTTTTTCAATTTCCGAGCCCGCCTTACATCTGCTACCGTAGGCTTGAATCCTAGCCCGAAAGTGTCCAGGTTCTTGGGCAAAGAAACTGGCTGGACCATACCTTGCAGATCAACCCCCAAACCTTTTCCTGGTACAAACCCGCTGTTTAGCATTTCCGAGGCTACCATGAAGGTCGCAGCTGCGATCCTGGGAAGTGGAAGGTCCTCGCCCTCAGAAATTTTATCCACTGAAACCGCGTCGAACAACTGGAACACCCATGGACCTTTGTCGTCATCAGTTTCTATGAATGGCACAATGACATCACTCACAATGCCCGTACCGTCATCCCCGTGCACCGCTACCTCCTGCCTGTCCCACTCAAATTTCACCATTTGGTGCAATGTAGAAGGCACTGCTTTGGCGGCATGGATCCAGGGTCGCCCCAATAGAAGGTTGTATGATACTGCCACGTCTACCACTTGAATTCCATGGTGAATTCTACTGGACCAATGGTCAATTCAAGTATGATATCACCCACCGTGTCAATACCACCCCCATCAAAACCTCAGACGCAGAGGCTGTTCCTGTGAATCCGGTCATGATCAACCTTCAGCTTGTTCAGAGTACTGAAAGTATAGATGTTGGCGCTTGACCCATTATCAATCGATACTCGGGTGACCACCGAGCCTTCGCATTTCATGGTCAAGTAGAGGGCTTTGTTGTGTTCTGTACCTTCTGTCGGCAATTCATCATCGGAAAATGTCACTCTGTTTACCTCGAAGATTTTGTGCACTATCCTCTCCAAGTGATTTACGGAGATTTTATCCGGAACATGGGCCTCGTTCAGGATTTTCATCAGCGCTTGGCAATGATCGCTGGAATGGATTAACAAGGATAGCAACGAAATCTATGTCGGGGTCTTTCTTAACTGCTCCACAATGGAGTAGTCTTGTGCATTCATTTTCTTCAAAAACTCCTCAACCTCTTCCTCAGTCACTGGCTTTTTTACCACTGCTGGGTTGGACCTTCTTAACTCTACGGGAGCAAAACACCTTCCCGAACGAGTTAAGCCCTGGGCCTCACATACTTCTTCCACAACCTCCTTCCCTTTTTACATTACCATCGCTTTGCTGTAGCTCCATGGCACGACTTTCTCACTGGTTATCGACATCTGCATTATTGGCCTGATAACAACTGGCCCTATGCATGCTGGCTTGCTTGGTACCCCTCGCACCGTTACTTTGACCGGCTCTGGATTTTTTGCAATAACAGGCAAACTCTTCCCCATCACTACCACTGGCTTGACGTCTACCTTTTTCCGACTATACCACCTCTTCTCCCCCTGTCGACCTTGTGAGCACGTGATTTTTGCCCTATGAGAACTACTCCCAAAAATTCAAAATAAAATAGTTTTGTGTTGTTTGTAATTTATGTGTATTTTGTCTATTTTCTATTTTAAATGAGAAAAATGCAAAAAATATGTGTTGCATGTGCATTTAGGATTTAATTTTGCAAATTAGGACTTAATTTTACAATTTAGGATTTAATTAAGCAAGTTTGTTTTACAAAAATAGAAAAATCACCAAAAAATATGTACTTTGCATTCAATGTCCGAATTGTGTGATTTTACCTTTATTTTTAACTTCGTGTGACAGCTATTATTAAGAGTTAATGTTTTAGCTAATTGTCAATTTTATAATTAGGAGTTTTAGTTGGTGATTAGGAATTGAAAAGAAAATAGAAGAAAAGGAAGAAATAAAGAGAAGTCGGACTGGGCCATTTGAATTAGTTAGACTAGGCCCAAACCAAAATAACCCCTTATAGCCCAGTCCGAATACCCTTTTTACCCGGTCCAATTAGGCTGGCAATATGACCATCCAAACGACGTCGTTTTTGTCACTCTCAATCTGGGTCGTTGATCTCATTTGATCAACGGTCCAGATCCCTCCACCCTCACCCGTAACCCCATACCCGACTCGTTACCCGGATCGACCCCGACCCCAACACTAAACCAAACGACACCGTATTAGATTAGTTCCTTGATCCTAGCCATTGATCTTAATTGATCTAATGGTCGGGGATTAAATCCCTCACACCGTATATATTCCTAAAATCCTACCCAGCCCCCCCAAAGCCATGCCCCTTCACCTCTTCGTCTCTGAGTTTCAGAGATCAAACATACCCCCGCCTCTTGCCACCGTGCACCGCCCACCGGAAATCGCCTCACGGCGGTTCCGGTGGTCCAAACGACCCCATCTTTTCACCACGGAATCACCTCTACCTCCCCATTCCGAATCCCCAACTCTTATCCCTCGAATCCTAGCCGTGTGCTTCGAATCTTAGATCAAAAATCAGGCCGGAACCTTAATCCGTTCAAATGCCACCAAATTCACACCACATCTTTCCCACGCCTTCCTCGTTCCGGTCCCACGCTCAGTTTTCTTTGAATCACCCCCGAGACCCTAATCCATTCATATGCTACCAAACTCACACCTTGCCACCCCCTGATCTCCCTTGTTCCCAAACCACCTTTAGTTTGTGTCGAATCACCCCGGAAAGTCTCGAATCAAGGGTTTCAGAATGGTGATCTGAAGATAGTTCAGAGACTGAGGTCAAAACGGACCTTAGTCGATTGTGTTCTTGTTCAGGAACACTAGACTAGGGTCCGTCTTGGACCCAAGTCTAAAAGGCATCGGAGGTTAGAACCTAGGCCCCGTTTAATTGGTAGGTTTTCATTTTACCTTCTTTTTCTATTAATTTTGGTTCAGTAAATTCATCCTCTACTCCCTTCCTATTTTTGTTTAGATGTTCTGTGCTTACTCTGTATTTTGTTTCTTCTTTGTTTTCCTTAATAAGTCGAATCAGTCAATGCTAGTCAGTTTTGTATAAACTGTAGCTATTCCCACAATTGCTTGCTATTACTGTAAGTTCAAAGTATATCATCTATGGTTGCCCATCACTTGGTATATGAATTCAGTGTTTTCATTTAATGTATTTACAGTGTTTTCCGTATTTAGGATTAACATGGAATTGTGTCTGGTTTATTCCCTGAATAACCATATCCTTCATCTTGTTGCAATGTTATTTTGATCTGGTTTGAATTCAATTGTTGTTTGAGTTTGCTGAGTCAAATAACAATGTTTGGGGGCTGATATGAATTGAACTTGAGTTCACCTTTGAGTTTTAGTTTAGTCAATTGTTAGGATTCCTAACTTAGTTGAATTGGTTATAGCTGATGGATTGGGTACAAATTGAAAGGGGCTGAGGTATGATAATACACAGGGGTTTAAGGGGTTATTTTGGGAATGAAAAGGTTTGAAAAAGGTTTAGGATAAGTGGGTTGACAGTAGGGGTACTAAAATACCATTAAACTAATACAATTGTTTAGTGCTAATGGGGAACAAGACATAATGGTGGGGGAAAGGTTTAAAGAAAATGGATTAAGAAATAGGTGCCCATACCTATTTGAATTTAAATAAAGAAAATACAAGTGTAGTAGGGAACAAAAGATATACTAATGGAATTAAAAGGAGATGATGGGCAGAATTAGTGGGAAAATTCTGCCCAAAGTGCTTTTGAAAGTGGAGGGGCAGGGTTAGTGTTTGGTTATAAATAGAGTCATTAATAGGCAGTAAAGGGGAGAATTTTGAGAGAGGAGAGGGCTTTTGGAATCTAAAAAAGGTCAGAGTTATAGAGTAAGGTTAGACTGGATCTTTGACACAAAGGATTCAGAATTAAAGAGCAAAGAACAGGCTGATTTTAAAATCAAAAAAGAGTTCAGTTTTAGAGAGCGAAAACGGGATGTCTTTGTCCTGAGACCAGTAGTTTGAGAGTTTGTTTGAGAGTGTTCTATTTGGAGTGTTGAAAAAAAAATCAGGACTGTTCCTGGCATCTTTTGCACTTCTGAATACATTCTGGTTCTGTTTTGAGTACTGGGTATTTCTGGGATTTCACTGAGGTTTGAAGTGGTTTCTTGAGTTGTTATTTCCGGTCTGCATTGTTTGTATTGGTACTATTTCATTGAGTATTTTTGGGATTTCACTGTTGTTTTTAAAATCTGTCACTGGGCATTTTGTTTACTGGTTGTTTCTGGTTGTTGTTGTTATTGCTGGGTTACATACTACTTTGCTGATCTTCTTCTTCTTGTATTCCAATACCAGGTGCACAACTGTAACTCTGGCATTTGTAAGCTAAAAACATGGAGTTCGAATATACGTGAAGAATTGAAATTTTGTTTTGGTTTCTATATGATTGATGTATTTTATTCAGTCACTGATGTAGTATATAGATCCCTGTAGTTAAGAACGAGCTTAATGGACTGTTAAAACCAATTGGAAGCTATAGTTGTTAGATTAGGCTCTATTAGTTCTGAGTATTTAGCTTGTTCACCATTTGATAATTCAGATATCACTGCAGCAATTGAAAAGAAGAGAAAATTGTAAATGTGACTAGCATTGTTAGATAGCACAAGTCGTAGGCGTCAATTATGATTTTAGCATTTCTGATTGTGTTGTTCTGCTGTTAAGTAATCACAGATTTCTCAAAACAATTGGTAATGGCTCACTAGTTTTGAAGCAGGAACATGTAATTCAGATTAAGGGTACTGGTTGCCCGGATTGACGTTAATAAAGGTAGTGTTAAACCCAATTGGACTTGATGCATGATATAAGCCACTTCCTATATGTAAATAATGAACAGTAGAATGAGTAGGAGTAATATTCATGTTTTATTCATGTAACTGATGTTTTGACTTGGGGCCTTGCCCTCAACCGTTGTTTAATTGGGCTCACAGTTGGGCCCAAGCTAGCGTTTGTACTGATTCCTTACACGGACTGTAGAAAGGCGCAAAACCGTTGAATGATTTGAACTCATGCGCCCATGAACCCCAGTTATAACAAATCTTATTGTACCAGACTTTGTGAATTAAGTTGATTGAGTAGGATTTCAAATTCTTTTAAAGATAAATAAGAATAGAAAAAAATGTAGTCACTTTAGGATTGTCCTTTCAAAATAAACGAGATGAGCCTCGCCTAGTAAAACTCACCGATTGCGGGGCCCTCACGATTGTATATATATATATATATTAATTACTTAGAACTCGGGATCGGCCGCTTAGCAAATTTCACGACCTTTTCCCCCAAAGTAATAACACGTTAGTCACTGTTAGGCGCGTATTTTTAATAATTTACTTTCTTAAACTTGGGTGCACATTTATATGACCCAAATCCAAATCTCAACGAAGTTGAAATGTGTCGTTAATCACAGGTACATTGATTGTGACGTGGTTCGAGATGCATTTCCATGACGTTGCAAATTCCTTTAAAAAATAATAAATGAGACGAGCCTCGACAAACAAGAATACACAAACTGTGGGGCCCTCAACGGATAGTTATTTCAAATGCTTAGATTTCGAGACAGGCTGCATAGCGAACTTTACGGCTTTTCTCAAAATAACAACGCGTTAGTATCTTTAGGCGCGTATTTAATAATGTCATCCTCCTAAACTCGGGTGCACATTTATGTGACCCAAATCCAAATCTCAACGAAGTTGGAACGTATCGAAAATTGCGGGTACATTTATGTGGCACAATTCGAGATGCATTCTCACGACGTTGCAATTCTTTGAATAAATAATAACAAAAGCGGTAAACAATTAAAATTTTCACATAGGTTCATAATTGTATAAAATCAGATAATCAAGCCGAATATGATAGTTGAGCGACCGTTCTAGAACCACGGAACTCGGGAATGCCTAATACCTTCTCCCGGGTTAACAGAATTCCTTATTCGGATTTCTGGTGCACATACTGTTAAACAGAGTCATTCTTTTCCTCGATTCGGGATTCAACCGATGACTTGGGACACCACAAATCTCCTAAGTGGCGACTCTGAATCTTTAAATAAAATCCCATTTCGATTGTCCTTTAATTGGAAAAACTCTCTTTACGTCCCTTAGCGAGGGGTGTAGGTAAAAAGGAGGTGTGACAGCTCTGGCGACTCCGCTGGGGACGTAACTCAGAATCTCTGGTTCAGGGTTCAAGAATTCGAGCTTAGATTAATTGTTAATATTTGGATTTATTTATTATCTGATTTTATTACATGTTTTAGCCTAAATGTGCAAAATGTTGCTCTTATCGCTTTGATATTATCTGAACTGTATATATAAACTGCTACGAAATCCCTCTCTTCTCTCTCTTGAGGAGTGCACGCTCGTCGTGACTTCTTTCTATTAGTGTCATATCCCAAAATAGAACGAGGGCGGCCTAAGAAGTATTGGGAAGAAGTGATCAGGCAGATATGGCGAGACTTCCGATTTCTGAGGACATGACACTTGATAGAAATTTATGGAGGTCGAGTATTACAGTTGTAGGCTAGGAGCTAGTTGACTCTTGCGTTACTTTGTTCCATTGTGAGCCTAGTCTGGTAAGGTTTTAATCGAAAATTACTAGGGGCATTGTCGTGTCTTAATATTTTCTCTTTTCAGTGCTAGATCTATTTACTAGCCATCATTTCTGCCTTGTATTTTTCTTATGCATTTTAGGTTCCTATTTTTCCTATGATCTCTATGGTGAAACTAATATTCTCCCCTTTTGTTTTTCTTATTTTTCTTATTATCTTGAGCCGAGGGTCTTTCGGAAATATCCTCTCTACCCCTTTGCGGTAGGGGTAAGGTCTGCATACATACTACCCTCCCCAGACCCCACTTGTGGGATTTTCCTGGGTTGTTGTTGTTGTTGATTCGGAGGAGTTGCAAAACCGGATGATCTTTTGGTTACCGATACGCAGTTCTCATCCTTGGCTCGAGTTGTCCGTTCGAGTAAGCCAGGTCTAGAACAAACACCCAGGATAAACCTAGTATAACAAAACCTCATGCTGGATCCCTAGTAGTAACGCTTATTTGCATCATGTGCACTTGACTTAGGGGATTCAACACAGGGGTTGGGTCCGTCTAGGACAAGCTACCTGAAATGAAAAGACCATCTTGCGACATCCTGTTTGTTTTACGCATTTATTTGCCATAGACTTGCATGCCGACCGGCTTCTGACAATATTGAAAAAAATAGCAGTGTAGAAAGATAATTCTGAGTTACCGGCGAACTTTGCCAAAATTTCGTGAAAAATTTTTTTTAGTGTAATTTATTTAAACAAGTCTTGTTGTCAGAATTAGTTTATTATCGTTGCCCGAACTATGCCGGTTTAATTCTCACAGGATGTGAGATATGTAGGCAACCCTCATCGGGTCCAACTTCCCCTTTTGCAAAAATAGCCAAAAAATGTCAAAATTTTAATCTTTCGTCATAAATAAGTCGGGTGATTCCATTCTTGTAAAAATAGTCGAATGTCCCTGAAAAAACGTCGGAAAGGCTGTTTTTGCGAAAATAGCCATTTTTGGTAATTTTCAAGGTTTTGTCCGGTTGGTAAAACACAACCTTTAAATCTTCTTCGAAGTGCTGAAAGGCCGTATTGGCAAGACTAGAGTTTTATTTAAATGTGTGTCAATTTTAGTTTGTTCTTTCTTTGAGTCCAATGAGTGTTAATCACCCCAAACAAACATACAGAATAAGCCCGGGTCCAAGTTTGCTAGTAACAATTAGGAGCAAAATTCGTTTGGAGTTGCGCATGTGGTGGGAGGATTTGGAAAAGTCAGAGCGAGATAAGATCAAATCACATCTGGGAGGCCTCACCAGTTTGTTGAACGTCAGACCCAGATGTGACATCATAAAAGTTTTGGTTACATTTTGGGACCCGACCAACAACGTATTCCACTTCTCGGATTTTGAACTCACCCCAACCTTAGAAGAGGTAGCAAGTTATATGGACATTACTGAGGGACTAAGGCACAAATATCTGATTTCTCCAAGAGCCGTCAATTCGCACAAGTTCATGGATCTGCTGAAGATAAGCAAGGGAGTCCCGTACTCTGAGTTGGATAGAGGTTTTTCTACTCTGCAGTTCATATACCAGAGGTATGGGCATATAGGAGGGTTCGACGATCTGGAAAGCGGGGTTTGCAGCAGAGGGAATCAGACAAAATGGGAGGAACATAGGCGGTTCGCCTTCATGGTAGCATTCTTGGGCATTGTGGTGTTTCCTCGGAAAGACAGAAATATTGATTTGAAGGTGGATGGAGTCGTCAAGGTCCTAATTACCAACAACAAAAGCACGCTTGCCCCTATGATAGTGTCTGAAATATACCGAGCTCTCACAGCCTGTAAAGCCGGGGCAAATTTTTTCGAAGGATGCAATTTGTTATGGCAAATGTGGATGATCGAGCACTTGTGTCATCATCCTCAGTATATAAGATATAGATCTACCAACGAAGGTTGCATTGAAGGATATAACACGAGGGTTTCAGGGCTCAAATTACCAGAAGGGTCTGAAGACTGGATATCTTGCCTTCGCGCCATCACTGCAGCACAAATAGGGTGGACATTGGGTTGACTTTCTGTTGAAGAAATTGTGTACATGCCCTCCACGGGTCCTTACTTCCTCTTAATGGGACTCCGAGGCATTCAGCCTTATGTGCCTTATCGGGTGATGAGACAGTTAGGGAGGTGTCAGGTGGTACACCCAGATGAAGATCCCAGTGTTTATGCAATCGAGGTTAGCACCAACGACCAATTTCATGAAGAAACCATTCGTTCTATATGGAATGAATGCCAGTATTTAACGGTAAACACTCGAGTGCGCGACCTATCCAGAGGCGAAGTCTCACCTGCTTATATCGCCTGGTACAGGAAGAGAGACATTGTAAGGTACGAGCCAGAACGGCCAACCAAAAAACCTCACATTCAAGAGTTCGTTGAGGTGTCACAAGAACCGTGGGACCGGTTGGCCAAAGAGCGCGAATATCGGGCCGAAGTAGGCAAGCTGAAACAACAAATCAAGGATCTGAAATTTGAGAACAAGGTGCAAGTTGCTGCCGATGAAGGAGAGAAGAACAAGTTAGCCCAAGTAAATGAGGCTCTCAAGGCTTAGATCCGACAAATGAGGATAGATGCTGACAATTAGCAAAGGAGTCGGTCGGATGAAAGATTGATTAACGGACTAAAGAAGGAAATCGGTGAGTTCCGGGATGATTTGAAGAAATCTGAGGGTACCATAGCACAACTCCAGGTACAATGGGCAAAAAGAACGAAAGAGCGCACACAGTACCTACAGCAGGCAAGGAAAGATTACGAAAAGACCATTGTTAGTCTAAAAGGGAAAATGACCACCCTCAAGGACAAAACAGCTAAGCAAGCTGAAGCTTATGAAATCAAAAGTGGACACTGTTACGATTTACTGGCTCGAATGAAAGATGAAATACGGCAGCTGCAGAGGCAGCATCTCCAGGATTCTCAGGTTTTGGGGGGCTGTAGGGATCAGATAAGGCGCCTGCTCATAGAAAAAGGTCGAACCAGGAACAAGATTGGGACTATTACCCATGCCATCATTAGGAGATGCCGAATGTGTGAAGACATGACTCGCACTAACTTCATGTCAGCAGTAATGATTTTTGTCAAACGGACAATGTACGAACTGGAGCAACTTGAAAGGGATCTCGCACCTAAGCCCGCGGCAAGGCCAAATGATGCCTCGTGGGCACCAACTTTTGGAGCTTTAACATTCATAGTTTGAGTCTGTATTTTTTCTTTTTCTTAGAGTCTGTCTTTATTTCGCATCAGAGTATGTCAGTAGTTATTGAGTTCGTACTTGGTTTGATTTCGAGTCTGTTATTTTCCTTTCCAAAAAGCGTCTGGTTTGTAATAGAATGTTTATTAATGAAAAATCAAAAATTTCCAAAAATTATCCTCTTTTGCTTTTCGCACTTATGTGGCAGAACTACGCCCGGTCTGATTCATGCGAGGACATGATACGTAGGCAATCCACATAAGATTCGACCACCATCAAAAATAAAAAATATATATATAGAAAAGAGAAAAAAAATGAGAAAACAAAGAACATAGAGGAAGGCGTTCAAAAGGATCACAACTATAGGAAGCCGGAATGACGCACGTAACCGAAGCAAATGCATGATAGAAAAGATTAGTTGCCTAGTTGCATTGCATCCTCAATGTGTGTTTTCTTATCTGTTAAAAGCCCTAACGCTAACATGTTGCTCTCGTTTTGTTCTTTTTCAATCCTTAGAAAGGTGGTTGGTTGTGGTTCTAAAAGTAACGCGTCCCCGCAACACAAAGGCAAAAGAAAATGGCAGAGAATAACAGAACTAAGTGGGTTGGTACCGATAACCGAAAACGGCTGGTTGAACAGGACTACGGGTTGGTAGAAGAGGTAAAAATGTTGAGATAGCACATGGTGGACATGTATCAGGCCTGAATGACTAGGAAGGCACCACCCCCTTCACCACCTAGATTCCTAGATGCCGCCCTTACCCAAGCCCTGACTACAATTCCAGATGATCCTCCATACCCTCTAGATCTACCCCTTTATCTCCAAGCTCACGATGCCCAATATTACCCCTTAGAGGTTGCCCACAAAGTTCCCAACTCATGCAAATAGAGCCTTCGGGATAAGTTACACGTTGAAAATGAAAGGTTCACAGGAAGAGAAGGGAGAGAGGGGATACCCAGGAAGCTGAAAGGCATAGAAAAATCCTTGAAAAACAAACAAGGAAGGGAAGACCAAGGTAGCATGACTTACCAAGAACTGTCTGTGTCCCCTAACGTTCGCCTGCCCTTGGGGTTCAAAGTGCCAAAATTTAACTTGTATGATGGGTGTGGAGATCCGGTAGACCACTTGAGGGTCTATTGCAGTGAAATGAGAAGCGTTGGTGAGAAAGATGACCTGCTGATGGCATATTTCAGCAAGAGCCTGACTGGTATAGCTTTGGACTGTTATATTCGTCAAGATGTTGGTAATTGGCCTACATTCGGTGACATGGCTCAAGATTTTGTTTGATACTTTCAGTACAGATTAGGCGTTACCCCAGATCGCTCCTCCCTATCTAAAATGGAAAAGAAGCCGGAGGAAAGCTTTAGGGAGTTTGGGCTCAGATGGAGGGAGCAAGATGCTCGAGTCAATACCCCGATTGGTGAAGATGAAATGGTTGAGCTTTTCCTACAAGCCCAGGGGCCCACCTACTTCAGTCATTTGATCCCGGCCTTGGGAAAGCCTTTCAAAGATGTGTTAAAAATGGGGGAGCTGGTAGAAGAGGGAATCAAGTCAGGCAAAATCATGAGTTGTTCGAAAGACTTTCAGAACACCCTAGTAAGTTTGAGTGGAAGGAAGAGAAACAGAAAAGATGATCCGATGGGCTTTCCCGATCAACACTTCCAGCCTCGACATCGTCCCCGTGGATATCCATGTGCACCAGATGATCCTCCCCAATGTCACTTCTCTCCACGGAACTCCCAAAATCATGCATCACTTTCCCAGTACCCAGCTCCACAAAATGCCTATCCACCCTCACGAGCCTACCGAAAAACCCTCACGAGCCTACCGAAAACCCTCTGGATCAGGTTTCCGGCCCAGTCAAGCATTCAAGAATGATAGGTTGCTGAAAAAAGAAAAGGCTTTCACCCCTATGGGAGAATTATATGCCAGTTTGTTCCAAAAGTTGAAGCAATTGGACATGTTGAAGCCGATTCATATAAAAATGCCAAACCCTCTGTCAAAGAAGTTTGATTTTTCTCAGAGGTGCGCATATTGCTCAGATGCCCCGGGGCATGACATAGAGAAGTGTTGGAATCTGAAGAAAGCAATTCGGAAGCTTATTGATGCAGGTGACATTATCATGCAAAATCCAGATGCAGCAGACACTAGCCAAAGTCCATCGCCTATTCGTAATGAGATACATACGGTGAGTATGACTTGTTTTGAAAGGGAATATGAGAATTCTTCTGAGATCCTCAAAGGTCCGCGCACTGCAAAGTTTTCAGTGCTATCAGAGGTTGATCTTAAGAATGAGCCAGCAAAGGGAACCCAAAAGCAATTTGTTAAGAACAATGAGGTGGAAGTTTGTGAAGGTCCTAGTAATATTGATGCAGAATGCAGTGGCTAAGATGCCGAGCTTGGCAATTGGAAAGACGCTCCTTTCTTGGTTAGTCAGGGAGGAGTTTTGGTTGTTTATTTTGTTGTCATTTCTGTTGTCCGAGTTATTTCAAGGGTGTAATCTGAATATTGTCTCGTGGCTCAAACCCTTCTATCCTTTTATTTTTCCTAGTTTGTTTAGTCATAGTAACCCGTCTAATGTTGTCTAGGTTTGTAACCTCAGTTTAGTTCGTTTGTTTTGTCGTCCAAACCTTTTCACCATCTATTTAATGCAATTTTCTGTTTCCCGTAATTTCTAGTCATTTTCGTTTAGTTCTCTTTTCTTTTATAGTTCTTTTCCTGATTGATTTTAGTGACATGACATGCACGCGTGATCCTAGGCCTGGTCTTAGAAGTCGGTTTAGTCATGAAACAATGAAACAATTTTGGAAATGATAGGGGCATTGGAGGGAAGTAAGTAAAGGCATTTTGAGATCCCTTCAAGCCCGAATTGTGTGAAACTGGGGTAGACAGAACATAAAGAAACCCTATCGAAATGTATCATGTCGTATCGTTTTAAAGCTAAAGGCAAGTCTGCCCAAATTGGCATGGGCCATTCGTGGTAATGAGAGTGAGGGTGTTGTCCTATGGTGCTATGTAGTTGACAGATATATAATGCGCATGTGTGGACATGGTTATCAAGTCTAGTACAATCAAAAGATGTTACAAATGTTTTCCTTGGTTTGTTTAATTGTGTTGTTTGTACTTGGCATGTTTTGAAGATTGGAATGACGAAGGCATTTTGTTCTGCTATCTAAACACTTTATCCTTTGTTACCCCTGTTGAGCCTTATTTATTTTTCTTTCATACCCCTCTTTTAGAATCAGTAGCAAAGATCAGAAATGCGAGCGTGAAAGATAAGTAAAGGAAAAAGAGAAAATAAGAAGAATGAAAAAAAAGAGAAGAAAAAGAAAAATGAAAAAAAAAGAGAAGTGAAAACAACAAAACAACGAAAAGTGAAAAAGAAGAAGGAAAAGAAAAGAAAAGAAAAACACAACAACAAAGTAATTTCTATGGCATGAACTACGTTTGACCTGATTCCTTTTAAGGATACGTAGGCAGCCTCACGGTTCGGTCCCATCAAAATAAAAATCCAAAGTCCCCAAGCAAAGAAACTGGGGTAGAAGTTGTGTTTGTGGTAGGAAATCTGATTCCCAAAGTTGTAATTTTGAACCCATGTGAATTGTTTTGAGCCTTTGATATCCTTTCTTTTTAACCCTATCCAAAAGCCCACGTTACGGTCTAAAGAAAGACCTTCCGATAAGTCTTCGAGAGATGCCAAGCCGAGCAAGTAGAGGTGAATCATATCAGGGGAAACACTCTGATCCAAATAAGGGAAATGAAAAACGAGAGAGTCTTATTGGTGAAAACCCTCGCGGGCACCGTAAGGCGACGGTAAGTTGAGAGAAAGAACAAAATAAGAGAGGCGTGATGGTGAAAACCCTTCGGGCACTACAAGTCGAATAAGGATTGTGACTGGATAATCGGAGCATTGAAGCCCAGTTTCACGGTTTAAAGGTACAACAAGAGTCGAATATCAGGCTTACTTGACAGAATAGGCCACATGTGCATGTCATAGTCATTAGAGTTGGTATCCACATCTGATAGGATTCTACTTTGTAGTTTTCTTATTAGGAATCATCTTTTTCCTTGTCCTTTACTTTGTTCCTTTTTGTCTTGTTTACTTCCTCTTTCTAAGTCTTTTTGGTCAAAATAAGTTTCAAAATTTGCCACCAACTTTTCAATTCCACAAAACGGGATCTGGCCAACACATCAAAGTGGCATGAGTTAGGAAATAACAACAAGCGCACTGAGTTGGTAATAATCAACATGCTTTGGGGTCCATCAGAAATACAAAGGTTTGGTATATATCAATTCATGAATAGAGCGACAGATAGAGGGAGTTGGGTCTGAACTGAGAAAGGGTATTTTCTGTGATAAAGATGATAGAGAAAGCAGTTAGTCCACAAGCAAGCAAGGTCCTCGAGTGGAAATCAGTCATCAGGGGAAGTGAAGGAGCAATCGCCCTCAAAATCAAGGCCACAAACCAGCCATCACTTTCAAAACTGACAAATTTTCGTTGCTTGAAACAGGAACGAAGCAGTGCAAAGAAAGTGATTCAAAAAGAAAAGAAAAAAAAGAAGAAAAAAGAAAAAAAAAAAGTGAAAAATATAATAGCAAGGAGATTCAGGTGGGAACTACGTTTGACCTGATTCCTCAAAGAAGGATACGTAGGCGCCTCACGGCTCGGTCATAGTGTAACAAAAAATAAAAATCCCCAAGCAAGAAAAACTGGGGCAGAAGTTTGTGTTTATAATTTTGGAAAGAAAATTTGATTCCAAGAGTTGTACTGTTTTATCCATCAAAATTGTTTTGAACTTTTGATACCCCTTTTTCTTTTTAGCCATACACAAAAACCCATATTGATGCCCAAAAAAGACCTCCCGATCAGTATCCGAGAAGTGCCAAGTCAGGCAAACAGAAGTCGGGAATAACACTCTGATCCCCAGCAGAGAAGAAAATCATAAGCTAGAAATGAATTGATAGCCGAAAGAATCCCCAACAGAGAGAGTCATATCGGCAGCACTCTAATCCCCAGCTGAAAAATGAAATAAAATGAGAGAGTCTTATCGGTGAAAACCTTCACAGGCACCATAAGGCGACGGAAGATGAGAGAAATAAAACAAGAGTCTTATCGGTGAAAACCTTCACAGGCACCATAAGACGACGGGAGTTGAGAGAAATGAGAGAGTCTTATTAGTAAAAACCCCTCGAAGGGCACTATGAGGCGACAAGGCAAGATTGGCGGAAAGGGTCCGCATTTGGCAAAGAGTTGAGTGCTTGTTTATCCACAGCAAGATGAGGCCATCCGAAAGATTGATTGATACGAATAGACTGGGTTGATTAATCCGGAATGCATGACATGATCATTGGGATCGATTATATCATTCAGATAAGTTCTTTTCTTTCTCTCTCCCCAACATTTGTTCAGAAAGACTTCTTCTTTTTCTATTTTTTTTTGAAATCATCACTTTTTTATTTCTTGGTTTAAAGACTTTACCTCCCCAGCAGTTTGTTTTTGAAAAGGATTTTCAGAGCTTACTACCAGTTGCCAAAATGGTGCAAAGTAAAATGCGAATAAGACAGGCCAAAGATAAGGCGACAAAGCGAAAAGAAGTTGGTCGCAAGACCAAATGATGAATGGGTCTGGATCCCAAGAGGACCAAATTTCCAGGGGAAGTTGGAGAAAAATGGAAAGCAACAGTTAAAAGGTTATGAGGATCCCCAGCAGATTTGCGAGATACAGGAGCAACTCCAACAGATTCTAGACCAAGTTCCGCAATGGTCGGACAATACAGAGCGGGGAAGGAAGAGAAAAGAAAAACCATCCCCAGCAGGAGTATCATCCTCAGCAAATAATATCATCCCCAACAAGTTTTGTAATAAAACGCAAAGCAGGGAAATGGAGAAGGGAAAAGCCATCCCCGGCAAGAGTGGCACGACCGCTCACCACATTTTAAACTAACAAATTTTTCTTTGATTTGAAGCAGGGAAAGGAAATATTATTGATAACAGGAAGACATGGCCACAAAGAAGATTATCAAACTGGGGCAGAAAATTTTCTCTCATTGCGAAAATTTTCTCGAAATCAGATGGCCACTTGGGGAAGAGGGAAGATAACACAAGTTTTGAAGGAAGTGAAATAGCCAGCATTATACGGGAGAAGGCGATACAAGTTTTAAAGAAAGCAATCTTGGAAGAAGCAAGATAACCCAAGTTTTAAGGGTAGTAGTCTTTGAATCGGTATCATCCCCACCATTGTTAAAGGGAGGAAAGTAACTAGTTTTAAAGAAGGAAGATAATTCCCCAGCAGTGTTATTCCCGACAGGTTTCAAAGAAGTGAAAACACCAGTCGTAGGGAAGTAATCCCAGTGGAAGGAAAGCGCCAGCTTTAAAGGAAGTAGTCTTTGAAGTAGGAAAATGACATATTTTTTAAAACACCGGTGTTATCCCCAGCAGTTTTCGAAGGAATAAGACACCAGTTCTGAGGGAAGCAGTTGAAAGAGGATGATTCAAGTTAGAAGGGAAATGGTTCGGGAGGCAGGAAGGAACAACGTCAATAAAATATATTTTTAAGAAGTAGTTGAAGTCAGGAGCCCGACTGGAGAATGGAGGTGTTATATTTTTAAGGAATTAGTTGAAGTCAGGAGCCCGCCTGGAGAATGGAGGTGTTAGGTTTTAAGGAAATAGTTAAAGTCAGGAGCCCGCCTGGAGAATGGAGGTGTTATATTTTTAAGAAGTAGTTGAAGTCAGGAGCCCGCCTGGAGAATGGAGGTGTTATAGTTTAAGAAGTAGTTGAAGTCAGGAGCCCGCCTGGAGAATGGAGGTGTTATGTTTTAAGAATTAGTCGAAGTCAGGAGCCCGCATGGAGAATGGAGGTGTTACATTTTAGGAAATTAGTTGAAGTCAGGAGCCCGCCTGGAGAATGGAGGTGTTACATTTTTAACAAATTAGTCGAAGTCAGGAGCCCGCCTGGAGAATGGAGGTGTTACATTTTTAAGAAATTAGTTGAAGTCAGGAGCCCGCCTGGAGAATGAAGGTGTTACATTTTAAGAAGTAGTTGAAGTCAGGAGCCCCCTAGAGAATGGAGGTTTTATGTTTTAAGAATTAGTCGAAGTCAGGAGCCCGCTTGGAGAATGGAGGTGTTACATTTTTAAGAAATTAGTCGACGTTAGGAGCCTGCCTGGAGAATGGAGGTGTTATGTTTTTAAGAAGTAGTTGAAGTCAGGAGCCCGCCTAGAGAATGGAGGTGTTACGTTTTAAGAAGTAGTTGAAGTCAGGAGCCCGCCTGGAGAATGGAGGTGTTACGTTTTAAGAAGTAGTTGAAGTCAGGAGCCCGCCTGGAGAATGGAGGTGTTATATTTTAAGAAATTAGTTGAAGTTAGGAGCCCGCCGGGAGAATGGAGGTGTTATATTTATAAGAAGATTGTCGAAGTCAGGAGCCCGCCTGGAGAATAGAGGATGAGTTATTTTTAAGTTGTTGTTGGAGTCAGGAGCCCGCCTGGAGAATGGAGGCTGAATTATTTTTCAAGTTGTTGTTGGAGTCAGGAGCCCGCCTGTAGAATGGAGGTTGTTAAATTTTAAGTTGAAGGAGTCAGGAGCCCGCCTGTTAGAACGGAGGTTGTTATATTTAAAGTTGATGAAGTCAGGAGCCCGCCTGCAGAACAGAGGAATACATTCCAAGAGCAAGTCAGAAGTCAGTAATGCGGAGGGTCACAACAAAAATACCCCTACCACGAATCCCACTTCAGAAATCAGAAAGAAGACTACAAGAGCAAGTCGAAGATAGATAAGATTATGTAATCATTAGTTTAGTCTAACTTTTGTTTTCTTTCTAGCAATGGTGTAATAAGGAAGTCGAAAAGCAGTGGTAACAGCAACATCGCAGTCCCATGGTAGTCCCAGCTACCAAAATTTCCCGAACTACATTAACCTGATTCCTTTTTTTAGCCAAGGATATGTAGGAAACCTTTGAAGCAGAGGTTCGGTTAAATTTTTCAAAAAATGCTTCACATGGAGTATCCCCAACGGGCAAAAATCTCTCGTATCCGCTCACTTTATCTTTGCACGAAAACCTTTTGTGTTTTCGGACAAAGAGGGGCAGCTGTGAGCACGTGATTTTTGCCCTATGAGAACTACTCCCAAAAATTCAAAATAAAGTAGTTTTGTGTTGTTTGTAATTTATGTGTATTTTGTCTATTTTCTATTTTAAATGAGAAAAATGCAAAAAATATGTGTTGCGTGTGCATTTAGGATTTAATTTTACAATTTAGGATTTAATTAAGCAAGTTTGTTTTACAAAAATAGAAAAATCACCAAAAAATATGTACTTTGCATTCAATGTCCGAATTGTGTGATTTTACCTTTATTTTTAACATCGTGTGATAGCTATTATTAAGAGTTAATGTTTTAGCTAATTGTCAATTTTATAATTAGGAGTTTTAGTTGGTGATTAGGATTTGAAAAGAAAATAGAAGAAAAGGAAGAAATAAAGAGAAGTCGGACTGGGCCATTTGAATTATTTAGACTAGGCCCAAACCAAAATAACCCCCTTACAGCCCAGTCCGAATACACTTTTTACCCGGTCCAATTAGGCTGGCAATACGACCGTCCAAACGACGTTGTTTTTGTCACTCTCAATCTAGGTCGTTGATCTCACTTGATCAACGGTCCAGATCACTCCACCCTCACTCATAACCCCATACCCGACTCGTTACCCGGATCGACCCCGACCCCAACACTAAACCAAACGACACCGTATTGGATTAGTTCCTTGATCCTAGCCGTTGATCTTAATTGATCTAACGGTCGGGATTAAATCCCTCACACCATATATATTCCTAAAATCCTACCCATCCACCCACCCCCAAAAGCCATGCCCCTTCACCTCTTTGTCTCTAAGTTTCAGAGACCAAACATACCCCCGCCTCTTGCCACCGTGCACCGCCCACCGAAAATCGCCTCACGGCAGTTCCGGTGGTCCAAACGACCCTATATTTTCACCACGGAATCACCTCGACCTCCCCATTCCAAATCCCCAACTCTTATCCCTTGAATCCCAGCCGTGTGCTTCGAATCTTAGATAAAAAATCAGGCCGGAACCTTAATCCGTTCAAATGCCACCAAATTCACACCACAACTTCCCCATGACTTCCTCGTTCCGGTCCCATGCTCAGTTTTCTTTGAATCACCCCCGAGACCCTAATCCATTCATATGCCACCAAACTCACACCCTGCCACCCCCTGACCTCCCTTGTTCCCAAACCACCTTTAGTTTGCGTCGAATCACCCCGGAAAGTCTCGAATCAAGGGTTTCAGAATGGTGATCTGAAGATAGTTCAGAGACTGAGGTCAAAACGGACCTTAGTCGAATGTTTTCTCATTCAGGAACACTCGACTAGGGTCCGTCTTGGCCCTAAGTCCAAAAGGCATCGGAGGTTAGAACCCAGGCCCCGTTTAATTGGTAGGTTTTTATTTTACCTTCTTTTTCTATTAGTTTTGGTTCAGTAAATTCATCCTCTACTCCTTTCCTATTTTTGTTTAGATTCGAATGTTCTGTGCTTTCTCTGTATTTTGTTTCTTCTTTGTTTTCCTGAATGAGTCGAATCAGTCAATGCTAGTAAGTTTTGTATAAACTGTAGTTATTCCCATAATTGCTCGTTATTACTGTAAGTTCAAAGTATGTCATCTATGGTTGCCCATCACTTGGTATATGAATTCAGTGTTTTCATTTAATGTATTTACAGTGTTGTCCGTATTTAGGATTAACATGGAATTGTTTCTGGTTTATTCCCTGAATCACCATGTCCTTCATCTTGTTGCAATGTTATTTTAAACTGGTTTGAATTCAATTGTTGTTTGAGTTTGCTGAGTCAAATAACAATGTTTGGGGGGCTGATATGAATTGAACTTGAGTTCACCTTTGAGTTTTAGTTTAGTCAATTGTTAGGATTCCTAACTTAGTTGAATTGGTTATAGTTGATGGATTGGGTACAAATTGAAAGGGGCTGAGGTATGATAATACACAGGGGTTTAAGGGGTTATTTTGGGAATAAAAAGGTTTGAAAAAGGTTTAAGCTAAGTGGGCTGATAGTAGGGTACTAAAATACCATTAAACTAATACAATTGTTTAGTGTTAATGGGGAACAAGACATAATGGTGGGGGAAAAGTTTAAAGAAAATGGATTAAGAAATAGGTACCCATACCTATTTGAATTTAAATAAAGAAAAGACAAGTGTAGTGGGGAACAAAAGATATACTAATGGAATTAAAAGGAGATGATGGGCAGAATTAGTGGGAAAATTCTGCCCAAAGTGCTTTTGAAAGCGGAGGGGCAGGGTCAGTGTTTGATTATAAATAGAGTCATTAATACGCAGTAAAGGGGAGAGTTTTGACAGAGGAGAGGGGCTTTTGGAATCTAAAAAGGGTCAGAGTTATAGAGTAAGGTTAGACTGGATCTTTGACACAAAGGATTCAAAATTAAAGAGCAAAGAACAGGCTGATCTTAAAATCAAAAAAGAGTTCAGTTTTAGAGAGCGAAAACGGACTGCCTTTGTCCTGAGACCAGTAGTTTGAGAGTTTGTTTGAGAGTGTTCTATTTGGAGTGTTGAAAAAAAAATCAGGACTGTTCCTGGCATCTTTTGCACTTCTGAATACATTCTGGTTTTGTTCTGAGTGCTGGGTATTTCTGGGATTTCACTGAGGTTTGAAGTGGTTTCTTGAGTTGTTATTTCTGGTATGCATTGTTTGTATTGGTACTGTTTCATTGAGTATTTTCGGGATTTCATTGTTGGTTTTAAAATCTGTCACTGGACATTCTGTTTACTGGTTGTTGCTGGTTATTGTTGTTGTTGCTGGGTTACATACTACTTTGCTGATCTTCTTCTTCTTGTATTCCAATACCAGGTACACAACTGTAACTCTGGCATTTGTAAGCTAAAAACATAGAGTTCGAATATAAGTGAAGAGTTGAAAGTTTGCTTTGGTTTCTATATGATTGATGTATTTAAATTATTCAGTCACTGATGTAGTATATAGATCCCTGTAGTTAAGAACGAGCTTAATGGACTGTTAAAACCAATTGGAAGCTATAGTTGTTAGATTAGGTTCTATTAATTCTCAGTATTTAGCTTGCACACCATTTGATAAATCAGATATCACTGCAACAATTGAAAAGAAGAGAAGATTGTAAATGTGACTAGCATTGTTAGATAGCACCAGTCGTAGGCATCAATTATGATTTTAGCATTTCTGATTGTGTTGTTCTGCTGTTAAGTAATCACAGATTTCTCAAAACAATTGGTAATGGCTCACTAGTTTTGAAGCAGGAACATGTAATTCAGATTAAGGGTGCTGGTTGCCCGGATTGACGTTAATAAAGGTAGTGTTAAACCTAATTGGACTTGATGCATGATATAAGCCACTTCCTATATGTAAATAACGAACAGTAGAATGAGTAGGAGTAATATTCGCGTTTTATTCATGTAACTGATGTTTTGACTTGGGGCCTTGCCCTCAGCCGTTGTTTAATTGGGCTCACAGTTGGGCCCAAGCTAGCGTTTGTACTGATTCCTTACACGGACTGTAGAAAGGCCCAAAACTGTTGAATGATTTGAACTCATGCGCCCATGAACCCCAGTTATAGCAAATCTTATTGTACCGGACTTTGTGAATTAAGTTGATTGAGTAGGATTTCAAATTCTTTTAAAGATAAATAAGAATAGAAAAAAATGTAGTCACTTTAGGATTGTCCTTTCAAAATAAACGAGATGAGCCTCGCCCAGTAAAACTCACCGATTGCGGGGCCCTCACGATTGTATATATATATTAATTACTTAGAACTCGGGATCGGACGCTTAGCAAATGTCACGGCCTTTTTCCCCAAAGTAATAACGCGTTAGTCACTGTTAGGCGCGTACTTTTAATAATTTATTTTCTTAAACTCGGGTGCACATTTATGTGACCCAAATCCAAATCTCAACGAAGTCGAAATGTGTTGTTAATCACGGGTACATTGATTGTGACGTGGTTTGAGATGCATTTCCATGACGTTGCAAATTCCTTTAAAAATAATGAATGAGACGAGCCTCGACAAACAAGAATACACAAACTGCGGGCCCCTCAACGGACAGTTATTTCAAATGCTTAGATTTCGAGACAGGCCGCATAGCGAACTTTACGGCTTTTCTCAAAATAACAACGCATTAGTATCTTTAGGCACGTATTTAATAATGTTATACTCCTAAACTCGGGTGCACATTTATGTGACCCAAATCCAAATCTCAATGAAGTTGGAACGTATCGAAAATTGTGGGTACATTTATGTGGCACAATTCGAGATGCATTCTCACGACGTTGCAATTCTTTGAATAAATAATAACAAAAGCGGTAAACAGTTAAAATTTGTACATAGGTTCATAATTGTATAAAATCAGATAATCAAGCCGAATATGACAGTTGAGCGACCGTGCTAGAACCACGGAACTCGGGAATGCCTAACACCTTCTCCCGGGTTAACAGAATTCCTAATCCGGATTTCTGGTGCACAGACTGTTAAACAAAGTCATTCTTTTCCTCGATTTGGGATTCAACCGGTGACTTGGGACACCACAAATCTCCCAAGTGGCGACTCTGAATCTTTAAATAAAATCCCATTTCGATTGTCCTTTAATTGGAAAAACTCTCTTTACGTCCCTTAGCGAAGGGTGTAGGTAAAAAGGAGGTGTGACAGACCTTTCTTTTGGACTGGCACGGATCATCATCACCGTCTGTGAGGGTTTCTTTAGCTCTCCTCCTTCGTGCATAAGCTCGATCATGTGGGTTCTGTGGTGTGCCGACAACGGGTTCTGAATTATGTGTGGTGCCTCTGGCTCCTGGACCTCGATCCTATTTGTGTCAATAAGATCTTGTATGGCAGTCTTCGACTTCCAACACTTCTTAGTATCATGCCCGGGATCCCCCAAACAATATTCACAGCTTACCGAGTGATCCAGATTTTTGGGAAGGGGATTTGGCAATTTGGGCTCCACAGGACTCAATAGGCCTAACTGCCTCAATTTGTGGAACAGAGTAGTATAGGTTTCTCCCAGCAGAGTGAATGTTCTCGGCCTCTGCACCCTTTCATTCCTGAAAGTCTGATTTCCACGAAAACCTGGTCCCGACGGATTCCTGTAGGCCCTTGGTGGTGGGTATATGTTTTGTGGAGGTGGATATGTATTTTTGGGAGCCAGCGCACGCCATTGTGGGCAAGCCGGAGGCTGGGTGTAATTTTGGGTGTGATGGACAGAGAAATATGGCTCTTGTGGTGGGTAGTAGGGCTGTGGAGGGCCATATGGAATGTGTGGGTAATTTGAGCGATGAGGTTTAGGTTGGTAGTGAGGGGGGGACCTATGGATCTGGACCAAGTACCTACCTTGACTATTACGACATCTTCCTTTTTCTTCTTTCCGAGCGTACCTCCCGTGCCGCTCTGGATGGCCTGAGTGGTTGCTTTAATCGCCGAATAGCTCAGGATTTTGTTGGACTTAAATCATACCACCCATTTTTACTACCTCGTTGAAAGATTTGCCAACTGACGTCACCAAGTGACCAAAGTAAGTTGGCTCTAGAGTCTGTAGAAAGTAGTCCATCATTTCCCCCGCTCTCATCGGAGGATCAACCCTTGCTGCATGTTCTCTCCAGCGGAACCCAAATTCTCGGAAGCTTTCCCCCGGCTTCTTCTCAAGTTTTAGCAATGTGAGACGGTCAGGGACGATCTCAAGGTTGTACTGAAAGTGACCTACAAATGCTTGTGCTAAATCGTCCCAGGTGTACCACCTGCAAGGATCCTGCCTCGTGTACCATTCCAGTGCGAACCCGCTTAAACTTTCACCAAAATAAGCTATCAACAGCTCATCCTTTCCACCTGCCCCTCTCATCTTACTACAGAAACCTCAGAGATGTGCCATGGGATCACCATGTCCCTCATATAGATCGAACTTTGGCATCTTAAAACCTGCCGGCAATTGAACATCGGGGAATGGGCACAGATCTTTGTAGGCCACACTGACTTGGTTGCCTTACCCATGGATATTCCTGAAGGACTGCTCCAGGCTTTTAAACTTTCGAAGCACTTCGTCTTGCTCTGGGCTCTTAGCCGGCTTTTCAGTCTCTACCGGGAGCTCGAAGTGAGTATTATAAGTATGAGGCTCGGGTGCTTTGAAGGTTGGTTCAGGGGGTAATATTGGTTATCGTGAGCCTGAAACAATGGCTCGCTGGATGATCTTTGCAGCGTGGCTGGTGGGGGTGCCATGAAAACAGGAACATTTGGTGGAGGGGGGTTCTTATTGGGTTGTTAAGCTTGGGGATCATAGGCATTTCTTCCCTGATAGTATTGCTGACTGGGGAAGCTTGTCGAAAGACCGGGTGGAAGGTATTCCGGCGTCTGTCCTGGTGGAAGAGTGGGAATAACGGGAGGGTTAGGCACTTTTTGTACCCTAGCTAAGGCCAGCTGCATTTCTTTCATCTCCTGCCTCATCTTATCCATTTACTCCTTTAACATTTGATTCTCCGTCCTTTCATCCTCGACACTTTGATCTGAACTAGTCATGCTTTTTAGTACGGGCCCTTTGGATCTTGTTTGGTAATGGTAATCTGCCAGAACGTTCTAACACACTAACTGGTTCGAAATCTCTCTCTGGATAAACAACAAACTTGTTAGCGTTAGAGTTTAACACATATTGCAATTTCACGTTGGGGGATGCAATGTTCCTAGGCAGTTTAACCATTTCTAACATGTCTTTGCTTTGACTGCATGCGTCATTCTGACTTACTTTGTTTGTGCCTCTAAAACTTTCTTTATCTCTCTTTTTATGTCCTTCTTTTCCTTTATTTTATTCACTTTGCCTTTTCTTTTTTCTTTTTAGTGGTGGTCGAATCTTATGTGGATTGCCTACATATCATGTCCCCGCATGAATCAGACCGGGCGTAGTTCTGCCACATAAGTGCGAAAAGAAAAAGATAAATTTTGGAAATTTTCGATTTTTCATTAATAAGCGTTCTATTACAAACCAGACACTTTTTTGGGAAGGAAAATAACATACTCGAAACCAAACCAAGTACGAACTCAATAACTACTGACATACTATGATGCGAAATAAAGACAGACTCTAACAGACAACAGACTCTAAAAATGCAAATTCAAACTATGAACACATTAAAGTTTTAAACTTGGGTGCCCGCGGGGCGTCATTTGGCCTCGCCGCGGGTTTAGGTGTAAGGTTCCCTTCCAGCTGTTCCAATTCATACATGATTTGCTTTACAAATATCATCACCGCCGAGAAGAAGGTAGTACGGGTCATGTTTTCACACTCCCGACATTTCCTGGTGATAGCACGAGCAATAGTCAGAATCTTGTTCCTGGTTCGGTCTCTCTCTAGGAGTAGGCGTTCTATCTGATCCCCTCTAGCCTTCAAAACCCGAGAATCATGCAGATGTTACTTTCGTAACTGCTGTATTTCATCTTCCATTGAGGCCATCAGATTACAACAGTGTTTACTCTCGGTTTCAAAAGCCTTGGCTTGTTTAGCTGCCTTGCTTTCTAGGGTGGTCACCTTCCTTTTTAGACCGACCACGGTCTTTTCATGATCTTTACTTGCTTGTTGTAAGCACTGTGTGCGCTCTTTTGTTTTCTTTGCCCATTGTGCTCGGAGTTGTGCTATGGTATCCTCAGATTGATTCAAATCATCCCTGCACTCACCGATTTCCTTTTTTAACCCTTTTATTAGCCGCTCATCCGACCGAATACTTTGTTGTTTGTCAGCATCTCTCCTCATCCGTCGGATTTGGGCTTTCAGCGCTTCATTTTCTTGGGTCAATTTGCTCTTTTATCCCCGGTCAGCATCAACTTGTAGGCTATTTTCAAATTCCAGGTCTCCAATATGTTGCCTCAGCTTGCCTATTTCTGCCTTGTAGCTCTCTTCTTTAGCCAACCAACCCCACTGTTCTTGCGACGCCTGGACGAACTCCTGGAGATGGGGCCTTTTAGCCGGCCTTTTATGCTCCAGTTCTCTCATGTACCAAGCAAGGTATCCTGGCGCTACTTCACCTTTGGCCTGATCCTACACGCAAGTATCTGCTTTTAAATATTGGCATTCGCTCCAGATCTGACGGACTCTTGCTTCAGGGAATTGTCCGTCAGGGCTAATCTCAATTACTTGAGCACTAAGATCTTCTTCCTGAGGCACTGTTTGGCATCTCCCGAGTTGTCTCAAAACCCGATATGGCGCGTAAGGCTGAATGCTCTTGAGCCCCATCAATAGGAAGTGGGCCCTAGCTGCCGGCATATGGATGACCTCGTTCACGGGAAACCATCCTAGTGTCCACTGTATTTGGCTGGCGGTGAGGGTCCGAAAGAATGATGTCCATGCTGTAACTCCCTCTGGTAGACTGGCCCCCTTGATTCTTGTGTAGAACTCTTCTATGCAAGTTTTCTTCGAGGAACCATAACTCAAGAGCTAGGAACGGTGGCAGAGATGCTCAGTCATCCATATTTGTAGCAAAAAGTTACACCCCTCGAAGAAGTTCCCTCTGGTTTTGCAGGTTGTGAGAGCTCTGAAAATATCAGATACTATCATAGGCGCAAGAGTACTTTTGTCTTGAATAAGCAAAGTATTGACGACCCCGGCTATTTTCATATCAATGTTTCCGTTTTTCCTTGGGAATACCAAAAGGCCCAAAAAAGTTATCATAAAAGCCACTCGTCTATGCTCGTCCCACTTCTGACGGTTACTCTTGCTGCATAACTTGTTATCCGGGTTGTTGAATCCTCCGACATGACCGTATCTGTCGTATATGAAGCGCGGATTACAAAACCGTGCGGCCAAATCTGGGTTGTGGACCGTCCTGGGTATCTTTAACGAATCTAAGAACCCATGCACAGTGACAGCTCTTGGAGAAACCATGTATTTTTGCCTCAACGGAACTTCAGCATTTTTGATGTACCCGGCTATTTCCTCCAAAGTCGGGGTGAGTTCAAAATCGGAGAAGTGGAAGACATTGTGTGTCGGGTCTCATCAGGTGACCAAAGCTCTTATGATATCCCCCCGAGGCTGGATTTCCAATAAACCTGTAAAACCTTTCAGATATTTCTTGACCTCATCTTGCCCTTCACCACCTAAATCATCCCACCACAGCCGCAACTTGAAAGGAATTTTGGTCATTATTGAAAAAGGTTCATTTTGCATCGTGCTCATCCTGTACATTTATTAAGGTAATTAAGAAATTTTATTTGACTCAACAAACTCACTATATTTTTTTTTTAATTTTTCACAGATGGAAAGGAAGATCCGGTTGCGTACACGGCTTTTCAGCACTTCGGGAACGAAGATTTTAAAGCTGGGTGAGTCAACCAGTCAAAAATCCAAAAATGACTAAAAGTGGCTGTTTATGCGAAGTCAGCCTTCCGGCGTCCCTTTCGGGAACATTCGGCTATTCTTGCCAGAAACGGCATCACCCGACTCATTTATGTTGACAATTTAAAATTTTGACATTTTTTGCTATTTTTGTAAAATGGGAGGTTGGACCCGATGAGGGTTGCCTACGTATCCCGCACCCTGTGAGAATCAAACTGGAGTAGTTCGGGTAGATAAAACAAGACTCTTTTCAATGGTAAATAAAAACCATTTCTCATGAACAAAACCCCTTTTCTTTTCTTTTTTTCATTTTTCTCAAAATTCGACAGAGTTTCGACACTATTTGGACATTGATTTTTCAAAACAGGCGATTAACTACCTCTATCTCTCTTTCCTCAAAGTATTCAAAGCCGGTCAGCATGCAAGTCCGAAGCAAACAAAGGCACAAGTAGCAAGTTGGATGTATCAGGATGGTCTTCTGTCGTTTTGGTACACCTGTCCTAGACAGACCCAACCCCTGTGTTGAGCCTCCAAAGTCAAATGCACATGATGCAAACAAACGTTCCTACTAGGGATCCGGTATGAAGCTGAGTTATTCTAGGTTCGTAACCTGGGTATTTGTTCTAGACTGTGTACCCGAGCGAACAACTCGAGTCGAGGAGGGGGCTACGTACCGGGGACCCGCAGGATCGTCCGACTTTGTAACTTGTCCGACCTCTTTCTTATTTCAGGGTATGACACTAACAGAATAGGGAGTCTCAACTAGCAAGCACATCCCCGGAGGTAAGAAGAGAAGGGTTTTGGCACAGTTTATATACAGTTCAGACAATATCAAAGTGGTAAAAACAGCATTTAGCACATTAGGCCCTATCATGTAAAAATCAGATAATAAACAAAGCCAACTATAACAATTTATCTAAGCTCGAATTCTAAACCCTGAACCAGAGATTCTGGGTTCGGTCCCCAGCAGAGTCGCCAGAGCTGTCACACCTCCTTTTTACCTACATCCCCGTGAAGGGACGTAAAGGGAGTTTTTTCAATTAAAGGACAATCAAAACGGGATTTTATTTAAAGATTCAGAGTCGCCACTTGAGAGATTTATGGTGTCCCAAGTCACCGGTTGAATCCCGAATCGAGGAAAAGATTGACTCTATATTATAGTCCGCGAACCAGAAATCTGAGTAAGGAATTCTGTTAACCCGGGAGAAGGTTCTAGGCATTCCCGAGTTCCGTGGTTCTAGCACGGTCGCTCAACTATCATATTCGGCTTATTTATCTGATTTTAATATGTTTTGAACCTATGTGCAAATTTTAACTGTGTACCGCTTTTATTATTATTATTTTTACCGAGAATTATAACATCGTAAAAATACATCTCGAACCACGTCACATCAATGCACCCGTGGTTATTGACACATTTCAACTCTATTGAGATTTGGATTTGGGTCACATAAATGTGCACCCGAGTTTAAGAAGATAACATTATTAAATATGCGCCTAAAGTGACTAGCGTGTCATTATTTTGGGTAGGGCCATGAAATTTTGCTAAACGGCCCATCCCGAAGTCTAAGTAATTTTACCAACACGTATAGAGGGCCCCACAACTTGTATATTTTTGTTTGTCGAGGCTCGTCTCATTCATTACTTTTTAAAAGGAATTTGCAACGTCGTGGAAATGCGTCTCGAACCACGTCACAATCAATGTACCCGTGATTAGCGACACATTTCGACTTCGTTGAGCTTTGGATTTGGGTCACATAAATGTGCACCCGGGTTTAAGGAGGTAATGTTATTAAAGTACGCGCCTAAAGAGACTAACGCGTGATTATTTTGGGGAAGACCATGAAATTCACTAAACGGCTCGCCCCGAAATCTAAGTATTTCAAATATACATTTGATGAGGGCCCCGCGACTTATGTGTTCTATTTATCGAGGCTCGTCTCATTTATTATTTAAAAGGCAAACCTAAAAGCGACTATAATTATTTATTTAATATCATTGTCTCTAATAATAATAATAAAAAACTTAGTTAATTTATGAACTACTATATTAAAATAAACCTGCGTGTTTAAAAATGCCCAATTTTGGGGCCTTTGATCAAAGCATCGGACTAGCAAGCATGTTAGAGGCCTAAGGGGAAATGGGCTTGTTACCGAATTCGAATGATCCATGCAACTGGGCCACTGTATGGCCCAGATTGCTCATATCAATTTAAACGATCCTGAATGAAGTTTCTAAGCCATTAGTTTAATACCAATTCACTAATTCATTACCTATTGTAATTAAAACGAGTTAATAATGCACTGAAAGCAGGTAAACATTTCGCAAAATAATTTATATTTCCAAAACATGCAATTGACACCCCAACTCTGTTTTTAACTAACGGACCAGCCAACGTCTTATGCCAGTGCCATCTTAATATCTAGTTCGACATTTACATGACTGCTATTACCAATTTGAACAACGGCCCTTAATGCAAACACAATATCACAGGTTCCAAAATAGAGTGCTAATTCCAGTTATTTCTAGCTTTAAATATTTAAACTGAACACACACACTAAACTAACTATAGCTAATGCCTACAATCGACGCTTTAACCGAATTCCAATACTATTTACATTCTACACTTTCCTTTTCCTTTCAATTGATGTGGTACTTTCCCGAATTAGCCATTGGCATAAAAACTGACATTCAAACTTAGTCGAACAGAACCCAAGGATCCAGTAATCTAACAGTCACAGTCCCAATTAACTTAACAGTCCAACAAGCTCATTTTTAACTACAGGGATCTATATACTACAGCAGTGACTGAATAATTTAAATACATCAATCATATAGAACCAAAACAAAATTTCAACTCTTCACGTATATTCGAACTCCATGTTTTCAGCTTACAAATGCCAGAGTTACAGTTGTGTACCTGGAAATCAGTTACAATGGAAGAAGAAGAGATCAGCCACAACAATACAACAGCAACAACAACAAACAAGGCCAAGATCAAGACCAAACCACAGTCACAAAGCCCAGGCAGAAAGAAACTTAACCAAAACACTGAATCTACTAGGAATTAGATTAGA
This sequence comes from Nicotiana sylvestris, assembly GCF_000393655.2. NCBI lineage: Eukaryota > Viridiplantae > Streptophyta > Magnoliopsida > Solanales > Solanaceae > Nicotiana > Nicotiana sylvestris. The sequence goes on along the minus strand of NC_091067.1, from coordinate 18,156,229 downwards.
CAGTAACAGAACACCTTTCAACAATCAGATAATACCCAGCAAACCTCAAATAAATCACCAAATTCCTTCAAATGTCTTGAACACCCAAGTACAGAATAGGAACAAAGAGATTTGAACTATTTCTGCTCTTGCAATTAATGTAACAGTGTGAGCTGATTGTCTAAAGCACTCTCTCAAGCTCTTAAGGTTCTAAAATGTAGAAGAATTCAGTTTTAAAAGCTCTCAAGACAACTGATCCTCAAATCTTTCTATGAGTTCCAGTTCTCAGAAAAATGATTCAAGAAAGGAAACTCTCTCCAGATTTTTTTCAATCTAAGGTTTCCCCAGATTTTCAGAAATTATCCTCTTATCCCTGTAAAAACTCTGACCCTTTACTACCTATTCCTCCAAAAAAAAGTCCCCCTCAATGTCTAAACCTTGCTCTATTTATCTGCCAAAAACAGACCCTTCCCCCCTCAAAAGCAATTAAACTAATACCCCCACCATCTTTTTGCCCATGATATTCTCTTACAGCCCATTATCATGTGTCTTGAACCAAAGACATGGGCAGCTTATAATATTCCATTAATCCTCATGCTATTATGTTTCCCAAGCCACTACTACTAGACAAAATATTAGTTTAATGGTCAATTAAATGCCCTCATGGTCAGACCACTAACATTAACCCTTTCAACCCCTTTTAAAACCCCAAAATACCCCTGAACCCCTGTGACTTAATGTCCTACCTTAAACCTTTTGATCTATACTACATCTTTCAGCTATAACCAATTCAATTTGAATTCAAATGACCGTTCAAACTAGCATTTAAATCAGATCAAATGGCATCAACAGAAGAATCACGATTCTGTCAGAATTGAAGCAGTACGAATCACATTATTATCAGGTTATTTAATCAGAATTGAAGCATGTAAAACAAATCGACGACACTTATTCAATCGACTACACGAATTGCAACACATACAATCAATAGCAAATAAGAATCGAACATGCACACAGGTGATCTGAACCGTACTGATGGAAACAGGGATTTATAATAAAACTTAAATAGTCGACGACACTTATTCAAATCGATTATATAGTTTTATCACATTCATTAACCATGACCGGAAAAAGTTTGACCAAATAAAGGGTCATTGAAGATGGGCAGAATCAGTCGACAAAAGAAATTGAAAACCAATAAAACTAAACTAAACAAATAAACAGAATAAACAAATACAAACTGGAACAAACAGGAAAGGGAAAATACCTCAAGAACTCGGGACCTGGACGACCCTGATTCGAACTCAAACTGTTTGAGGTTGAACGGACCTTAATCGAGTGTTCTCAATTGAGAACACTTCGACTAAAGTCGATTAGACCCCAAACCATCCTTCAGTTGGGACAGATTTCAAACTCTGGTTTTCTAGGGTTCTTGGGGGTTTGATTTAGGGTTCGAGTGGTTCTGTTCTGATTCGAACCAAACCAACATTGGTTTGGTGACGAGGGAGGTCAGGGACATGTTCGGTATGAGTTTGGGACTGGTTGGGGTAGATCTAGGTCCTGCTCGAACCTTCGATTGAAGATTCGAGAAGCTGGAGGTTGATTCGAGGCAAGTGGTTAACAGATCCGTGACGAGGGTGATCAGGGGGTGCCTTGGTGTGAGTTTGGGGTTCATTAGATGAACTAGGGTTTTAGGTCCTGAGCTTCGATCGAAGATTCGAAAAAGCCGGGGATGATTCGAGGACAACAGAGTGGGGATTCAGGTTGAGGGTGGTTAGGAGGTTCAGGGGTGTTATTTTGGCGGTCATTGGAGCCGGAGCCGCCGGGTTTACGGCGAAGGAGTGGAGGGGCGGCTAGGGTTTCGGAGGGGATTTGTCCTCTGAACTTGGAGACGATACAGAGAGGGGGGGTCTGATGAGTTTAGGGGCATTTGGGGGGGTTTGATATATTAAAAAAGGGTCAATCAATGTGAATCGTTGGATTAAGGGTGATGGAGGGTTCAGATCAACTTGGGGAAGGGAAACGGGGTCGTTTGGTTTAGTGCTGAGGTTGGATCGGTTATTGGGATGGCGGGTCGGGGTCGGGTTGGGTCAAGGCTTTAGGACCGTTGATCAAGTTAATTTTAACGGTCCCGATGGAAGTGCCTGAAACGGCGTCGTTTGGTTGAGGCTGGAGACGGGCTGGATTGGGGCAGGTATTGGGCTGACTTGGGGGGTGACATTGGGCCTGGATGTTTCCTTTTCAAAACTGGCTCAGTCCGAAATTTCTCTTGTTTTCTTCTTTCTCTTCTATTTTCTTTTTTAATTCCTAAAACCAAAAATTCCTAAATTGACTTGTAAAACCAAAATTATTTTAAAAAGATATTAATTAACCCTTAACAACAATTAACACACGAGATCGAAAAATAAAATCGCACAATTAAATAATAAAAATGGCAAAACTACCGGAATTTATATTTTTTTTTGTGATTTTCATTCTTTAAAGTAGGACATGGTTTAATTAATTCCAAAAATACATAATTAACTCCTAAATGCACATGCAACACATATTTTTTGTATTTTTCTTAATTAAAGTAGAAATAAACATGTACAGACAACAATACAAATAAATCACAAACAACATCAAACCATTTTACTTTGAATTTTTGGGAGTAGTTCTCATAGGGCAAAAATCACATGCTCACACTACCATTGTAAAAAAATTAAAATCTTGTTACCAAGACCATAATTGTTAAACTCCTTGTTTCTCTTGGAGTATATAGTAAAGGACCGATTTCTTAAAACTTGTTTAACTTTGTTTCCAAGACGAGCCTAGACAACATATAAAAAAATAAAAAAAAGACAGCCGAGTGCATAAAGTATCATGTATTCACGTAGGATTTGGAGAAGGGTTGTACTCCAAGAATGTGATGTAAATAGTCTACCCTAATATAAGTATTAATAATTGTTTATACGCCTCGAACTCGTGACCTATACAGTTGCTTGGAAATATTTTGGTGTCTCTACAGTAGTATACTTACTAGACATTTTCCTAGCAAGAGGCAACATACCCCATTAGCATTATTGAGAAGAACAGATGAAATGTAATATGAATGCTCCTTCATTATTTATGAAGACTGGTCCAAGTCCAACCGAGAGAGACACACGGCTTTTCTTAGCTTTGCTTGGTCTTCGAAGACTAGTTTGAGCCAAGAATACAACGCCAAGATAGTTTTCTTATAGTTTGTAAATTAAATAAGGTGGCTTCTAATTTCATCTCTCAATCAATAGGTAGAAAATGCTAGCTAGCTTGTGTTTTTTATTCCGTCCGTTCACTTTTACTTGGCATGTTTACTAAAAATAGATTTTTATTTTTACTTGTCACTTTACGCATATCAAGAGAAGACAATTTTTTTCCTGTTATACCCATAGTATTTATTACTCATTTCAAATCATTTTTTCAAATTCAATAAAATATACATCAATTAATATGGGGTATCATGGTAAATTATGCACTTCATTTGTTATTTCTTAAGGGGCGTGAAAAGTCAAAACATACCAAGTAAAAGTGAACAAAGAGAGTAGAAAACATTTTTTTTTCCGAAAAAAAGACATCAAATGGAAAAGACTCGCTAAGTTCAAGTTCTTTTATAAATTTATTTTTAGTTTTACGTTTTTTAATAACTACACATACGAAATATAAAAATATCACGTGAGAATATTTTTTTTTTGAATTATTTCGTTTATTCAAATTGTAAGTAGGCATAAGAGACTATTTCTTCGTGACAAAACGAAACCAATGGATGATGAGAGGGAATGAGAGAGCATAGTTTGTAGATGTGGTTAAGTTTGACAGAATTATGTTTACACTCTACTCGTCAAAATTAACGTATAATTGGTGCCAAACAGGTGTATTTAGATGACCTAATCGTCTAAAATCATTATTTAGAGCATTCTTCTCAAAATGGCAAGTCACTTCTGATACCGTCTGCTTGAAAAATGATATAATTTCGATTTTTAAATCAAAATTTTAATTGTATAGTATAAGCCATATTGAAATGCTAAATTTAAGAATGGTTCTAATTAATCGGAGAAATGAATAAGGTGGGGGTTGTTCTAAAAGACTAACTATTTTTTCGAAAATAAACTTAAATGATTTATTAGAAAAATAACAATTTTTTTTCTCTTAAATGATTTATTAGAGCAGAAATAAAAAAAAATTCTCAAGAAAATGGTTGGAAAATAAAATAGAAATAAACTGCAACAAACTTGTTTTCTTTTCTTTTCTTTTTTTCGTCCAAAGTATTCTTGTTTTCCACTCCATAAAGAAAGGAAAACTCGTATTTCATATTCGGTACTTCATATCTATTGTATTGTATTGCTATTATTTTATTATGCATTTTTATGGTATTAATATATCGGCTTCTGTTGCTTTTTGAGTCGAGGGTCTCCTGGAAACAGCCTCTCTACCCTTCGGGGTAGGGGTAAGGTCTGCGTACATATTATCCTCCCCAGACCTCACTTATGGGATTATACTGGGTTGTTGTTGTTGTTGTTGTTGTTGTTGTTGTAAAGAAAGGAATCCCTGTCCAAACACTCAAAAGTCATAGCAACGTGTTTGAATAATTCTCCTAAAACAAATTTTTTTTAAAAAAAATCGAATATTCCTTAATACCGAAAATCTCGACTTTGATCCTTTGTTTGAATAGTTATGGTAGCTTGTATTGTATCGTATTGTTACTTTAAATATAATGAGTATTTATTTTGATTGTTATTTAAATTTTATTGTATCGTATCATTAAATTCTTCGTTACATAAACAACGAAAAGTGTCACTTTATGTCACGACCGAGCTGGTGTGATCACGTTTGTCACACCTCCTTTTTGCGCGCCCGCCCCGAAGGGTTGAATGCGCGAGAGAGTTTTTTCCAATTTAAGTGACAATATTCGAAATGGGATTATTTATTTAATTCAGAGTCGCCACTTGGGAAAGGTTTGGCTTTTGGTGTCCCAAGTCACCGGTTTATCTTAAATCCCAAATCGAGGAAAATATTCGACTTTCCAAATGAAGTCTGCGAACCAGAAATTCTAAGTAAGGAATTTTGTTGACCCGAGGGAAGGTGTTAGGCACCCTCGAATCCCGTGGTTCTAGCACGGTCGCTTAAATTGTTATAATGGCTAGATATCTGATTTATTACATGTTATTACTTATGTGCTTTCATTAAGTTTAAAACCGCTTTTATTATTATTTATTTTTTATGGAATTGCAACATTGTAAAAATGCATTTCGAACCATGTCACAATCAATGCGCCCATGGTTGTTAATACATTCCGACTCCGTTGAGATTTGGATTTGGGTCACATAAATGCGCACCCGAATTTAAGAAGGTAAGATTATTAAAATGCACGCCTGAAGCAATTATCGTATTATTATTTCTGGGTAAGGCCGTGGAATTTTGCTAAACGGCTCATCCCGAAGTCTAAGTAATTTTAATTAAACATTTATCGAGGGCCCCGCAATTTGTGCGTTTTATTTGGCGAGGCTCATCTCATTTATTTTTATCAGGATAATCCTAAAGTGCCTACATTTTCTATTAAAATTGTCTCTACAAAAATGAAAGAGAAAATGTCTTAATTTATTTACATGCTTGAGTTGTTATAGTTGAGTTTCGAATATGATTCGTAAATTCTAAAAAATGATACAAGCAAAGCAGTCCGTTGCCAATACGGGCACAGGCTCACGTATTACTACCTAATTATATTATACTAGGCATGTTCTCAGTTTGTCAAATTAAAAAAAAACTTGGCAATCTAATTTTAATCCTAAAACAATTACATGCTGGAATTAACCAATATTATTTAACTAAACAATTTTCTTACAAGTTCCGAAATGGTCTATTCGTTTGATTTTTAACTTAGACGGAGTTACTACACCATTTATTTATTTACTTGGCAATCTAATTTTAATCTAAAACAATTACATGCTGGAATTAACCAATATTATTTAACTAAACAATTTTCTTACAAGTTCCGAAATGGTCTATTCGTTTGATTTTTAACTTAGACGGAGTTACTACACCATTTATTTATTTTTAAGCAATATATAGATAGTTCATCCGTTAAGCTATCGTTGGATGTTCCACTATATATACATTAAATAGCTACATGATTCCGATTTTTGTAAGCTAAATAATTTATATATACAAATAAAATTAAGAATATAATTCAAAATAAATTTAGAACTTCAATTCTTCATTTTTCGTATTCATGCTTCCTGTTTCAGTTTACAATAATCAGCGTGTCAGTTGTGTACCTGATATTGGAAGCAAAAGAAAAGTGAGAGATCAGCAGAAATTCAGTAGCATACAACAACAGCAATCCCAGCAACTAGTAACAACCAGCGACGAGAAACTTAGTGACAGATTTTAAAATCAAGACAAAATCCGGAAACAACAACAACCAACGGACAGAAGCAAAGGGAAACTTTTTCAGATTTTTGAAAGACTAGTTAGTATTTAACCCTTAATTTCTCAATCCGTATCTCAGAATATTTGGACTATATATCAGGTGTATATTCTTCTTCTTTTGGATTTCCAGAATGTTTTTCTTTTTGTTTTTCTAAAGTCTTAGTATTTTTTTTTCGGAATTTTTTCTCTTAAATTTTTTTCTCTCCCCTCAAAATCTGATTCAAGACCTCTCTATATATCCCCCAACCCATAAATCTTTTAATCAATTAAAATCAACCCATTTTCTCTACCAAACCCATTATCTTCCCACTCATCCCCAATACATTAAATAAATATATCACACCACCCCATTATATTTTGTCCCCCATGCCTAACATAAATAAATACAAGATTCCCCCCCCCCACTAATTTTTGTCTTGTCCTCCCTTTATATTAAATAACCATATCACAACTTATCTCATTTCATTTTGTCCCCCATGCTTCAAATAAACAATTACAAAATGTACAATTCCTAAACTACCCCTCCGACCCTATTACAAATTACTATTTTACCCCCGAAAGTACTATAAATTACCAAACTACCCATCAGCTATAACACATCAATTAATCAAACTTAACCTAAATATAGACAATATGATTAATTTCTAACAATGTTCAAACAACAAATTTCATGAACATGATTTCTTCAACATTTCAACAACAAATCACATGAACATGATTTCAACCACAAATCATATGAACACAAATTGAACAACCAAGAACAACTAAAATTTGATTGAACAATATTTTTAGCAACAACAAACCTATTTTCGGATTTAAACAACAACAACAATCAAACAAGTATATTTAGATTTCTAAATTCAATAATATTGAACTCAAAATCAACCATAACAAAATTACAACCAACAATTCCTATATCAAACTTAAACAAGATTATGAGACAAATTCAAGAGATAATCATAAATGATAAACAAAAAATCAAACTATACAAATTTCGGATTCAAGATCAACAAACATAATATGAACATGAATTAAATCTAAAAATAAAAACGACGGATTCAAATGATTAAAACCAACATACTTCCCTTATTACAACTAAATTCTTTTAGGCAAATGACAAAACAAAACCTAAGAAGAAACAATTATGAATTTAAACTTGAACTTAACAATATTAACAATTTCCGGAAAATACATAAAATACATTAAACAAATTGAAGAAACAATTAATTAAACTTCAATTTGTATCTAACTAATATTAAACTAACAAATATTCACTTAAACAATAATACAAACATGAAATAAACATGAAAACAACTAATTAAACTTCTATTTTGAAATCTGAAAATTAATTCAATACACATGAACATACTAGAAAATTATTTCAACGATGAACAACGAACAAGACAAGAATTGAATCATTTAACGAGTTTGGATTCGGAAAATATCAAATAAAAATATGGACAAAAATAAAACTTAGAACAACTAACCGTAAATGACCAACGACGAACATCGAATGAACTCTAAATGAAACCAACGATACTTTGACATAACGAAGAAGACGAAGCAAGAGCCGAAGCATGGAACGTGAAGCAGCAGCGCTGGCAGCAACAACGACGACCCAGCTCCGGCGAACCAGCAACAGTAGCAGCAGCACGATGGAGGAGACATACCCAGCTGCCACGACGAGGCAGGAGAAGCAGCGGCGCCGGTGGGGTTTGAACGATGAAGTAGCAGCTGCGCTGGTGGGGTTTGGACGATGAAGCAGCAGAAGTTGACGCGGAATCAGCTGCCATAGAAGCGAGCGGTCGACGAAGGCAATGGCGAACTGCTTGGTGGAGCTGGGCAGCCATGGATGTCGAGCTCAAGCTCGAGCTTGACGAAGGACGAAGAAGATGAAGTGACGACGCAGAGACAGCTACGCGGACAGCAGTAGCTATGGTTCTTGGGGTCGTTTGGTCATGACGAACTGTTTGTTGATGGTGTTTGGACGAGAGGGAGTGGGGTCAAGGGCAGCCATGGTTGTGCTTTGGAGTTTTGAGGAAGAAGAAGGAGAATAGGGGGGATGCTTTAGGCATTTTTAGGGTTTTCTTACTTTTTTTTTGTTTTATTTTGTTTGTACAATAATAGGGGTGTTGGGTTATGGACTGGGTCGACCCAGTTCGAAATGGACTGGGTCATAGGGAAGGTTGGGCCATTTTTTGGGCCTGTGGCTTGAAATCGAAGAAGAGGCCCAATTCCTACTTTCTTTATATTTTCGCTCTCTTTTCTTCTTTTATTTTTCTAAAACTAAATTATAAAAATACTTAAACTATTATTAAGAACTAAATTAAGTTATAAAAGCGCAAATTAACTCCCAATATCAATTAACGCACAATTAAATAATAATTAAGCATGAAATTGTATATTTGGACATTAAATGCTAAAAATGCAAACGATGCCTATTTTTTGTAATTTTTTAATTTTTGTTAAACACATCTAATTACTAACAATTGTAGAATTAAATCCTATATGCAAAATGCGACATATTTTTGTATTTTTATTAATTTAGCAAATAAACACGCACAGACAAATACAAATAATTATTCAAACTATCACAAAATTGCACACCAAAGAAAAATCATTTTATTTTTGAATTTTTGGGAGTAATTCTCATATAGGGCAAAAATCACGTGCTTACAGCTGCCCCTCTTTGCCCGGAGACACGAAGGGTTTTTGTGCAAAGATAAAGCGAGTGATTTTTGCTTCAAAGGTTTCCTACATATCCTGGGCTAAACAGGAATCAGGTCAATGTAGTTCGAGAAATTTTGGTAGCTGGGACTACCATGGGATTGCAATGCTTGCTGTTACTGCTGTTGCTGTTGCCACTACTGCTTTACTGACCTCCTTATTACAACCAAAGGAAATTGAAACTGAACTAACTACTTATGCCTGTCAACCGCTAGTTACAAGATTCCTATCTATAATTCTTTTGCAACTTGATCTTGGGTCTCAGCTAATTCTGCTTGTAGACTTCGATCTGAATCTTGATGCTCGCAAGTTGTAGGCGTTTGTTTATTTCTGCAGTATGAAACGGGATTGGCGGAGCTCGGGAATTTGATCCAATTTTTTGAGCGACCTGCCCTTTGTTTGTTCCAATATGTGGGAATATCTTCTTTTTTTTTCTTTTGTTCTTTTGTTCTTTTCTTTATTCTGGATTGAGACTCATCCCGTAGGTCGTCTCGATCCATGCACCTCAGGGTCAGACCTGCTGAGACAACAAAACAAACGAACGAAATTTCTGCCCCAGTTTCACTAGGAAAATTTCGTGAGTTAATTGTCATGAAAATTTACAGCACTGATGAGGGGATTGGAAAAAATCCTAGTCTACAAAGCGCAACTCAAGGATTGGAGCCCTAATGTCGCAAAAGGTAAAAGTGCACAACTCAGGGATTGGATCCCTAATGTTGGCTAAAGGAAGGTTGCTCAACTCAGGGATTGGAGCCCTAATGTCGGCTAACAGGAAAAAAATGCTCAGTTCAGGGATTAGAGCCATAATGCTGACTAAATAGAAACCTGTTCAACTTAAGGATCGGAGCCCTAAATTGGGAGAATTGCCAGGTTATGCTGGAAAGGGTCCACGGGTTATGCCGGGAAGATTCATCGGGTTATGCCGGAAAAGAGGTCCCTGGGTTATGCCAGGGAGGTCCACGGGTTATGCCGGAAAATTCAAAGAGGTCCCTAGGTTATGCTAGGGAGGTCCACGGGTTATGCCGGGGAAGTCATCGGGTTATGCCGGGAAAGGAAAAGAGTACTCGGGTTATGCCGGGGAAGTCATCGGGTTATACCGGAAAAGGAAAAGAGGTTCCTGGGTTATGCCAGGGAGGTCCACGGGTTTTGCCGGGGAAGTCATCGGGTTATGCCGGAAAAGTGGTCCCTGGGTTATGCCAGGGAGGTCCACGGGTTATGCCGGAAAATTCAAAGAGGTCCCTAGGTTATGCCAGAGAGGTCCACGGGTTATGCCGGGGAAGTCATCGGGTTATGCCGGGAAAGGAAAAGAGTACTCGGGTTATGCCGGGGAAGTCATCGGGTTATACCGGAAAAGGAAAAAAGGTTCCTGGGTTATGCCAGGGAGGTCCACGGGTTTTGCCGGGGAAGTCATCGGGTTATGCCAGGAAAGGAAAAGAGTCCTCGGGTTATGCCGGGGAAGTCATCGGGTTATGCCGGAAAAGGGAGAGAGTCCACGGGTTATGCCGGGGAAGTCATCGGGTTATGCCGGGAAAGGAAAAGAGTTCTCGGGTTATGCCGGGGAAATCATCGGGTTATGCCGGGGAAATTATCGGGTTATGCCGGGAAAGGAAAAGAGTCCTCGGGTTATGCCGGGGAAGTCATCAGGTTATGCCGGAAAAGGGAGAGAGTCCTCGGGTTATGCCGGGGAAGTCATCGGGTTATGCCGGGAAAGGAAAAGAGTTCTCGGGTTATGCCGGGGAAATCATCGGGTTATGCCGAAAAAGGGAAAGAGGTCCCTGGGTTATGCCAGGGAGGTCCACGGGTTATGCCGGGAAATTCAAAGAGGTTCCTGGGTTATGCCAGGGAAATCATCGGGTTATGCCGAAAAAAGGAAAGAGGTCCCTAGGTTATGCTAGGGAGGTCCACGGGTTATGCCGGGAAAGGGACAGAGTCCTCGGGTTATGCCGGGGAAATCATCGGGTTATGCCGGAAAAAGGGAGAAAGTCCTCGGGTTATGCCGGGGAAATTATCGGGTTATACCGAAAAAAGGAAAGAGGTCCCTGGGTTATGCCAGGGAGGTCCACGGGTTATGCCGAGAAATTCAAAGAGGTTCCTGGGTTATGCCAGGGAAATCATCGGGTTATGCCGAAAAAGGAAAGAGGTCCCTGGGTTATGCCAGGGAGGTCCACGGGTTATGCCCTTTTATTTATCAAAATGTATGAAAGAATTCTGGGTAAACTTCCTTTTGGTCGTTTTCTTGCTGCAAAGCTGTTCCAATGCTCGTGCACTTCATTTCTTTTTTGGGCTACACCTGCTTCTTGCACGGTTGCTTTGGATCGCACCTATCTCAATTTTCCTAAACAAATAAAAATTGTCAGTTTGAAATTGTGGTCGGTTTTGTGGCCTTCATTGTTTTTCTTGGTCCCAAGCTTCATTTCTGTTTGAGAAAATTCGTCATTGATTGGCTTCCAAGGCAACCTCTTTTCAAACTGATAAGACTCAATATTTCAGGATTTCACGCTGATTTGTGCGTGTACGGCTCTTTTTCTTCCGTCTCACTCTGCTTGGGGATTTTGAGGTAATCAAATGCCATGATCAGTCAGGATTGGACTGACGCATCACTGAGGCCGGGTATGTTCTCCACCTCTTGCCAAACAGAGCCCTGTGAAACCGGTCCTGCCACTTTTCTTTCTAGCATCTTTTGGGGCTTAGGGTTAAACCGAAAAGGAATCCAAAGAAAAGTAAACAAAGAACGAGAAAAAAAATGAATTTTAAAAAAAAAGAAGCGTCTTTTTTGGGAAAAGAAAGACTTATCTTGGACCATGATGGTTTTAAATTGACATAACCTGCTTTTTGGACTGGATGCCCGACTCTCACGAACCTACATTTTCTCACGAACCAAACGGATCTATGTTTCCAAACCAGGGAACCTTGCCAGAACCTTCTGTGGTGAAATCCTCTTTCGGCCGACAGCGCTCTTTGCGAGTTTTCGCTAGCCGACCTCTCTCATTTCTTTTCTCACCGTCGCCTTATAGTGCTCGTCATGAGTTTTCACTAACAAGACTCTCTCATTTAGATTTCTCTGCTCGCCATCGCCTTATGGTGCCCATAGGTTTTCACCAATAAGACTCTCTCATTTTGATTCTCTCATCCTGACTGTGTCGGATCTGAGCAACTGCGCCTTTTTGATTTTGAAGAAACTGTTGCCGATTGATCAGAAGGACTTGTAACATGTTTGGGGTCCAAAGAACTTGGATCGAATTACAACTTTGGAACCGTCCATGCGGGATTATCGCCGAATTATTATAATGTCTGCCCCAGTTTAACTTTTTTGGGGAGAATTATATTTTGGTTTTGGTGTGACTGAACCCCATAGAGAGGTTGCCTACGTATCCTTTCGGAATCAAGTCAAACGTAGTTCAAGAAATTTTGGTTTTTTTTTTTTTTAGAACTTCACTTCCGGGTTCCAAAGAGGGTAATGAAAGAAAGGTAAATGGCTCAAAGGGTTAGCAAAGGATTTGAGTGTTTGGGTAGCGGGAATGAAAGCCTTCGTCCTCTCAACTGTGCAAAAACATCGTCATAGCAAGTTCAAACATAGTATCTTTTTACTGCATCTGCATTCACGGCTGTGTCGGGATCTTTTCCTTCAATATCACCTAGATATAATGCTCACCTGGGCAATATCTTCCTGATGATGTATGGACCTTTCCAATTAGGAGCAAATTTTCCTTTCGCTTCCTGGTGATGTGAAAGAATGCGCCTTAACACCAGTTGACCTACTTCAAAATTCCTGGGTCGCACTTTCTTGTTGTAAGCACGAGCCATTCTTTGTTGGTACAATTGCCCGTGACAAACCGCAGCCATTCGCTTTTCATCGATCAGTGTTAACTGTTCCAAACGAGTTTTGACCCACTCACTGTCTTCAATTTCAGCTTCAACAATGATCCGGAGAGAAGGGATTTCTACCTCTGTCGGTATTACAGCCTCGGTCCCGTAAACCAACAAGTATGGGGTTGCCCCTACTGAGGTGCGTACTATAGTGCGATATCCAAGCAGGGCGAAAGGTAACTGCTCATGCCATTGTCTGGAACTCTGGGTTGTCTTCCTCTAAATCTTTTTGATGTTTTTGTTCGCTGCTTCAACAGCGTCGTTGGCTTTGGGCCGATAAGGAGTGGAATTCCTATGCGTTATTTTGAATTGTTCACACACATCCTCCATCAAATGACTATTCAGGTTTGCTGCATTATCTGTGATTATAGTTGCAGGAATACCGAAACGACAGATAAGATTTGAATGTATGAAATCCACCACGGCTTTCTTAGTGACTGATTTGAGAGTGACAGCCTCGACCCATTTTGTGAAGTAGTCGATAGCGACCAATATGAATCTGTGTCCATTTGAAGCTTTGGGCTCAATCGGACCAATGACATCCATATCCCAGGCAACAAATGGCCAAGGTGCAGACATGGGATGCAGTTCTGTGGGAGGTGCGTGAATCAGATCTCCATGCACCTGACATTGATGACACTTTCGAACGAAGCTGAAACAGTCCTTTTCCATGGTCATCCAATAATATCCGGCCCGCAAGATTTTCTTTGCTAAAACGTACCCGTTCATATGAGGTCCACACACCCATGCATGTACTTCATGCATGATCCTGCCTGCTTCTTCGGCGTCAACACATCTTAATAAGTTGAGATCAGGGGTTCTTTTATACAATATCTCACCGCTCAAAAAGAATCCACTTGTCTGCCGCCTAATAGTTCTCTTCTGATCTCCAGTAGCATGTTCAGGGTATTCTTGTGTTTTTCAAGAACCTCTTAACATCCTGGTACCATGGCTGGATACTTGGTCCTGCCTCGATGGCGTTGCAGTAACCATGTCTTTCCCTGATTTGGATTTCCAAGGGATCGATGTGGGCGTTGCCTGGATAAGGTAACATTGAAGCTAAAGTGGCAAGTGCATCGGCTAATTCATTGTGACATCGTGGGATATACCTGAACTCTACTGATCTGAACCGCTTGCTGAGATCCTCTACGTGCTGCCGGTAAGGAATAAGCTTGACATCTCGAGTTTCCCATTCACCCTAGGCTTGCCGGATAATCAAATCAGAATCCCCCATAATCAACAAATCCCCAACATCTTGATCAATCGCCATATTCATGCCCATGATGCAGGCTTCATATTCAGCTGTATTGTTCGTGCAAAAGAAACGAAGTCTAGCTGTAGCCGGATAATGTTGACCAGCAGGTGAGATCAAGATTGCCCTTATTCCTACACCTTTGGCATTTACGGCCCCATCAAAGAACATCTTCCAGACGTGAGTGTCACACCTCCTTTTTCCGCACCCGCGAGGGCGCAAGGGAGTTTTTTCCAATTAAAGGACAATCGAAACGGGATTAGTTTATTTATTTCAGAGTCGCCACTTGGGAGATTTAGGGTGTCCCAAGTCACCAATTTTAATCCCGAATCGAGGAAAAGAATGACTCTATATTATAGTCTGCGTACCAGAAATCTGGATAAGGAATTCTGTTAACCCGGGAGAAGGTGTTAGGCATTCCCGAGTTTCGTGGTTCTAGCACGGTCGCTCAACTGTTATATTTGGCTTATTCATCTGATTTTAAATACAATATGAACTTATGTGCAAATTTTATCTTTCAACCGCTTTTATCATTTACTGTTATTTTTATATGACTTGAAACGTCGTGGAAACATACCTCGAACCACGTTACATCAATGCACCCGTGGTTGTTTGACATATCTCGACTTGGTTGAGATTTGGATTTGGGTCACATAAATGTGCACCAAAATTACAGAAGATAAATTATTAAAGACGTGCCTAACGCAACTAGCGTATTGTTATTTTGGGGAAGGCCGTAAAATTCACTAAATGGCCTGTCCCGAATTCTAAGTGTTTTAATATATATACATTTAGAGGGCCCCGCGACTTGTGCATTTTTTGTTTGTCGAGGCTCGTCTCCTTCATTATTAAAAGGATTTACAACGTCATGGAAATGCATCTCATACCACGTCACAGTCAATGTACCCGTGATTAGAGACACATTTCGATTTCGTTGAGATTTGGATTTGGGTCGCATCAATGTGCACCCGAGTTTAGGGAGATAACATTATTAAAGGCGCACCTAAAGCAACTAGCGCATTATTATATTGGGTAGGGCCGTGAATTTTGCTAAACGGCACGTCCCGAAATCTAAGCATTTAATACATATATTTTGTGAGGGCTCCGCAATCTGCACATTTTTATTTTGGCGAAGCTAGTCTCGTTTTTTTTATTATTATTATTATTATTTTTATTTTGAAAGGATGTCATTTTTACGCCTTTAACCATACTAAAACTTACCGCTTCTTTACAACTAAAATCTCATAACTTGTCAAAAGTTTAATAAAAGAAGTTAAGCGAATGAGTGTTTCGGGCGTAGTAACAACAGGTACTAATACTAATTTTGTCCAAATAAACTAAGAAAACGAAGGGAAAAACGAATCAACGTCAAACTGTGTCCTAGAACTCCTAATACAACTAAATCAAATGACATCAAGTAAACAAGAATAACATAACACAAAGATGAACCAAAATGCATACGGTGAAACATAAGCAGAAAATTATCATACCAATTTCTATATTGCATCTTCGAACATTTAAAATAGCACTTCTTTGTCTAATACATTGAGGTTTACTAACCTGAACAAACAGAAACGCATAGAGCCATGGACCAAACCTCTACAGCGACCTCAACGACCAACCTCGACGTACCGGACCTCAACGTACCGGACCTCGGCGAACCAAAGACGACCTTAACGACCTCGCCCCGGACAGAACTTCTGGGCTACTTTTCGAATGTTTTCGGTTAAGTTTCAGCTGGCGTGTGCGTGTGTTTTTTTTGGTCAGTCGTGGCAAGGAGGGAGGGGTCGTTTGGGCAGTGGCGACGGGTAAGTTTTTTCTGGTTCTTGGACGTGAGGGCGGTGGTGTTTGACGATGGGGGGGTGCAACGATGGAGCTAGGAGGAGAAGTGATGGTCGTGGGCTGTGTGAGACGATGGAGGGAGCTGGTTGTTGCTGTTGGTCGTGGTGATGGGGAAGGTGACGGACCTGTTTGGTTGCGACAGTGGGTCGACGGAGCCTGGTAGTTTGGATGGTCGTCGAGGTCGAGAGCTGGGGTTTCCGACGTGAGGGAGTGGAGGTTTTGCGATGGGAGGGTGATGGAGAAGGTGACGGACTGGTTGGTTTTTGGGTAGTGATCGACGTGAGGGAGTAGGTTGAAGCTGCGAGGAAGATGAAGCAGGAGGTCGTCGGAACAGGCGGTCGATGGGGGAGTTCCGCTGGTTTGGGTGGTGGTTATGGCGTGGAGGTGACAGGTCTGGTTTTTCCGGTGGTTGACGATGGAGGAGTTGGGTTGGGTGGTTGTCGACGAGGGGGCTGGTGCGTGGGGATGCCGGAAGGGATGGGGGGTTCGACGGGAAAGTAACGACGAGGGAGCAGCGGGGAGATGGCGACACAGCAGCGGGTTGGTTTGGACGGTAGGATTTTTTGTTAGGTTTTTGTTTTGTTCTTCTGAGGAAGAAGACGAGGATACAGTGCTAGCCCTCAAAATTACAGAAATATCCCCCTTTGACAGTGTTTGTCAGTGTATTTGTGCCCATTTGCCTAGAAAAATGAGCCCCACGCGTGGTGGGGTTCGAGGCTTGTGTTCCCCATGCGTGGTGGGGTTCCCCGTGTATGGGATTCAGTCTGTGTTCCCCACGTGTGACGGACTCGGATTATTATGGGCTAGGTCCGAAAATTAGGCCTAAAAGCGTGTAAGTTTGAACCCGAATATTTATTCTTTTCCTCGGACCCGATTAAGGACACGACGTTGCTTAACTAGTCCTATGCAAGCAAAATAACTACCAAAAATAAGACTAATATTTAAACAAAACTATATCTTTTTTAATATTTTTTCAAGATTAAAATAACTACAAAATACTAATAAAACTATTTTTTTGTAATTTTCGTTTTTAATATAAAGATAAAATATAAAGTAACATTTTTGTATTTTTCAAAATTAAAATGACTATAAAACATTAATAGAACTATATTTTTGGTAATTTTCGTTTTTAATATAAAGATAAAATATAAAGTAATATTTTTTTTGTATTTTTCCAAAATTAAAACGACTACAAAACATTAATAGAATTATATTTTTTGTAATTTTCGAATTTATATAAAGTACCAAAATAAAGTACAATTTTTGTATTTTTCAAGTTTATGAGAAATACATAAACTAAAATTTATATATATATTTTTGTGATTTTTTCTTTTTGCAACGAAATAAAGTAAAATAGTTAAAATGGCTATATTAGACCCAATTTCACATATTCACGCTAAAAATGTGAAAATTCTCGGGGAGGGTCAAAAATCCGGTGTCTACAGCTGCCCCTCTTTGACTGGAAACACGAAGAGTTTTCCGACAAAGAACGACTAGACATGTTTTTGACCCGACCATTACTTGGACGGACTACACTAAGGAAAGGGAGGGAATGTGACCGAGCCCTGGTATCTGAGTTGCCTACATATTCTTGGTTTTACAGGAATCAGGCCACGTGTAGTTCGGAAATAAGAGAGAGATGGTAGAGTGTACCGAGGTGAAGAGCCGATCGAGGTGCCGTTCCGTTGAGGTTCTGGTCCGCGGTCCTGTCATTACAACAGAAATGAAAACTGAAAAAGACTAACTAAGCCTATCAGCTACTAGTTACAAGGATTCCTATCTCTAAGTCTTCTGAAACATGATCTTGAGTCTTGAATGGCGCTTCATACAGACTTTGGATTTGAACCTTGATACTTGCTAGTTGTAGGCGCTAGTTCTTGAGCAGATCACATCTGTTCTCCACATCCGTGCTTCGGATTCATTCATTTTTTCTTTTTTCTTTTTCTTTTTCTTTTCTTGTTTTTTTTTGTGACCAGCTTTTGTTGACCATCTCAGCTTGTTGACTCGCCTTCTTGAGGCGAGCTTCTGCTATTTATAACTTGGTTGAATGCTGGGGATTTTTGTTGTAGCCTTCTGCTTCCCAATGGGTTGCGGCTTGACTTTGAACGATGTTCCGCTGTTCTACAGGCGGACCCCTAACTTCTTCAATCTTCGGCATACAACAACCTCCGCTCTACAGGCAGGCTCCTGACAACCAAAACAAACAACACAAATGAAATTTCCTAACCCAGTTTGCACTGGGAAGGTTTGTCAGTCGTTAGCAAAATCGTAACCCACCGACCCTACTGATGCAATGCTGAGAGTGAACTAAAGACTAGACTAGGATGTGCATCTCCTACGAGTAGAATCTCAATTTAGGAAGTGAGTCTCCTAAAATAATATATAACCTGAAAAAGCCAAGCTAGGAAACGCGCCTCCTATTGGTAAAACATGGAACGTATTCCCTTGTTATACAGATAGGCGCCTGGCTTCAACACTTGAAATGAAAAGACTGAAATGTATGCCTCTGTTCTATGGGCGGGCTCCCAACTTCAACGCTTGAAAGTAAAGACTGAATGTATTCCTCTGTTATTATGGGCGGGCTCCCAATTTCAACACTTGAAAAGTAAAGACTGAATGTATGCCTCTGTTATCTGGGCGGGCTCCCAACTTCAATACTGGAAATGTAAAGACTGAATGTATTCCTCTCGTTATACAGGTGGGTGCCTAGGTTTAGGAAAATGACTCTTTTTTCAAACGTTTTTTTTTTATTATTATTTTTATTTTTATTGTTTTTTTTTTAGCATCTTAGGAGAAAGATTCATTAGACTAAGATTTGGATCCTAGGAGAAGGTTCGTCAGACTAGGTCTCTATCTTAGGAGAAAAATTCATCGGACTAAGGTTTTGATCCTAGGAGAAGGTTCATCGGACTAGGTCTCTATCTTAGGAGAAAAATTCATCGGACTAAGATTTTGATCCTAGGAGAAGGTTCGTCAGACTAGGTCATTTTTTGTTTTTGGTCTCTTAGGAGAAAGATTCATCAGACTAAGATTTGGATCCTAGGAGAAGGTTCGTCAGACTAGGTCTCTATTTTTGGTATCTTAGGAGAAAGATTCATCAGACTAAGATTTGGATCCTAGGAGAAGGTTCGCCAGACTAGGTCTCTATCTTAGGAGAAAAATTCATCGGACTAAGATTTTGATCCTAGGAGAAGGTTCTTCAGACTAGGTCATTTTCGTTTTTTGGTTATCTTAGGAGAAAGATTCATCAGACTAAGATTTTGATCCTAGGAGAAGGTTCGTCAGACTAGGTCTCTATCTTAGGAGAAAAATTCGTCAGACTAAGATTTTGATCCTAGGAGAAGGTTCGTCAGACTAGGTCTCTATCTTAGGAGAAAAATTCGTCAGACTAAGATTTTGATCCTAGGAGAAGGTTCGTCAGACTAGGTCTCTATCTTAGGAGAAAAATTCGTCAGACTAAGATTTTGATCCTAGGAGAAGGTTCATCAGACTAGGTCTTTTTGTTTTTTGGTATCTTAGGAGAAAGATTCACCAGACTAAGATTTTGATCCTAGGAGAAGGTTCGTCAGACTAGGTCTCTATCTTAGGAGAAAAATTAATCGGACTAAGATTTTGATCCTAGGAGAAAGTTCATCAGACTAGGTCTCTATTTTAGGAGAAAAATTCGTCAGACTAAGATTTTGATCCTAGGAGAAGGTTCATCAGACTAGGTCATTTTTTGTTTTTGTTTTTTTATATCTTTAACAACCACTTAGGAGGAAATGCATCTCCTATGGGTAAAACATAAACTTAGGAGGAAATGCGTCTCCTATAGGTAAAAACAAACTTAGGAGGAAATGCATCTCCTATGGGTGAAACTTGAACTTAGGAGGAAATGCGTCTCCTATGGGTAAAACTTAAACTTAGGAGGAAATGCATCTCCTATGGATGAAACTAAAACAAACCGAGGAGGAAATGCGTCTCCTATGGGTAAAACTAAAACAACCTTAGGAGGAAATGCATCTCCTATGGGGTGAAACTAAAACAATCTTAGGAGGAAATGCATCTCCTATGGGTAAAACTCAAACTTAGGAGGAAATGCATCTCCTATGGGTGAAACTAAACGAACTTAGGAGAAAATGCATCTCCTATGGGTAGAACTCTAATGATTTCAAACTAGGAAGTGCGTCTCCTATTAATGAAACCTTCGCTTTCTTTTTTTTTTTAAATTATTTACTTACTTGTGTTGTCCTCCCTCGAAACTGTTGGGGATTATTTAGATGGGGATGACTTTTTACCCTTTTTTCATTATTATCTTTTTATTCTTTTTTTTATTCTCTTTTTTTTTTTTTGCATAGCTTCTTCCTTCAAATACTACCTCCCTTGAGAGTCGTTTTGCCTTTCCCCGAAAGGAACCGCTGAGGATACCGACTTTCCAACCTTGTGTTGGACCCCTCGCAACTGCTAGGGATAACACTGTTGAGGAATTATTTACTTACCTGTTGGGGGTAAAATGTTATCAGCTGGGGGTAACCTGACTTCCAGAAAATTTTCTAAATGGAAGGAAAATTTTCTGCCCCAGTTTGATAATATCCCTTGTGGCATGCATTTCTGCATCAATGCCATTTCCTTTACCTGTTTCAAATCAAACAAAATTTGTTAGTTTAAAACATGGTGGTTGGTTGTGATACTCCTACTGGGATGGCTTTCCCTTTCTCCTTCCTTGCTCTGCGTTCAACAACTTGTTGGGGATGATATTATGTGCTGGGGATAATCCCTTCCTGCTGGGGGATATCCCTCTTCTTTTGTGGCATAGCTTGGAAACTGGCATTTCCCCGACCTTTTAGTCTAGTATGGATTTCGCCAAATCATGCTCACTGCTCTCCTTGCTTTGTTCACGGGCCTTGTCTTTGAGGTTTATAACCTTGGTTTTGGCAAGGATATCCCTCTTGACGCTCGTCAATCCTTTTGTCAATTCCCTTTTGCTGGGGATATCTTTATTGACACTGGCCTCGCGCTTGTTCCTTGCTGACTATACCATTTGGATGTACTAGTCAGATCTCATCTTGAAAAGCTGATGGCATATTTGAAGTCATTTCATACTTGTTCTGGCCCGACAGACTCTATTGGGGAATTTTTCTATGAAAGGAGAAAGATAAAAGAAACAAAATAAAAGACAAAGGAAAATGACTCTTTAACAAAAGAAACTATAAATAAAAATCTATCAAACGCAGATACCGACTCTAATGGCCATGACATGCGTATGTGGCCTATCCTCTACCGTCAATCATCTTTCAAGATCTTCAATTGGCAATTCCCCATCTGATTCTCAATCCTATTCGACTTGTAGTGCCCAAAGGGTTTTCACTATCAAGTCTCTCTCATTTGTATCACTTTCCAGCTGGGGTTTGGAGTGTCGCCGGTATGACTCTTTCCGCTGGGGATCAGAGTCCTTTCTGCTGTGGAACAAAATGTTATGCTCACCGGTGAGACTCTTATTTGTCTGACTTGGCATCTTTTGAAGACTGATCAGAAGGTCTTTCTTTGGACCGTAATGTGGGTTTTGGATAGGCTAGAAAGAAAAGGTATAAAAGGCTCAAAAATGCATTAATTTTGGGTTATTAGTTACAACCTTCGGAATTAGATTTATTTACAACAAACGCAACCTTTGCCCCAGTTTCTTGCTTGGGGATATTTTAATTGATTTTTTTTCATTTTTCAAAACTATGACCGAGCCGTGAAGCGCCTACGTATCCTCTTTGAGGAATCAGGTCAAACGTAGTTCCCAATTCCTCTTTTTCATTTGATTTTCTTTTTTTCTTTGTTATCAATTTTCTTTTCTTTTCTTTTCTTTTCTTTTCTTTTCTTTTTTTTTCTCTTTTTTGTTCGTTGTTGTTTTCTTTCTTTCTCTCTTTTTTTCTTTGTTGTTACTGATTCCGAACGAGGGGTATGAAAGAAAAATAAATAAGGCTCAAAAGGGGTAACGAAGGATAAAGTGTTTAGGTAGCAGAACAAAATGCCTTCGTCATTTCAGTCTTCAAAACATGCCAAGTGCAAACAACACACTTTAAATTTGTAGTCTCTTCTGATGGTGCTGGACTTGACAATTATGTTAAACATTTTATTTTTCCTTTGTCATTTCTAAGCACCGTTGGGCGACACTCTCATTATCATGACCGACCCTCATGCCAATTTGGCGAATCTTGCTTTTAACGGTTTTCTTTGTGCTTAACTTGCCCCAGTTCCACATGACTCGAGCTCTGAATAATCTCAAACCGTCCTTATTTTCTTTAAATGGTCTGATCGCCTTTCCAGGGTTTTATGATTAACTTTAAAGACTAGGCCCAAAGTGTGTGCGCATGTCATGTCCTTAGAATCGGCATTGAACGAAATGATAAAAGGACTAAACAAAAGACGACTGGAACTAACAAAAGACCGACTTTGTATTAGACTACCGGCGAAATGGTTTGAATAATAAAACAAACAAAACAACCAGAATAAAATCCTAACACAAACTGGACAAAATTTAAACAAACTGCTATGACAAAATGGAAAGATAAGAAGGTTTGACACAGGACAAAATCCCAATTACAACCTTAATAATCCGAACAACAGAAATGACCACAAAATAAGCCACCACAAGCTTCTCTCTTGCTGACCAAGGAACGAAGCGTCCTCCCACTTTATCAAAAAATTGGCATCTTAGCCACTGAGCTTTGCATCAATACTGCCAAGACCATTACCCGCTTCAACATCGTCACCCTCTGTCAACAAGTTCTCGATAGGGTTCGAGTGCTCCATGTCACTGTTATTGATCACAATCCGCCCTTCTTGGATCATTCTTTCTATTTCTCTTTTCAAATCCCGACAGCTTTCAACATTGTGCCCCTGGACATTGGAATGGTATTCACACCTTTTAGAAGGGTCAAAGCTTCTTGCACGTGGGTCCACACGATTTGGAGGAATAGGTGCAATCATGTCATGATTCTTTAATTTCTCAAATAAGCTTTCATAGGACTCTCCTATTGGTGTAAAATTATCTTTCAACCTTTGTTCCCCTTTATACCACTGGCTTGGCTGTGGGTTATAGGGCACCTGAAAATTTTGTGGAGACTTCTGGAGATTTTGTGATGCTCGTGCTCGCCTCCTGGGGTGTTTTGGTGGCTGGACAACATACTGAGGTGGAGCGACAGAGTATTGAGCGTCCTGAGGTGGATAGTACTGCTCAGGGGAGCCATAGAAAACCTGAGGAGGCTGCTCATACCTTCGAGATGTTCTCCTGGGACCTCTTCTAGACCCTGATGTCATCATGATTTCTTCAATCTCCTCATTTGTGTCGCTAAGATTATCTGACTCAACCCGGACAGCCTGAGTTGCGGCTTTAAGAACAGCTTGACTTATAATTTTGCCTGTCTTAAGACCATTCTCTACCATTTCTCCAATTTTGATTGCTTCCGAGAAGGTTTTGCCAACTGCGGACACCATGTTTTGAAAGTAATCTGGCTCTTGCGCTTGAAGGAAGACAGTAATTAGCTCGTGGTCATCCATGGGTGGCTTAACTCGAGCTGCTTGCTCTCTCCATTTTATGGCATATTCCCTGAAACTTTCACTTGGTTTCTTCTTCAGGTTTGAAAGGGAAATGCGGTCTGGGGGAATGTCGATGTTGTATTGGAACTGTCTGACAAAGGCCTGTGCCATGTCATCCCAGACATACCAGCGAGACGTGTCTTGATCCATAAACCATTCGGAGGCTACTCCCGTAAGGCTTTCCACAAAATAAGCCATCAACAATTCTTCATTTCTTCCCGCACCTCTCAGTTGATTGCAATACCTTTTCAGGTGGGCTATGGGATCTCCATGTCCATCGTACTTTTCAAATTTTGGAGTCTTGAAACCAGGCGGCAAGTGGACATCGGGGAACATACATAGATCTTTGAAGGCAACACTCTTTTGGCCTGCCAACCCTTGCATGTTTTCCAACCATTGTTCTAAGCTTTTCACTCTTTGGGTCATTTCTTCCTGTACCATCTTTCGGGCAGGCTTCTCAGTTTTTGCAGCAAGATCAAACGAGTACGAGTGGTACTCAGGAGAGTGGTACTGCTCTTGTTGTGTCGCAAATTGTGACTCATGACGAGGAACCCTCCGACTCTGAGTCTCTGGAGCACTTGTAACAGCTTCGACGTTAGTTGTCATTTTTCTTTGAGGCACAAACCGACCACCTCAACTTTCTTCACAATTCAACACCAAATATGTTAGAATGGACTCAGTCGGTCCTTATTATTATCAACATATATATATATATATATATATATATATATATATATATATATATATATATATTTATTATTTATTTTTTTTACCTTTGTTTTTCCTTTTTCATTTTTTTTCTCTTTTTCATTTTTTTTCGTTTCGTTTTTTCATTCTTTTTTTTCCTTATTTTTGTTTGGTCGAATCTTATGGAGATTGCCTACGTATCATGACCCCGCATGAATCAGACCTTGCGTAGTTCGGACCGCTGAAAGATAAACAATACTAAACATTTTTCATATTAGAACAAACTGGGTTTCAAAGGTTTGAATATGACCTACAAACTCAAAAATCAAACAACCCACATATTTTAATCAAAAGCTTTACAAACTCAAAAACAAAAGGCTAGCTCCCTTTCTCTGTTCGACAAATGCAACCAAACGGTTATTTTTGCAAATGTGGCCCCTTCCAAATTTCACATGAATTTTGAGGCCGGGGAGGATTATTTATGACACTTTACAAACTTGTCCGTTCTTTTACGAAAATAGCCTTTCGACAACTGAAAGATACTCTAAGGCTATTTCGGCAAGAACGGTTTAAGACGCGGCCGAAGCTGGCTCGGCTTATTTTATTTTTTCATTTTTTTTTGACTAAACATCCAAACGGCATTCACTTGACCGTTTACTCTTTGTTTTTTTTTTCAAATTACGATAAAAACCTTGTGTTGCAAACACGGCCTTTCGACGTCTCGGGGACGAAGCTTTTTAAGGCTGTGTGGGTCAACTGGACCAAACTCCTAGACATGACCCAAAAGGTGGCTGTTTACGCAAAGTCAGCCTTCCGGCGTCCCTTTCGGGAACATTCGGCTATTTATGACAAACAGCATCTCCTGACTTAGTTATGACTCTTTTATTGTTTTTTCAAAAATAGGAAACTCAATATTGCAAACACGGCCTGTCAACGTCTCGGGGACGAAGATTTTTAAGGCTGTGTGGGTCAACTGGACCAAATCTTAAAATGACCCAAAGGTGGCTGTTTATGCAAAGTCAGCCTTCCGGCGTCCCTTTCGGGAACATTCGGCTATGTCTTGATAAAACAGCGTCACCCGACTTCTTTATGACAAAAACTAAAATTTGACATGTATTTTTTTTATTATTATTATTATTTGTTTTTTGGCTTTTTTAGCAAAAGGTGGGGATGGACCTGATGAAGGTTGCCTACGTATCTCACATCCGGTGAGAATCAAACCCACGTAGTTCGGGCAATCAAGAATAAGTAGATGAACTAACCTTTTTTGAATTTGAAAGAACTACTTTAAAAGAAGAAAGGAAGTATATTTTTTGATTTTTGATTGATTTTCTTTTTAAAAGAAACACTTCTAAGATATATTTTTTGAATTTTCATTTGCATTATTTTTTATTCTAAAGAAAAAGAAGAATATATTTTTTGGAATTTTACCTTTAATATAAGAAATGCTTCTAAAATATTTTTTGAATTTTGAATTTTCTTTTCAATTTTTGAAAGAAGAATCAAAATATTTTCGGATTTGTTTTTTTTTATATTATATTTTTTTTTTTAAAAGAAACAATTAGAAAGACTTTCTAAAGAAGTCAATAATGGAAAATATTTTTGGATTATTTGTTTTGAAATTTGGGATTCTAAAAACTTTTGGCAAGACAAATGTTCTTGCAACAAGATAAAGATATATATACATTTTTTGGAAATAAAGAAAAACTTTTTGGATTTTTTTTTATTTTATTTTTTATTTTTTTATATATATATTTGCAATAATAAAACCACTTTCAACGCCCGACTCCCCTTTTTTTTTTTAACATAATAAAACTTTTGGAATTTTTGACATTTTTTCAAAACAAGACTTGCTAATAAAACAAACTTAATAAGACATTTGTTTTTTCATTTTCTCAAAATTTCAGCAGAGCTTCGACTCTACTCGGACTTTTTCTCTATGCTGTTATTTTCTCCTTTTTCACGGTTTTCTTATATGTGGAAAATGATGACAATATACAAAATCTTTTTGAATTTTTATGCTTTGTTTTATTTGTATTTTTATTTTTTATATTTATTATTTCTTTCAAAAATGTGGCATGGGAGACATAATGATTTCCAAGACTTCTTGGATTCCGCAAATGCTCCCCATGCGCTTTTCCCAACATATGAAGCGTGGGGGACATAGGGGAATTCCAAGACTTCTTGGATTTCACAAATGTTCCCCATGTGTTTTCCCAAAAGCAAGCGTGGGGGACATAGGGAATTCCAAGGCTTCTTGGATTCCACAAATGTTCCCCATGCTTTGATTAAAATAACATCATGCTGGAAATGACCAAATAACTCATTTGCCCTTGACTAAATACAACATGTAGCACATAGGATGCCGAAAGATGGTCTATTATTTTCAGGTTGCTTGTCCTAGACGGACCCAACCCCTATGTTGAGTCCCTTAAGTCAAATGCACATGATGCAAATAAACGTTCCTACTAGGGATCCGACATGAAGTCACGTTATTCTATGTTCAAAACCTGGGTCGGTGTTCTAGACAGTGTACCCGAGCGGACAACTCGAGCTGAGGAAGAAGCTCCTTTCCGGGAACCAAAAGGCCAGCCGGCTTAGAAACTTTCCGAGCCTCTTTTATTTATGGTACGACACTAACAGAATAGGGAGTCTCAACCAGTAAGCACATCCCCAGAGGTAAGAAGAGAAGGGTTTCGGCACATTTTATATACAGTTCAGATAATATCAAAGCGGTAAAAGACAACATTTAGTATGTTATGTCAAAACATGTAATATATATCAGATAATAAAGCCAAATATAACAATTATTCTAAGCTCGAATCCTTGAGCCCTGAACCAGCGGTTCTGGGTTTAATTTCCAGCAGCGGTTTTGTCATACTGGGTTTATAACCTGGGTATACGTTCTAGACTGTGTACCCGAGCGGACAACTCGAGCCGAGGAGGGGGCTACGTACCGGGGACCCGCGAGATCGTCCGGCTTTGTAACTTGTCCGACCTCTTTCTTATTTCAGGTATTGACACTAACAGAATAGGGAGTCTCGTCCAGCGAGCTTCTCCCCGGAGGTAAGGAGAGAAAGGTTTCAGCACAGTTTATATGTACAGTTCAAGTAATATCAAAGCGGTAAAAGCAGTATTTAGCACATTAGGCTCAACATGTAAAAATCAGATAAAACCGAATATAACAATTTGTCTAAGCTCGAATTCTTAACCCTGAACCAGTGGTTCTGGGTCGTAATCCCCAGCAGAGTCGCCAGAGCTGTCACACCTCCTTTTTCCGCACCCGCGAGGGCGCAAGGGAGTTTTTTCCAATTAAAGGACAATCGAAACGAGATTGGTTTATTTATTTCAGAGTCGCCACTTGGGAGATTTAGGTGTCCCAAGTCACCAATTTTAATCCTGAATCGAGGAAAAGAATGACTCTATATTATAGTCTGCGTACCAGAAATCCGGATAAGGAATTCTGTTAACCCGGGAGAAGGTGTTAGGCATTCCTGAGTTCCGTGGTTCTAGCACGATCGCTCAACTGTTATATTTGGCTTATTCATCTGATTTTAAATACAATATGAACTTATGTGCAAATTTTATCTTTCAACCGCTTTTATCATTTACTGTTATTTTTATATGACTTGAAACGTCGTGGAAACATACCTCGAACCACGTTACATCAATGCACCCGTGGTTGTTTGACATATCTTGACTTGGTTGAGATTTGGATTTGGGTCACATAAATGTGCACCCAAATTACGGAAGATAAATTATTAAAGATGTGCCTAACGCAACTAGCGTATTGTTATTTTGGGGAAGGCCGTAAAATTCGCTAAACGGCCTGTCCCGAATTCTAAGTGTTTTAATATATATACATTTAGAGGGCCCCGCGGCTTGTGCATTTTTTATTTGTCGAGGCTCGTCTCCTTCATTATTAAAAGGATTTACAACGTCATGGAAATGCATCTCATACCACGTCACAGTCAATGTACCCGTGATTAGAGACACATTTCGATTTCGTTGAGATTTGGATTTGGGTCGCATCAATGTGCACCCGAGTTTAGGGAGATAACATTATTAAAGGCGCACCTAAAGCAACTAGCGCATTATTATATTGGGTAGGGCCGTGAATTTTGCTAAACGGCACGTCCCGAAATCTAAGCATTTAATACATATATTTTGTGAGGGCTCCGCAATCTGCACATTTTTATTTTGGCGAAGCTAGTCTCGTTTTTTTTTATTATTATTATTATTTTTATTTTGAAAGGATGTCATTTTTACGCCTTTAACCATACTAAAACTTACTGCTTCTTTACAACTAAAATCTCATAACTTGTCAAAAGTTTAATAAAAGAAGTTAAACGAATGAGTGTTTCAGGCGTAGTAACAACAGGTACTAATACTAATTTTATCCAAATAAACTAAGAAAACGAAGGGAAAAACGAATCAACGTCAAACTGTGTCCTAGAACTCCTAATACAACTAAATCAAATGACATCAAGTAAACAAGAATAACATAACACAAAGATGAACCAAAATGCATACGGTGAAACATAAGCAGAAAATTATCATACCAATTTCTATATTGCATCTTCGAACATTTAAAATAGCACTTCTTTGTCTAATACATTGAGGTTTACTAACCTGAACAAACAGAAATGCATAGAGCCATGGACCAAACCTCTACAGCGACCTCAACGACCAACCTCGACGTACCGGACCTCGATGTACCGGACCTCGGCGAACCAAAGACGACCTCAACGACCTCGCCCCGGACAGAAATTCTGGGCTACTTTTCGAATGTTTTCGGTTAAGTTTCAGCTGGCGTGTGCGTGTGTTTTTTTTGGTCAGTCGTGGCAAGGAGGGAGGGGTCGTTTGGGCAGTGGCGATGGGTAAGTCTTTTCTGGTTCTTGGACGTGAGGGCAGTGGTGTTTGACGAGGGGGGGGGGGGGGGGGGGGGTGCAACGATGGAGCTAGGAGGAGAAGTGATGGTCGTGGGTTGTGTGAGACGATGGAGGGAGCTGGTTGTTGTTGTTGGTCGTGGTGTTGGGGAAGGTGACGGACCTGTTTGGTTGTGACAGTGGGTCGACGGAGGCTGGTAGTTTGGATGGTCGTCGAGGTCGAGAGCTGGGGTTTCCGACGTGAGGGAGTGGAGGTTTTGCGATGGTAGGGTGATGGAGAAGGTGACGGACTGGTTGGTTTTTGGGTAGTGATCGACGTGAGGGAGTAGGTTGAAGCTGCGAGGAAGATGAAGCAGGAGGTCGTCGGAACAGGCGGTCGATGGGGGAGTTCCGCTGGTTTGGGTGGTGGTTATGGCGTGGAGGTGACGGGTCTGGTTTTTCCGGTGGTTGACGATGGAGGAGTTGGGTTGGGTGGTTGTCGACGAGGGGGCTGGTGCGTGGGGATGCCGGAAGGGATGGGGGGTTCGACGGGAAAGTAACGACGAGGGAGCAGCGGGGAGATGGCGACACAGCAGCGGGTTGGTTTGGACGGTAGGGTTTTTTGTTAGGTTTTTGTTTTGTTCTTCTGAGGAAGAAGACGAGGATACAGTGCTAGCCCTCAAAATTTCAGAAAAATCCCCCTTTGACAGTGTTTGTCCGTGTATTTGTGCCCATTTGCCCAGAAAAATGAGCCCCACGCGTGGTGGGGTTCGAGGCTTGTGTTCCCCACGCGTGGTGGGGTTCCCCGTGTATGGGATTCCGTCCGTGTTCCCCACGTGTTGCGGACTCGGATTATTATGGGCTAGGTCCGAAAATTAGGCCTAAAAGCGGGTAAGTTTGAACCCGAATATTTATTCTTTTCCTCGGACCCGATTAAGGACACGACGTTGCTTAACTAGTCCTATGCAAGCAAAATAACTACAAAAAATAAGACTAATATTTAAACAAAACTATATCTTTTTTAATATTTTTTCAAGATTAAAATAATTACAAAATACTAATAAAACTAATTTTTTTGTAATTTTCGTTTTTAATATAAAGATAAAATATAAAGTAACATTTTTGTATTTTTCAAAATTAAAATGACTATAAAATATTAATAAAACTATTTTTTGTAATTTTCGTTTTTAATAAAGACAAAATATAAAGTAATATTTTTTGTATTTTTTCCAAAATTAAAATGACTACAAAACATTAATAGAATTATATTTTTTGTAATTTTCGAATTTATATAAAGTACCAAAATAAAGTACAATTTTTGTATTTTTCAAGTTTATGAGAAATACATAAACTAAAATTTATATATATATTTTTGTGATTTTTTCTTTTTGCAACGAAATAAAGTAAAATAGTTAAAATGGCTATATTAGACCCAATTTCACATATTCACGCTAAAAATGTGAAAATTCTCGGGGAGGGTCAAAAATCCGGTGTCTACAGTGAGCATTTTCCGAGACCACTTCTATGGTATTTATTTCTTCATCTGGAAAATAAGTACTCAATGGCTGGTATTCCTCATCAACCGGATTTTCGGCCAAATGATCTGCTAATGCCTGGGCTTTCATTGTCGTACGGGTGACATAGACTATGTCAAATTCAGTAAGCAAGATTTGCCACTTGGCCAGTCTTCCAGTAGGCATTGGTTTCTGAAATATATACTTCAAAGGATCCAGCCTGCTTATGAGGTAAGTAGTGTGAGTTTGAAGATAATGTCTCAGTTTTTGGGCAACCCACGTTAAAGCACAACACGTTCTTTCCAGCAGAGTGTACTTGGCCTTGTAGCCGGTAAATTTCTTTCTCAAGTAGTAGATCGCCTGCTCCTTCTTTCCGGTTATGTCATGTTGTCCGAGGACGCAACCGAAAGAATTTTCCAAGACTGTCAGATACAAGAACAGGGGTCTCTCTGGCTCTGGCGGGACCAAAACTGGGGGATTTAAAAGATATTCTTTGATCTTGTCAAAGGCTTCTTGACATTCAGCCGTCCATTTGATCACTGCATCCTTCCTTAATAGCTTAAATATGGGCTCACACGTGCTAGTTAGCTGGGCAATGAATCGACTGATATGGTTTAACCTGCCTAACAGACTCATCACGTCTTTCTTCGTTCTTGGGGGAGGTAGATCTCTGATAGATTTTATCTTTGTTGGATATAACTCTATACCTCTCCTGCTTACTATGAAACCCAAAAGCTTGCCTGATGGGACTCCGAATGCGCATTTGGCCGGGTTCAGCTTCAAGTCATACTTTCTCAGTCTCTCGAAGAATTTCCTCAAGTCTTGGATATGATTGTCTCGAGTCCTGGATATGATTGTCTCGAGTCCTGGACTTGATTATCACGTCATCCACATACACCTCTATTTCTTGATGCATCATGTCATGAAAAATGGCAGTCATGGCTCTCATGTAAGTTGCCCCAACATTCTTCAGACCGAATGGCATAACCCGATAACAGTAAGTGCCCCATGGTGTAGTGAATGCAGTCTTCTCAGCGTCTTCTTCATCCATCAAAACCTGATGATATCCAGCGTAACAATCTACGAAAGACTGTATCTCATGTTTGGCGCAATTATCAACAAGGATGTGGATGTTGGGCAATGGGAAATTGTCTTTGGGACTCGCTCTGTTCAAATCTCGATAATCCACACAGACCCGAGTTTTCCCATCTTTTTTCGGCACTGGAACTACATTCACTAACCACGTGGTGTACTGGATTACCCGAATTACTCCCGTTTTCAGCTGCTTGGTGATTTCTTCTTTAATCTTGTCACTGACATCAGTTTTAAACTTTCTCTGCTTTTGTTGAACTGGAGGAAAATCAGGGTGAATTGGCAATTTATGCACCACTAGATCAACGCTTAATCCTGGCATGTCATCATATGACCAAGCAAACACATCTTTAAATTCAACAAGGAGTT
This sequence comes from Nicotiana sylvestris, assembly GCF_000393655.2. NCBI lineage: Eukaryota > Viridiplantae > Streptophyta > Magnoliopsida > Solanales > Solanaceae > Nicotiana > Nicotiana sylvestris. Next base: position 18,124,022 of record NC_091067.1, on the reverse strand, counting down.
GAACTATCGCGTCTCGCGTTCTCTCGTCCGTGTGAATGCTTATTTTGGTCTCTCGGATTTCCTCAGGAGTTCCCAAATTAACTGGTTCGCTGTCATTCAGATTCGGCTTAGGTTTTTTCTCAAAGTGTTCCAATTCTCGATTTATTTCCTTAAAAGCCTCTTCTTCATCGTATTCCATTTCTTGGTTCATTATTTCGCAGTTAGACCGCATGTTTGGATCTGGGCATGAAGTCCGCAAGCATGTCATGTTATTTAAAGCCGCATTATTAGAACTGAAAGAAATAAAACAGAAAAAATAAAAAAATCAGAGAGAATAAATAAGATAAAAGATGAAATATTTATTTCATTTCATTGAATTTTGAAGATAATATGGTTTACATCAGAATTTAAGGACAGGAAACTAAAAGGAAATCATTCGAGTTACACCCCAAAATAACTCGTGATACAGAAAAGGTGGCAAGACTGGTCTACCAGGATTCCCGCTTGATCGGAAACGGAGTAGCCTTCCAGTTTTGCAATTTGGCATCGGGCCCCATGTAAAGCACCTCAGCGGTGCTCGAGCCTTCTCCCGGCTGAACCATATGGGTTTCGTACATCATTTGCCTCATAACCTCACAGATTTCTTCAATTTCCTCGGTCGTGAAGGTCTCATCCTCTCTTTCTTCATTGTACTTGGGTTTGACGAATGTTTTGTAAAGATGGGGAATTGGCTGAGATAATACCCAACCATTGCTCTTCCGTTGGTTTGCCCACATTACGTCAGCTTCTTCGGCGTAAAAACCAATACCGAAGAACTTTTCGGTGGCAGGTAATGTGATAGGTTCGGTGATACCTTGCAATGATGCCCCGAGTCCCTTTCCCAGTTTATAACCATGCCTGATCATTTCCTTGGCAACCATAACTGACGCTTTTGAGAGAAAAGGTTGAGGGTAGGGGCTTCCTTCTTCGCATTGGTCTGCGACCACAACCTCGAAAACTTGATAGACTATGTGTTCACTACCCTCCTTAGCTTCGAGGCATGGAACCGACGGGTCTCGATAAATTGAATGCTCATCCTCTCCGTGGACTATAATCTCTTGATTTTCATGTACAAATTTTACCATCTGGTGGAGAGTAGAAGGTATGGCTTCCGTCGCATGAATCCAGGGCCTTCCTAGAAGGAAATTGTAAGAAGTATCCATATCTAGGACCTGAAAGGTCACCTCAAAATCCACAGGTCCAATAGTCAAAATCAAATCGATCTCGCCTAAGGTGTCCCTTTTGATACCGTCAAAGTCATGAACACATACGTTGTTGGGCCTGATTCTCCCTGTTTCGATCTCCATTCTTTGCAGAGTCGAAAGGGGACAGATATCCACTCCGGACCCGCCATCTAGCATGACCCTCTTCACATAGTACCCTTCACATTTAACTGTTAGGTGGAGGGCCTTGTTGTGAGCGGCCCCTTCCGGGGGCAGATCATTTTTGCTAAAGGAAATTTGATTGATCATGAAAAATCTTTCTACCATCCTCTCTAGCTGTTCCACGGTAGTTTCAATTGGGACGTAAGCTTCATTGAGGGTCTTGATCAACACTTTTTGATGCTCAGTTGAATTCATCAATAGACACCACAACGAGACCTGAGCGGGAGAGTTTCGGAGTTGATCAATTATCTCGTAGTCTACAGTTTTCATTTTCCTGAAAAACTCTTCCGCTTCCTCGACGCTAATAGGTTTCTTGAGTGGGAAACGCTTCTTTGTAGAATCATTCAACTCCTCCCAGTTGAGGTATTTCTCAGTTGGGTTAGTTTCATTCACTTCTCCCAGGATTTCTTTTCCTTTGTAGGTTACTACCGCCTTGTTATAATTCCATAGGACGGTAGTAGGATCCGTCATGGGCCTCTGCGGCGCGCGTCCAATAATCACGGGCTCATTCAGCCTTGGTGAAATTATTGGCCCCCGTTCCGCATAGGTCCCTTTGGGCACATACATCTTAGATCCTTTGTTCAGCTCAAACCTTCTTGGAGGGCTCAATGTCACTTGTCCTTTCTTCGAACCTCGGGGGACATAAAGGACAGTATCTTTCGAGGGTACTACCTCAATTTTTGTTTTCACTGCTTTTTCTGTGTTTTGAGGGGGGTTTTACTCTTCTTGTCCACCTTTTCTTGCTTTGCATACGTCTTGGGCTCTTTCTCAAAGTCGGCGATTGCAATGATGGCTTTCAAGACAGGATCAAACTCTTTATCTTCGCAGATCATCCCAATAATCGGTCCATTGTTGTGAGCCGGTAACGGATTGTTGGTCACATTAGGAATGTCTTCGTCCTTTAACACTATTCGTTTTTGTTCTATGAGGTTTTCAACAACCCTTTTCAAAGTCCAACAGCTCTCAGTGTCATGTCCTTCCACTCCAGAATGATAGGCACATCGGGCACCAGGTTGGTAAGAGGGTGACTCTGGGTTTTGCCTATTTGGGGGTACGGGTTGTAACAAACCCATTTGGACCAATTTGGGGAAAAGGTTGGAATATGATTCACCAATAGGTGTGAAGTCCATTTTCCTGGGCGGCTCTCGAGTGCGAGCGTTGTAGGGGAGATTATTTTGTAGAGGTCGGGGATTATACTGAGCTTGGTGAGGAGGTTGATTTCTTGGAAATTGAGCTCGTTTTTGGTGAAATTGTTGGTGTGGCCTAATATATGGTTGTGCATTCATTACTGTGTAGGGCTGAAGGTTCATAGCATAGGCCGCATCTTGATGGGGGTAGTAGTGTTGCGGGGGTCTTTCAGAGAAATGAAATCTGGACGGATGGGGTTTTCTTACACTCGAAGTTGCCATTGTTGCTTCTTCCTTCTTCTTTCGGTTTGCTCCTCCTCCAGACCCGCCTTGGATTGCTTGGGAGGTGGCCCTTATAGCAGACTGACTCAAGATTCGCCCTGTTTTTAAACCATTTTCCACCATTTCACCGATTTTGATGGCTTCAGCAAACGGCTTTCCCATTGCAGACATCATGTTTTGATAATAATCAGCCTCTTGAGCTTGAAGGAAAACGCTGACCATTTCTGTTTCATCCATGGGAGGTTTGACTCTGGATGCTTGTTCGCGCCATTTGATAGCATATTCTCGGAAGCTCTCCGAAGGTTTCTTCTTTAGATTTGACAATGAATTCCTGTCGAGGGCAATGTCGATGTTATATTGAAACTGCCTGACAAAATCCCTAGCCAAGTCGTGCCAAATGTGCCAACGAGATACTTCTTGATCCGTATACCATTCAGAAGCAATACCAGTCAAAGTTTCTCCAAAGTAAGCCATAAGAAGTTCTTCTTTTCCGCCCGCTCCCCGCAACTGGTTGCAGTATCTTTTGAGGTGGGCTATGAGGTCCCCATGCCCGTCATATTTCTCAAACTTTGGGGTTTTGAAACCCAAGGGCAGATGTACGTGTGGGAACATGCACAGGTCAGCGTAAGATACACTTTTTTGCCCGCTCAGACCCTGTATATTTTTGAGAGTTTGCTCCATGCTTCTCATTTTTCTGGTCATTTCCTCTTGTTCAGGCGTTTTCTCAGCTTTCTCCTGTCCTGCGATAAACTCGTACCGAGACGGCTGAGGGTAAGCATTGGTAGTGAACTGACTAGGTTCCAATGGAAGAGGTGGTGCTTGAAATGTGAAGGATGATGAATCGAAGTTAGGCCTGGGTAAGACAGGTTGTGCCGTGGATGAACAAGGTGGAGCAGTGAATATGTTTGAAACCGCTCCGGCAGCTAACACCTGGGGGCGAGACTCAGAAGGTGTTCCAGTAAAGTAGGTTGAGATGGTAGGAAATCCCAGTGGGGTATTTGGATAACTTGTGGGGATGTTGGAGGTCCCACTTGCCTTAGGAAAAAGGTCAGGGAATCCAGGGATCACACTTGGTGGCTCTTTTCCATTGGCCCAGGCGTCTCATATTTCCATCATGCGGAGACGCAGAATCCTATTTTCCTCGACAGTTGCTGACTCAGAAGTTGGGATGACTGAGATTGAACTTTCTTCTGAAATAGGAATCGTTGGCAGAGGAATTTCTGAAGACATTTCGACACTTCCCTTCGACCTTGTGAAATATGTATGAGCAATTCCTCTTGATTTAGCGACTGGTGACTGAACGTTTCCTTTTGATCTCGTGAAGTATGTATGAGAGGCCAGATTACCACAAAACCAAACCACTTTTCTAGGAACCTGAACTTATCAGCAAACATGACAGTTAGTGTAAAACAAATAACAGACATGTAATCTCACATTGGGGTGTGATGCACCTATACAGTCAGGGGAGTTTCTACATGCTTGCAACAAAGACATGTGTCATTCCGGCTTCTCCTTAGGCTTTTCTTTTATTTATCATCATTTTTCTTTCTTTGCTTTTTTATTTTATTTTATTATTTGCAGTTAAAAATGTGACCGGATCCGATGAGGATTGCCTACGTATCACGATGCCGCGTGAATCAGATCTTGCGTAGTTCGGGATAGAGGAGTGTAAAAGAAGCACACATTTTATTACTTGAAGCAATCTATTACAACCAACATTTGAAAAAGGGGAAAATAAACAAACCTTGAAAACAAATGCAGACTCAAACAAACTAATGCACCCTGATGCGAAAAGACGGACAGAAGATGCTAAGATACAGACTCGACCTATGAATACATCAAGGTTTCGAGAATTGGCGCCCGCGGGGCATCGTTCGGCCTCGCCGCGGTCTTAGGTGTGAGATCCCTTTCAAGTTGTTCCAGCTCATGCATGGTTTGCTTGACATACACCATCACTGCCGAGAGAACGGTAATGGTGGTCATGTTTTCACACCGTAGACATCTTCTGATGATGGCATGGGCAATGGTCCTGATCTTATCCCTGGTTCGCCTCTTCTCTTTGAAGTAAGTGCTCTATTTGATCATTACGGGCTGTCATAACCCGAGAATCCTGGAGGCATTGATTTTGCCACTGCCGAATTTCTACTTCCATCTGGGCTAAAAGCTTGCGGCAATGTCTATTTTCAACTCCTAGGGTTCGGGTTTGCTCAAACGCTCTGTCCACCTTTTCCTTCAAATTGGCAATGGTTCGCTCGTGATCCCTTTCCAACTGCTGTAAGTGTCGATTACGTTTTTCTGTCCTTCTTGCCCAGTGTGCCTCGAGCCCCGCTATGGTATTTTCTGACTCAGTCCGGCGCTCCCCAATTTCCGTCCTTAGAGCTTTTATCAATCGTTCATCATACCGACTCCTTTGTTGGTTATCAGCATCTAACCTCATTTGTTTTATCCGGGCCTTGAGAGCCAACCTGTTCTTTTCTCCCAGATCGGTAGCAACTTGCACGTTGTGCTCATATTTTAGACCTTCCACTTGTTGCTTCAACTTGCTGATTTCGGTACGATAACCTCTTTCTTTTGCCAACCAATCCCACTGCTTTTGCGATGACTCGGCGAAATTCAAGATGTGGGGTCTTTTAGCTGGCCTTTCGTGTTCGAGTTCTCTTCTGTACCATGCAAGGTAACCTGGCGCCATTTCACTTTTGGCCGGATCTTGCACACAAGTATCTGCTTTCAAATATTGACATTCGTTCCAGATCTGGCGGATTTTTGCTTTAGGAAATTGTCCGTCAGGGCTTATCTCAATTGTTTGAGCACTAAGATCTTCCTCGTGTGGCACTATCTGATATCTTCCGAGTTGTCTCAAGACTCGGCAGGGCGCGTAAGGTTGAATGCTCTTAAGTCCCATCAGTAGGAAATGAGTTCTAGTTGCTGGCATATACATGATCTCATCAACAGGCAACCATCCCAGTGTCCACTGTATTTGGCTGGCAGTAAGAGCTTGAAAGAATGAAGTCCATGCCATAACTCCTTTGGGTAGACTGATCTCTTTGGTTCTCGTGTAAAACTCTTCTATGCAAGTCTTTTCCGGGGAACCATGGCTCAAAATCTTGGAACGATGGCAGAGGTGCTCGGTCATCCACATTTGTAGGAGCAAGTTACAACCTTCGAAGAAATTTCCCCCAGCTTTACAAGCTGTGAGAGCTCGAAAAATGTCAGATACCACCATAGGCGCGAGAGTACTGTCACTTTGTGTGAGCAAAGTACTGACGACCCCGGATATTTTCAGATCAATATTCCCATCTTTCCTCGGAAATACCAGAAGGCCCAAAAATGTTATCATGAAAGCCACCCGTCTGTGCTTATCCCACTTCTGACGACTTCCTTTGCTGCATAGCTTGTTAATCGGATTGTTGAATCCTCCTACATGACCATACCTGTCGTATATGAAGCATGGATTACAGAAACCGGCGGCCAAATCTGGGTTATGGACCGTCCTGGGTATTTTTAGTGAGTCTAGAAATCGATGCACCGTGACAGCTCTTGGGGCGACCAGGTATCTTTGCCTTAATGGAAGTTCAGCATTTCCAATGTACCCAGTCATTTCCTCCAGAGTTGGGGTGAGTTCAAAATCGGAGAAGTGGAAAACATTGTGCGCTGGGTCCCAGTAAGTGACCAAAGCTCTTATGATATCTCCCCGAGGCTGGATTTCCAGTAAACCCGTGAGACCTTTCAGATATTTCTTGACTTCATCTTGTCCTTCAAGACCTAGATCATTCCACCATAGCCGTAACTTGACAGGGATTTTAGTCATTATCGAAAAGTGCTCATTTTGCATTGTGCTCATCCTGCACATTTATTAAGGTGATTATGCCAACGAAAAACTTTTATTAGACTCAAAAAAAATAAAACTATCTATATTTATTTATTTATTTTAAAAAAAAAAATTTGTTTTCAAAATAATGGACTCGGTTTTCAAATGCGGCCTTTTAGTACTTCGGGAATGAAGATTTTAAGGCTGCGAGGATCAATCGGTCAAAAATAAAAACGATGACCAAAGATGACCGTTTATGCAACGTCAGCCTTCCGCCGTCCCTTTCGGGAACATTCGGCTGTTTTTGATAACAAAAACATCACTTGATTTTTTTTTTTTTAGAATGGTGACACGACATTGGGAACATGGCCTCACAGAGCCTCGGGGACGAGGATTCCGAGGCTGTCAGGCAAATTGATCAAAGTTCAAAATGACAAAAAATAGTTGTTTGTGCAAAGTCAGCCTTCCGGCGTCCCTTTCGGGAATATTCGGCTATTCTTGACAAAACAGCATCACCCTACTCATTTATGATGAAGTTAAAAAAAAAATCCAGACATTTTGGCTATTTTTGAAAAAGGGAAGGTTGGACCCGATGAGGGTTGCCTACGTATCTCACACCCTGTGAGAATCAAACCGGCGTAGTTCGGTCAATCAGGCGTAGAGTACAAATAAACTAAACCCCTTCTGACTACAATCTTTTTTAAAGGAAAAAAAAGTATTTTTCCTGGAATTTTTTTTTATTTATACTTCGTTTTTTTTTTAAAGGAAATATTTATGAATTTTAAACTTCTTTTCACCCTTTTTTTTAAATTTCGAAAATCTTTTTTTTTTTAAAACGGAACAAATACCCTTTTTTTTTGATTTTTCTCCCCTTTTTTTTACTTTTAAATAAATACCCGTTTTTGGATTTTGAAAGTGATTAAAAGGAATTTTTTTTTGTTTTTTTTTTGTTTTTTTTTTTTGTTTTTATACATAAATCAAACTAAAAGACAAATTTTTGTTTTCATTTTTTTTTAAGAAAATTCCGGTGAGGTTTTGACATTACTTGGACATTAGTTTTATTTTTTCCAAAATAAGTAATTATCTCTCTACACTGCTATTTTTCTCTTTCCTCTTTTTTTTTTTTTGAAATTTTTTTTTTAGAAACCGGTCAGCATGCAGATCTGAAGCAAATAAATGCGCCAACAAACGGGATGCAACAGGATGGTCTTTTCATTTCAGGTTGCCTGTCCTAGACGGACCCAACCCCTGTGTTGAGTCCCCTACGTCAAATGCAACATGATGCAAATAATCGTTCCTACTAGGGATCCAGCATGAGGTTTCGTTATGCTAGGTTTATAACCTGGGTATATGTTTTAGACTGTGTACCCGAGCGGACAACTCGAGTCGAGGAGGGGGCTACGTACCGGGGACCCGCGAGATCGTCCGGCTTTGTAACTTGTCCGGCCTCTTTCTTATTTAAGGTATTGACACTAACAGAATGGGGAGTCTCGACCAGCGAGCTTCTCCCCGGAGGTAAGAAGAGAAGGGTTTCGGCACAGTTTATATACAGTTCAGATAATATCAAAGCGGTAAAAGACAACATTTAGCACGTTATGCCAAAAACATGTAATAAAGATCAGATAATAAAGCCAAATATAACAATTATTCTAAGCTCGAATTCTTGAACCCTGAACCAAAGGTTCTGGGTTCGAAATTCCCCAGCAGAGTCGCCAGAGCTGTCACACCTCCTTTTTGCGTGCCCGCCCCGAAGGGTTGAATGTGCGAGGGAGTTTTTTCCAATTTAAGTGACAATATTCGAAATGGAATTATTTATTTAATTCAGAGTCACCACTTGGGAAAGGTTTGGCTTTTGGTGTCCCAAGTCACCGGTTTATCTTGAATCCCAAATCGAGGAAAATATTCGACTTTCCAAATGAAGTCTGCGAACCAGAAATTCTAAGTAAGGAATTCTGTTGACCCGAGGGAAGGTGTTAGGCACCCTCGAATCCCGTGGTTCTAGCACGGTCGCTTAAATTGTTATAATGGCTAGATATCTGATTTATTACATGTTATTACTTATGTGCTTTCATTAAGTTTAAAACCGCTTTTATTATTATTTATTTTTTATGGAATTGCAACATTGTAAAAATGCATTTCGAACCATGTCACAATCAATGCGCCCATGGTTGTTAATACATTCCGACTCCGTTGAGATTTGGATTTGGGTCACATAAATGCGCACCCGAATTTAAGAAGGTAAGATTATTAAAATGCACGCCTGAAGCAATTATCGTATTATTATTTCTGGGTAAGGCCGTGGAATTTTGCTAAACGGCTCATCCCGAAGTCTAAGTAATTTTAATTAAACATTTATCGAGGGCCCCGCAATTTGTGCGTTTTATTTGGCGAGGCTCATCTCATTTATTTTTATCAGGATAATCCTAAAGTGCCTACATTTTCTATTAAAATTGTCTCTACAAAAATGAAAGAGAAAAGGTCTTAATTTATTTACATGCTTGAGTTGTTATAGTTGAGTTTCGAATATGATTCGTAAATTCTGAAAAAATGATACAAGCAAAGCAGTCCGTTGCTAATACGGGCACAGGCTCACGTATTACTACCTAATTATATTATACTAGGCATGTTCTCAGTTTGTCAAATTAAAAAAAAACTTGGCAATCTAATTTTAATCCTAAAACAATTACATGCTGGAATTAACCAATATTATTTAACTAAACAATTTTCTTACAAGTTCCGAAATGGTCTATTCGTTTGATTTTTAACTTAGACGGAGTTACTACACCATTTATTTATTTACTTGGCAATCTAATTTTAATCCTAAAACAATTACATGCTGGAATTAACCAATATTATTTAACTAAACAATTTTCTTACAAGTTCCGAAATGGTCTATTCGTTTGATTTTTAACTTAGACGGAGTTACTACACCATTTATTTATTTTTAAGCAATATATAGATAGTTCATCCGTTAAGCTATCGTTGGATGTTCCACTATATATACATTAAATAGCTACATGATTCCGATTTTTGTAAGCTAAATAATTTATATATACAAATAAAATTAAGAATATAATTCAAAATAAATTTAGAACTTCAATTCTTCATTTTTCGTATTCATGCTTCCTGTTTCAGTTTACAATAATCAGCGTGTCAGTTGTGTACCTGATATTGGAAGCAAAAGAAAAGTGAGAGATCAGCAGAAATTCAGTAGCATACAACAACAGCAATCCCAGCAACTAGTAACAACCAGCGACGAGAAACTTAGTGACAGATTTTAAAATCAAGACAAAATCCGGAAACAACAACAACCAACGGACAGAAGCAAAGGGAAACTTTTTCAGATTTTTGAAAGACTAGTTAGTGTTTAACCCTTAATTTCTCAATCCGTATCTCAGAATATTTGGACTATATATCAGGTGTATATTCTTCTTCTTTTGAATTTCCAGAATGTTTTTCTTTTTGTTTTTCTAAAGTCTTAGTATTTTTTTTTTGGAATTTTTTCTCTTAAATTTTTTTCTCTCCCCTCAAAATCTGATTCAAGACCTCTCTATATATCCCCCAACCCATAAATCTTTTAATCAATTAAAATCAACCCATTTTCTCTACCAAACTCATTATCTTCCCACTCATCCCCATTACATTAAATAAATATATCACACCACCCCATTATATTTTGTCCCCCATGCCTAACATAAATAAATACAAGATTCCCCCCCCCCACTAATTTTTGTCTTGTCCCCCCTTTATATTAAATAACCATATCACAACCCATCTCATTTCATTTTGTCCCCCATGCTTCAAATAAACAATTACAAAATGTACAATTCCTAAACTACCCCTCCGACCCTATTACAAATTACTATTTTACCCCCGAAAGTACTATGAATTACCAAACTACCCATCAGCTATAACACATCAATTAATCAAACTTAACCAAAATATAGACAATATGATTAATTTCTAACAATGTTCAAACAACAAATTTCATGAACATGATTTCTTCAACATTTCAACAACAAATCACATGAACATGATTTCAACCACAAATCATATGAACACAAATTGAACAACCAAGAACAACTAAAATTTGATTGAACAATATTTTTAGCAACAACAAACCTATTTTCGGATTTAAACAACAACAACAATCAAACAAGTATATTTAGATTTCTAAATTCAATAATATTGAACTCAAAATCAACCATAACAAAATTACAACCAACAATTCCTATATCAAACTTAAACAAGATTATGAGACAAATTCAAGAGATAATCATAAATGATAAACAAAAAATCAAACTATACAAATTTCGGATTCAAGATCAACAAACATAATATGAACATGAATTAAATCTAAAAATAAAAACGACGGATTCAAATGATTAAAACCAACATACTTCCCTTATTACAACTAAATTCTTTTAGGCAAATGACAAAACAAAACCTAAGAAGAAACAATTATGAATTTAAACTTGAACTTAACAATATTAACAATTTCCGGAAAATACATAAAATACATTAAACAAATTGAAGAAACAATTAATTAAACTTCAATTTGTATCTAACTAATATTAAACTAACAAATATTCACTTAAACAATAATACAAACATGAAATAAACATGAAAACAACTAATTAAACTTCTATTTTGAAATCTGAAAATTAATTCAATCAAACACATGAACACACTAGAAAATTATTTCAACGATGAACAACGAACAAGACAAGAATTGAATCATTTAACGAGTTTGGATTCGGAAAATATCAAATAAAAATATGGACAAAAATAAAACTTAGAACAACTAACCGTAAATGACCAACGACGAACATCGAATGAACTCTAAATGAAACCAACGAAACTTTGACATAACGAAGAAGACGAAGCAAGAGCCGAAGCATGGAACGTGAAGCAGCAGCGCCGGCAGCAACAACGATGACCCAGCTCCGGCGAACCAGCAACGGTAGCAGCAGCACGATGGAGGAGACATACCCAGCTGCCACGACGAGGCAGGAGAAGCAGCGGCGCCGGTGGGGTTTGAACGATGAAGCAGCAGCTGCGCCGGTGGGGTTTGGACGATGAAGCAGCAGAAGTTGACGCGGAATCAGCTGCCATGGAAGCGAGCGGTCGACGAAGGCAATGGAGGACTGCTTGGTGGAGCTGGGCAGCCATGGATGTCGAGCTCAAGCTCGAGCTTGACGAAGGACGAAGAAGATGAAGTGACGACGCAGAGACAGCTACGCGGACAGCAGTAGCTATGGTTCTTGGGGTCGTTTGGTCATGACGAACTGTTTGTTGATGGTGTTTGGACGAGAGGGAGTGGGGTCAAGGGCAGCCATAGTTGTGCTTTGGAGTTTTGAGGAAGAAGAAGGAGAATAGGGGGGATGCTTTAGGCATTTTTAGGGTTTTCTTACTATTTTTTTTTTGTTTTATTTTGTTTGTACAATAATAGGGGTGTTGTGTTATGGACTGGGTCGACCCAGTTCGAAATGGACTGGGTCATAGGGAAGGTTGGGCCATTTTTTGGGCTTGTGGCTTGAAATCGAAGAAGAGGCCCAATTCCTACTTTCTTTATATTTTCGCTCTCTTTTCTTCTTTTATTTTTCTAAAACGAAATTATAAAAATACTTAAACTATTATTAAGAACTAAATTAAGTTATAAAAGCGCAAATTAACTCCCAATATCAATTAACGCACAATTAAATAATAATTAAGCATGAAATTGTATATTTGGACATTAAATGCTAAAAATGCAAACGATGCCTATTTTTTGTAATTTTTTAATTTTTGTAAAACACATCTAATTACTAACAATTGTGGAATTAAATCCTATATGCAAAATGCGACATATTTTTGTATTTTTATTAATTTAGCAAATAAACACGCACAGACAAATACAAATAATTATTCAAAATATCACAAAATTGCACACCAAAGAAAAATCATTTTATTTTTGAATTTTTGGGAGTAATTCTCATATAGGGCAAAAATCACGTGCTTACAACGTTGTTACCTTGTCTTTTTCTCTTATCTTGCCCTTCATTATTATTAAATAATCCTATTTTCCTATTTATGTAACAACCCATATTCACGTACGTTAGTTCATGCCGAAAGGTAGTCGACGTAAATCCATGAAGATATTATCTTTAAGATGATAAGAAGTTAATCCTATTGGTCTTAAATGATACAAGGGTGTATAAGTGTGGTTAACAAGTATTAGAAGTTAAACGAATCAAGAATGTTGTAATTCATATTTTCGGATAAATCTAGAGGTGCTTAATATTCTCAAGAGGTTGTGTTTTAAGGTATATGAATCATATAATATCTGTATCATAATTCTTGAAGTCAAACGAGTTATGAAACAAAAGTCGACAAAAGTTGTCGCAACTTAGGTTCATAATTTTACTTAAACTTTAGGTCAAATGTTACTAAGATTTTCTCCTAATTTACTTGGAATTACAGGGTGATCTACCCACCAAATTGAAGATCTATGAGTCTAGTTTTCAATGCATTAAACCGTTTGTCGATACGATCTCAGAGTAGAGAGATATTCGTGTTTTTACGAGACCGCGGCAAGTAGCTCTCTATGGGGGGCACATAGGCGGTTTAAGATATATGGATATAAATAAGATACCTCAACCCCGTTTTTAGTCATTCATTTTCAGTATATTCAGACCTTAGAACCCTAAAAATACTCTCTCAAGTTTCTCTCATGATCCAAGACCAAACAAAGGACAAACAACATAAATCAAATCTCGGAAATCCGTGGCGCTAGTAAGTTTCTTGTTCTTCTTGTTGTTGCTCATTTTTGTGTTGTTCCAACTCATGTGGGAGGTTGTTTTAAATGGTTTATTTTCTGTAAATACTCCCTCAAGTTTTAATATCAGCCCTAGGTGATTTCAAGTCTTCTAAAGTGATTCTACTGCCGAAAAACCCTAATTGATTGCTAGTTTCGCTTCCTTGTTCTTGTGGCAGCATTGGGGGGATATTTCGTGAAAAATTATGGTCAAATTGGAGTTGTTATTTCTGTTTAAAGGTAAGGAACCTCTTACTCTACATGTATTTAAGATTATCTAAGTTGCGGCTAAGTTGTTGAAGCTAGAACTTGTGAAGTATATATCGAAAGGCTTGGTAGTAGTGTTGTTGGTTGGTGGACTATTTTGGGAGGCTCAATATGATTATTATTAATGTTGTTTGGGCTGTTCGGTGATTGTTTTGACTTGTAGGAAGTCATATAAATAGGGGATGTGATGTCCGTTTCCTCATAAAATAGGCTGTGATCGATACATAATAGTTACGACGCCTAAATGATAACGATAATGTCATTTTCTTATTGTAGACTAGGGAGTCGTGAAATTTGCATAGCTTGAGGTTGGGAAGTATATACAAGGTATGTGAGGCTATCCCTTTCCTTCTTTTACATGACTCCGATTGTACATAATGTAATGAATAAGCTTCCAAAGATACTCTACTCTTAGAAGCTAGCAGTACTTACATTGTTTCCCTTCTTATGGAGCGATTAATGTTGATGTTGCTTCTCTTATTCTTATGTTATCAATATTGTTGGTACTTCCTTATTCTTATAAGATTCATGATGAAGAGTTAGTTCTAATAACGTGTACATAGGATTACCGACCTTACGTCATTCTGAAAGGTTTAGAATATTATTCCAATGAGTCCAACATGCATTATATATATATATATCTGAGCTGTGCTATAGACGGTTGGGTACGACACTTATTGTACAATCACTGATCAATTGGGTTTTACTATAGGTGTTTATCGGGAGGGCTGAGACGGGCTGGACACAAAAATAGTCAGCCCGTTAGGGTTACGGGCGGGTTGTTAGCGGGCTGGGATTTTTTGGGTTCTATAGGGCCCGTACGGGTTCGGACGGGTCGGGCTTTCGTTTTTTTTATATTATTTTTAACTATCTTATATTTTTATTTTAACGGTCAGATTTAATTTTAAAAAAAAATAGGCGGTTTTGCGGACTGTCGCGGGCTGCGGCCCGTTAAGAACCCGTTAAGGGCTTAACGTGTTGTGGCGGGTTTGGGTACCCGTTTGGCGAAAACTTAACGTTACTAGCCTTCCCCCCCATCTAACCCGTCCCAACCCGAACACATATGCACAGTAACGGGCTGGACCGAGCTGACCCGGGTTGAACCGGGTTGTTAGCGGGTCAGCCCGGCCCGATTAACACCTCTAAGTTTTACCGAGCTCCACGTGCCAGGTACGATTCTACCGAGCCATACAATGGACAGGTACATTTTTACCAAGCCAATTACGGCCGGATATGATATGATGATGATGATCCCCACAGAGGCATATGTTTTAAAAGTTTATGTATATATACATATGCATCATTCATTTCATGTCGGTAACCCTAAGAGGTACCCAGATGTTACATGTTGTATATTCTCTATCCCTGCTTACATTACTGTTCGTACTTGTGGTTCCCTGCCTTACATATTCAGTACTTTATTCGTACTGATGTCCTTTTTATTTGTGGACGCTGCATGTCGTGCTGCAGGTCCTGATAGATGGGTAGACGAAGCTCCCCCACCACAGTAGGCTGCCCAGTTTAGCGGTTATTGGCGAGATCCCTTCTCCGGACTTGTCGTGGTCTTTGTATCCATTTTTGTTATAGACATCATGGGTATGTCGGGGCCCTGTTCCGGCAATGTTGCAACACTTATGTTCCTTTAGAGGCTAATAGACAGGTGCCGACTCATGTATAGTTTGGTATGCCTTGTCGGCTGATTTTTGTTGTATAGTCTTTCATGGCAGCGTGGTAGCTCGTACCTTATATATAGTTTCTTGACTGTCTGGTCATCCCATGTTATGTATGTTCATGCCATTATCTTTCATTGTTGGTTGTTCATGATCCATGTCTACCATTTATATTGATCTCGCCGGCCCTTAAATATAATAAGGAAGGTTAGATAAAATGTACGTTGGTACTCGACAAATATGGCCCTGGCGCTAGTCATGACCCTCCAGTTTGGGTCGTGACAAACTTGGTATCAGAGCAAGTCTGTCCTATGGGTTGTCTATGAGCCATGTCTAGTAGAGTTTTGATTATGGATGTGTAGCACGCCACATTTATAATCAGGAGACTACATGACATCTAGGGTTGTTACCTTCTTCCTGAATCTAGATCGTGCGTAGAGTTGAGTCGTAAGTGTTCGTCTCTAATATTCACCTTGTTTTCTTTCAGTGATGTCTTCGACTAGGAAGCAAACAATTAGTAGACTGCTTGATACAACTGCGGGATAGGGTACCAGTCAGGTGCCCCAAGCCAGAGCAGGCCAAAGTGAGGCTCAGAGTGAGATGATGTCTCATACCTCATCTACTCTGTCTCCTCCAGAGGATATTAGGAGGCACCCAGCACCACCAGTTCCTCCGTCTGGTACTACAGACTAGGACTAGCTTGGTAGTTGCTCAGGCTCAGAGGCAGAATACCGGTGTTGTTGATAAACCGGTTAGTATGAGAGTTCGTGCTTTTATTAATCTAGACCATCTAGTGTTTACCGGATCAGACCCCAAGGAGGACCTGCAGACTTTTATTGATCAGGTTCATCGTACACTGCAGGTTATGCATGCTAGTGATACAGATGCAGTAGAGTTGGCTTCTTATCGGTTATGGAATTTAGCGGTTTTCTGGTATGACAGTTGGGAGAGTTCTAGGGGTCCGAACGCTCCTCCAGATGTGTGGAAGGAATTTTCTAAGGCCTTTCTTCGTCACTACTTACCAGTTGAGATACGAAAAGCTAGAGCTGATAAGTTCTTGAGTCTTCGACAGGGGAATATGAGTGTGCGAGAGTATAGTATGCAGTTTGATTCTTTAGAAAGGTATGCTCCCCGTATGGTGGCCGAGATGAGCGATAGGGTGAATCTGTTCGTGAACGGGTTGGGACCACATCTTGTAAATGAGTGCACGACAACCTCCTTGGTGGAAGGCATGGATATTTCCCCTATTCATGCTTATGCCCAGACCCCAGAGGATCATAAGCGCCAGCAAAGGGCAGATAGGGATCAGGATAGGGGCAAACATAAGAGGGAGAGATTTGCAGGGTATTCTGATGACTTCAGAGGCAGTGTCATGCCCCAGTCTTTGAGGAGTTCGGCGCCACCTGTAGCTAGTGCTCCTCTACAGTTTTATAGGCCTCGATAGGATTGATTTACCTATTCTGGTCCAAGTTAGAGTTTGCGGGAATCAGGCTGGCAATATCACAGGGATACTAGTCAGACGAGACCCCCAATACCATATTGTGATCAGTGTGGTAAGGCCCACTTTGGACTGTGCTATTGAGGTTATAATACGTGTTATTCTTGCGGACAGCCTGGCCATATGATGTGGGATTATCCTAACAGAGGAGGTGGTGGTATGGCTCAGCCGACTGGATCTGTGTATGGTTCTTCATCACTTCGACCTCCAGCACGGGGTTTTCAGCAGTCGACAGGTCGTGGTAGAGGTAAAGGTGCAGTGCCGAGTTTGAGTGGTTCTCAAAATCAAACCTATGCTCTAGTAGGTCGATAGGTTCTCGAGTCGTCCCTATCAAATATGTACAAGTTACAGAGGATCTATCATATGAAGAAGTGCCAGTGGTTATATTAGATCGACAAGTCCCCAAGCTGAGGACAAAAGATGTAGCCTCCATCAAAGTATTGTGGAGGAACAAGAATATAGAAGAAATGACATGGGAAGCAGAAGAATAGATGAAGTCTAAATACCCTTACATGTTCCAGAATGAAGATAACGAGGATGCCAGGGGAACGTAGGATACATTAGAAGGTGAAACGGTTCTATGAGATAAGCAATAACTTGAGAATACTCTTCCTTAATACAAAATGGTGAAATGCAGATAATGTACATATCCATAATGCTTTGTTAGCCTTGTGAGGCAATACGTTGGGTTTAACTGCTTGCATGTTTGGCTAGTGTCCATTTCATAGGGGAAATTTGGCCAGAAATTTCCGTTGGAATCCATGATGATTTAGACTCCAAATAAACCCTTACATTTGAGGACTAATGTTCCTAGAGGGGGAGGGTGTTACAACCCATATTCACGTACGTTAGTTCATGCCGTAAGATAGTTGACGTAAATCCATGAAGAGATTATCTTTAAGATGATAAGAAGTTAATCCTATTGGTCTTAAATAATACAAGGGTGTATAAGGGTGGTTAACAAGTATTAGAAGTTAAACGAATCAAGGATGTTGTAACTCGTATTTTCGGGTAAACCTAGAGGTGCTTAATATTCTCAAGAGGTTGTGTTTTTAGGTATTTGGATTATATAATATCCGTATCATAAGTCTTGAAGTCAAACGAGTTATGAAATAAAAGTCGACAAAAGTTGTCGCAACTTAGGTTCATAATTTTACTTAAACTTTAGGTCAAATGTTACTAAGCTTTTCTCCCAATTTACTTGGAACTACGGGGTGATCTACCCACCAAATTGAAGATCTATGAGTCTATTTTTCAATGCATTAAACCGTTTGTTTATAACATCTTGGAGTAGAGGGATATTCACATTTTTGCGAGACTGCAGCAAGCAGCTCCTATGGGGGCCACATAGGCGGTTTAAGACATATGGATATAAATAAGATGCCTCAACCCCGTTTTTAGTCATTCTTTTTCAGTATATTCATACCGTAGAACCCTAAAAATAATCTCTCAAGTTTCTCTCATGATCCAAGATCAAACAAAGGACAAACAACATAAATCAAGTCTCGGAAATCCCGTGGCGCTAGTAAGTTTCTTGTTCTTCTTGTTGTTGCTCATTTTTGTGTTGTTCCAGCTCATGTGGGAGGTTGTTTCAAATGGTTTATGTTCCGTAAATACTTCCTCATGTTTTTAATAGCAACCCTAGGTGATTTTAAGTCTTCTAAAGTGATTCTAGTGTCGAAAAACCCTAATGGATTGCTAGTTTCGCTTCCTTTTTCTTGTAGCAACATTGGAGGGATGTTTCGTGAAAAATTAAGGTTAAATTGGAGTTGTTCTTTCTGTTTAAAGGTAAGGAACTTCTTACTCTACATGTATTTAAGATTATCCAAGTTGCGGCTAAGTCATTGAAGCTAGAACTTGTGAAATATATATCGAAAGGCTTGGTAGTAGTATTGTTGGTTGGTGGACTATTTTGGGAGGCTCAATATAATTATTATTGATGTTGTTTTGGCTGTTTGATGATTGTTTTGACTTGTGGGAAGTCAGATAAATAGGGGAGGTGTTGTCCGTTTCCTCGCAATATAGGTTGTGGTCGATACATAATAGTTACGACGCCTAAACGATAACGATAGTGTCATTTCTCTTATTGTAGACTAAGGAGTCGTGAAATTTGCATAGCTTGGTGTTGGGAAGTATATACAAGGTATGTGAGGCTATCCCTTTCCTTCTTTTGTACGACTTCGATTGTACACAATGTAATGAACGAGTTTCCAAAGATTACTCTTAGAAGCTAGTAGTACTTACATTGTTTCCCTTCTTATGGAGCGATTGATGTTGATGTAGCTTCTCTTATTCTTATGTTATCAATGTTGTTGGTACTTCCTTATTCTTATAAGATTCATGATGAAGAGTTAGTCCTAATAATGTGTATAGAGGATACCGACCTTATGCCATTCCTAAAGGTTCAGAATATTTTTCCAATGAGTCCATCATGCATTATATATATGTAACTATTTTACTCTACCGAGCCGCGCTATAGATTGTCAGGTACGGCACCTATTGTGCAACCACTGATCAATTGGGTTTTACTGAGCTTCACCTGGCCGGGTACGATTCTACCGAGCCTTATGATAGTCGGGTACGTTTTTATCGAGCCAATTACGACCGGGTACGATATGATGATGATGATGCCCACAAAGGCGTATGTTTTAAAAGTTTATGTATATATACATATGTATCATGTATTTTATGTCAGTAGCCCTCAGAGGTACCCAGATATTATAGGTTGTATATTCCCTATCCCTGCTTGCATACTGCTCGTACTTGTGGTTCTCTGCCTTACATACTCAATACTTTATTCGTACTGACGTCCTTTTTATTTGTGGACGCTGCATGTCGTGCTGCAGGTCCTGATAGACAGGTAGACGTTGCTCCCCCACCACAGTAGGCTGCCCAGTACAGTGGCTATTGGCGAGATCCCTTCTATGAACTTGTCGTGGTCTTGGCATGCATTTTTGTTATAGACATCATGGGTATGTCGGGGTCCTGTTCCGGCAATATTGCAGCACTTATGTTCCTATAGAGGCTCATAGACAGGTGTCAACTCATGTATAGTTTGGTATGCCTTGTCGGTAAGTTTTGTTGTATAGTCTTTCATGGCAGCGTGGTAGCTCGTACCTTATACATAGTGGTAGCTCGATAAGTTATGTATGTTCATGCCATTATCTTTCATTGTTAGTTGTTCATGATCCATGCCTATCATTTATATTGATCTCGTTGGCCCTTAAAGATAATAAGGAAAGTTAGATAAAATGTACGTTGGTGCTCGACAAATATGGCCCGGGCGCTAGTCATGACCCTCCAGTTTGGATCGTGACATATTATCCTTCATTTTTATATAATAATTTCATCTCGTACCATTTTTTTGTAATATTATAAATTTATGCTTAATAATGATGGTCTGTGACATCATGAAATGACAACCGGCAGTACAATTTATCCAAAATTTGTATTCACCAACCATACAGTATAATATAAAATGGTTATGAAAAGATGTAACAATCATCCAAAAAAGCTATAAATTTTGAAAAATTCCGTTAGTAAAATCAAATCTTGAATTAACCAAATCTTGTCATGGATAAACAAAATAATCCAAGGAATTTATTTCATGATCCCTTTACAACAGCAGCTACATACACAATTAAACATAAAAACTAATCCACAAAGATTACCAAAAAATAAAAATATACTACTACTTACACGTTTCTTCATTTTCCTTGAATTTTGTTGAACAATAATTTCAAGGTGAAGAACCCCACAAAACCTCAGCAACAATGGTGGCAGCTTCAGCATCAGAATTAGAAGCCTCTCTAATTTTCTTCAAAATTTCTTGTTTAAATGCCCTTTTTTCTCTTTGCCTTAAACCTTCTCCTATTTCCAATTGCACTGCAAATCTTGCTACACAACTAGCAAATGGATGCCTCTCTAAAAATCTCTTTTCTCCATAACTTTTTTTCTTGTTCACTTCAACCCCTTTATTTTCTTGATCTTCTTCAATTTCCCCATGAACTTTTCCTAAATCAATCAAATCACCACCCAATTTAGACCTTTGTAATTCCACTAATTTCTTGATTAACCCTTCATTTAACATGGCTTCAACAGCTTCTTTCCTCCCAAAATAACCAATTTCAAGAACACAATCAAAAGCCATTATTTTTAATTCCAATTCCTCTGAATTTAAATACAAAATCACCTTTGAAATCCCACCAACTGATTCAATTACATCAACAAGAGGACTTCTAATAGCTTTTATAAGTGAACCTAAAACTTCTAAAGAACCCAAAGTTTCCATTGACACTAAAGCCCTTATAGTTTGTCCTATTAACACTTGACCCACAAAAACATCTTTATTAAAAAGTACAACTTCTTTTAACGCAAAACCTGCATTTTCACGTACCCTTTTGGACATGTTAACATTACAAAGTAAAAATTCAAGCTTTTCAAAAATTCTTGATTTTAACAATAAATCTTGAATTTTTATATCAAAACCTTGACTTAAACGAAAATGAAACTGACCCAATTTCCGAACAAGATCATCTTCTTCGTCAGAACTCAAATTTGACTCTAAAGAACTGATTTTTTCAAGCTCTGAACTGAGATTTGAAATTGTTTCTCGGTCAATCCAAGATTGAATTTCTGACTCGATTGACTCCGCGACTCGGGTGATTTCATGAGTCTTGACTCGGCGAGTTAGGAACGAGCGGAGACCGTGTTTGAGTTTGGATTTTTGGAGAGAGGAAATGAGGGTTTTGAGATCAGAGAGATGGTGAGAGAGGTTTGAGAGATTTGGGTCAGAGGAGAGGAGTGAGTTTGACTCGGTTTCGAGCTCGAGTAAGGCTTTAATGGGTGAGTCTGACTCGGACGAGTTGGGTTCAGGATTGGTTTGTAAGTCTTGTGAAGCTTGTTTTAGTGCTTGGAGTACTTTCAAGACTTGTTGTGTTTCTTCTTGAATGGAGAATTCTTCTTCGTCCTCCATTGATGTGTTATGCTTTTGGAGGAGAGAGAGGAATGGAAGTTTTGATAGAGAGAAAATGTGGACAAATGGAGGGAGGGAAGTAGGGGGTGGGGGAGGGGGGAGAGCAGTATTGCATGGATTGTGATTTGTTAATGGCTGAAGGGTTTAATACCACAATTAATGCATTGTAATTTGTTAGACAATTGCAATTAGATTATGTGATTCAATGGATTTGACCAGAAGGGCCTCGGAGAGGACCTTTCGTCTCAACAACAACAACCCAATATAATCTCTAGGAATGGTAGTGTGTACGTAGACCTTACCTCTACCCTGAGGTAGAGAGACTGTTTCCAAATAGACCTCCAACGTCCTTCCCTCCAACAACTTCTCAACTTGCTCTTGGGGAGACTCGAACTCACAACCTTTCATCTCTTTTTTTTTTTTCATATCTGGTACTCCTTCAGTTTCAATGTAAATGAGGTAGTTTGATTCGACACGGAGGTAACAAGAGTGGGTTGCTCTAGTAGTGAGTACCCTTTACTTTCAATCAAGAGGTTGTGAGTTCGAGTCACCTAAAGAGCAAGGTGGGTAGTTCTTGGAGGAAGGGATGCGATGGTCTATTGGAAATAGTCTTTCTACCCTATGGTAGGGGTAAAGTCTGCGTACATACTACTCTCTCCGGACCCCACTAGTGGAATTATATTGGGTTGTTGTTGTTGTAGTTTGACTCGGTACAGAGTTTAAAAAAAAGATTTTTAAAACTTATGGTCTTAAAAGCTTAAGGGGTAAAAGCTTTGTGGGACCATAATATTTGTGTGGTTATAAAAACTTCTCATTAAGGGTAAAATGGGTAAAAGAAAAAGTTTAAAGTTAAATTATTTCCAAATTTAGAAATATGTCATTTATTTTGGAACAGACTAAAAAGGAAAGTACCTCATCTAATTTGAAACGGAAGGAGTGTGTGATATTCGATGTAAAGCGCAATTGATCAGAATTCGCTTTGCTTTGGAGCTCGGTTGATCTCATGGTCGAACCCAAGACTTCTGGTTAAGGATGAATATGCATCCTACAAGAACCCTTGATCTGTTTTTTTTTTTAAAATTTCTTTTAGGGTTTCTTTAAAAATCAATGCTTCGTCCGTGTGATGGTGTTTATGTGAGCACAAAACTTACAAAATAAAAGAATAGTGTTTGGAAATTTGTGATACAAAATAAGTCATAAATATTTATTTAATTTTAAATTATTTCATTAAAAATAAATGAAAATTTTAAATTTTAATTATTTTTAAATAAAAGTAGTTATGTTTCGAGAAAAAATAAAAAAATATATGTCACGTAAACTGCTACAAAAAGAAAAAGATATTGATTTACGAGATTAGTAGATGGATGCCAGTAGGATTTAGATTATTATAATTTTTAAGACGAGAAAGCTTAAATATTTTGAGGTTCATACATGGTTCAGTTGGATTTATTAGTGTTCTTGATCTTTTTCGAATGTTCGTTCGATATGATAAAGGAGCAGATTATTATTATTATTATTATTATTATTATTATTATTATTATTATTATTATTATTATTATTATTATTATTATTATTATCTACAGATTTAATGTGAGATGTATAACGTGTTTATGCTCAACCATTAGCATGTCCAATTATTTTTTCAATTAAGAAAATAAATGAGAATAACTAAGATTCTTATTGCTAATCCGGAAGGATCTCATAATTCAAAATATCAAATCTCGTCCGAATCATCTTTTGGCGGATCGTCATTAATCATTTCATATAGTATTCAATAATTATTATAATTAATTCTTGATTAGATGGTGAAGCGTGATATTTTTTTGAAATGTTAAAGTTAATTTTAATAAAGTTCATAAAATTCAATTCATTAAAACATTTGATAAAATTGAAATGATTAATAGGATATATAGCAATCACAAATATAATCCGAATAAAAAAATATAGAAGTAATTAATTGACTCACCTCACACGTCAATTAATGGAGAAAGGGGAGGATCTACCAAATTATCATTTATTAACTTATGCAATAGCTAACTAAATTATGAAGAAGAATCAATGGTTTGGCCGGAAATTCAGGTGCTTCAACTTTATCTAATTAATTGCGTGTGCCCAAAATATAAGTATATATGTAAAAAAATTTAAATTTTGAATCCTACGCTGCATACAACACTATTAGGCCCTATCATCGAGAAATTAGGACTACGCATTATTTAACTAGTAGCAGGTGATATTATTCCTTAGTAAAAAAAATTTGAGTTATACAACCTACTGAATTTTGAAATATTGAAAGAGATTGAGGATGCAAATTTTGCCCATTCTCTACATTATTCCCTCTCCCCACCAACTACAATTTCCGATTCCATGGAAACAAAGTGCTATAAATATTTTTATTATAACATTCTACAATTAATAACGATTGAACTCAAAAGAAAGTCTATTAAAAAAATTGTTTTACGCAAATCTTACATCAAAATGAAAGGAGAAAGTTAAAGCTTTAAAAAAAAAAAAAGGCGAGTTTATAATTCAACTTTTAAGATTACTTTCAAGAGAATAAAATTATGAGGCCCAAAAAATGAATCTTAGCGAATACTACCTTAACAATTTGGCCTTAAACTACTTTTGAATATGCGTGAAAGGTTGATTAACTAAAGATGACTGTGGCAATCATTGTGTCCTAGGACACTCCACGACAACCATCATTCCTAAGCACTTTCTAAAGACATATCCCTAATGTCCAATAATAGATTTCCTTGGTTTATTTTATTGCTAAAGGAATTAATCAAGTTGTCCCCGTGACTTATTGGTAACACGTTTAAGTCGTAAAATCAGTCATTGATGCTTGTATCAGAATAGATTGCATACATCATACTCTCTTAAGGTGCTACCCTTTCTCAAATTCTGCATTTACTTTATGCACCAAACTGCCTTTTTTTCCTTTCTTATAATTTCAAACAAAATATAGTAGCACTTGTACTCCTAAAGTTTTTAATAGTAATTTTGCATCTTCCTGTCCCCGAGCTCTTTTCTTTTCCCTAAATACAGAAAAGAAAGACATGCAACACGTTTTTGGTGTCATAATAGAAGTTAGAGTATTGCTCATAATTATAAAACATGATTCTTGCGGCTAAAGTGATCATTTCTTTTCCTTGATTTATTCAGCTCTTTTTTTTTTTGGTAAATTGTTTCTCTAGCCCACCACAAAATTGACAGGTTAGTTATAGAAAAATTGTTACGTTATCGTCCATTTTATTCGACTATTTATATAATCATCAAATTTTGCAAGCTTTTCTTTGTGCGAGTCTCTAATATTAGACGAGGGAAACAAATGCTTCACACAATCACTTCGCTATTTCTACCGTTGTTGTCGGTGTACTGTATTTGTAAAATAATTTTGGAGAAAATAAAATAACATATAAAGAGAACTATAAACAAACAGAAGTTAATCTGAGTCCACTGAATTCACAGTGTTTCCTTAAGGAATTTAACCCCTTCTAGTACCTAAGGTTGTGGATTATTTCCTCCCAGAATAGAACGAATTACACACCGATGTAGTGATACTTCAAACCCCAATGTTTCAGCGAACACAAAATTCGGTAGCAAATCACACTTATTGTTGCTTTCTTTAAAATTAAAACAATGCAGAAGAAAGGAGGAGAACTCAGAAAATCGTAGGCCATAACATAAATAGCTATTTACGCAACAATAAATCGGGAATTGAAGAGGGAAGTTAATTTTCAGTTACAAAAAAGAATAACTGAAAACGGATAACAAATAAATCTGGTTCAAAAAATTAATCAATCAATCATTTGACCAAATCCGAATCCGATCCAAGCGAGCGACGATGACGACGGCGCGAAGCTTGCCTTCTTCTTAACTCTTTAAGAGCTAGAAGAAGTGCAATTGTATATATACCCATCAAAAACTTTTTCCTCTTCCAATATGGGACAATGTTCCTTTGTCAAGGAGGGAATCTCAAATGAAACTCAAATATTTCATTTTCCCTCCATTTCCCATTCACCCTCTTTTAAGTCTAATTTAGCTTAAAACCTCAACAATTGTCATCGGTGGCGAAGCCAGAAATTTATTCAAGAGTGTTCAAATTCAAAAGAAGTGAAAAAAATTCTCCGACAAAGAGTATTCAATATATGTCATATCTCTAAAATCTATTATTTTACCTATATATGCGATATAAATTTTTGACAAAAGGTGGTCAATTGATCACTCTCATGACAATGTAGCTTCGCCCATGGTTGTCACATGTCATCGATTTTGATATCAGCTTGTGAGACCTTATATGAGCGTGAATGCCCATAGTAACATAGGTACGCCCGCGCCCTTCCCCAATCCGGGGAATGATGTAACTTTTTTGCGGTAGATGAACTAATCTATTGTTTTCGACGCGAATTATGTTATAATTGGAGATTTTTCAAAATATATCTATGCTTAATAGTCACCCATTATTACAAAAAGAATAATGACTACATTAGTAGAAAGGTTTGACAAAAAGAGGGAGTCCAAAAGAACCACACTTTGGTTCTGGATTCTCTATTTATGCATTAACTAGAACTCAACCTTTCTATGCCAAAAAATAGAACATGAATTCTTACAATAAAATACAAAAATGAGAAACTATTGAGATAACTTGCGATATACTCCCTCCGGTTCATAATAAGTGATCAATTTACTTTTTTATTTTGGTACAAAATAAGTGTCCATTTATATAACCAAGAAACAATTCAATTTATTTTTTTAAAATTACCCTCATGTACGTATTCCTAAAAGGTCTTTTACTCCTCACATTAACTATGTTGCAACATTTAACTAAGGGTAGCTTAATTTTATTAACTACTTTTCTCTAGAATTTAGTATTTTCTTAATGGGTGCGCTCAAAACAAATTGATCACTTGTTGTGGACCGAAGGGAGTATGAATAGACAGGTGGAGAAAGTGAAAACACAAGCAAAGCTAATTACGTAATTAAGTGGTTGTAATTTTGTAAAGGACAAGCAGTTTTCTCTGTTTTAATTTAAGTACTTCTTTGTATTTTATCAAGTGACATCATAGGCCAGAATAGTCAAATGTACCAATGAGGACAAGACAAATGCCAAATGGTCTTTATATAAAATAAATCATTATAAGAAAGACAAGAGAATTCACTGACTGGTCATTTTTTTAAATCAGATTGTGACACATAACAAACGTAGGCCCTGAGAATTTCTTCGTTAGAAGATTGAGGTCCATATTTTTTGCCAAAAAGGAAAAAAAGAAAAAAAAATTCTGTTAATCTATTTTTTTCTTCTTAAACGCTTGGCTAGCATATTCGAGAGCATTTTAGTATCTAGAGTTTCTTGTCATTCTCTAGTTGACTTTCTAAATTGTAGGAATAAATGATTTCTGGATATACTCTTAAATTCCAACTCTCTCTCTCTGTATATACATATAAATTCACATGTTAAATAAAAGTTGGATTCGCTTTCATGCGGATCTAGGCCCAAAGCGAAGAATATATGCCATTGATTTGGGTCGTAACTGTTTTAAACTTATTGATTCTAAGTTTTAATGCCTCTAACTACAGGCAGAGGCGGAGCGAAAATTTAAAGTTTATGAGTTCGAAATTCCAGTTCTTTTAAGTTACTGGGTTCTAAAATAATAATTTGTACATATTCCATGAATTTTACAATACAAATACAAAGTCTTTACAAAAACTAGTGGGTTCGGCCGAACCCATAAGCGAGGCTAGCTCCGCCTGGACTACAGCCTCAACATGGAAATATTATATAAAAATACATTTATGAAAAGAAAAAAATGGAAATCATAAAATTAAGAGGAATTTCTGTCGAGTAAATGGGTTTTTTTTTTCAAAACTAACTACCAAATGAAAAAAGAAAATCATCTGCCTTTTCTTGTTATTATTGTTATAATGTTTGTAGGCCTCTAAATTTTATTGGATTTAAATTCATAAAATTATTTGGACTATATTTCTAAATTCAAGATATATTAGTTCAAATAAATTTATTGGGCTAATATAATTGGATTAGTTATATAAGTCTAATTATGGATTAAATAACAGGGTTTTGGCATTGTATAACAATACACCCATATAATTGAAAAAAAAATAGCCCTAGTTATAGATATTGACATCAAATAGCCAATAAATGTATATCACAATAATAATATGTATATCACAACTCTTTTTTTCTTCTTTGACCATATCAACATGTATATTAAAAATTTTATTTTCATTCTTTGTATATAAATAATATTATTCTTTGTATATCAGTAATATAAAATTATATATATAGCTATTGCTGCCTTTATGTCAATGTATATCACAATAAAAATATTATATTATTTGTATATCACATCGGATATGTGTATACCAAAATATATATCATAAGTTTATTTTTTTTATTTGTGTATATCAAAAATCACGACTGTTGTATTTTAGTCGGTCGGGGGAAGCGGTAGCTTCGTGCTCCACTTCTCTCGCGCTTGCTTGTTAATTTTCTTTGTATATCAAAATATTATTTACTCCCATAATTATATTTATTATTTTTATATTTTAGAACTTGCTTAAACATGCTATATCAAAAATTTATTTTTCT
Organism: Nicotiana sylvestris; assembly: GCF_000393655.2. NCBI lineage: Eukaryota > Viridiplantae > Streptophyta > Magnoliopsida > Solanales > Solanaceae > Nicotiana > Nicotiana sylvestris. Next base: position 18,095,589 of record NC_091067.1, on the reverse strand, counting down.
TTTTATCAATAATTAATAATTATATTATTTGTATATCACAGTTATAACATAATAATAATGTGTATATCAAAATAAGTTATTAAAATTTTATTTTTCTTCTTTGTATAACACATGTTTAAGACGAATCCACATGTGTATCCCCTATTGTAACCCATGTATATCTCTGTGTATACCAGTGATATGTCACGTATATTATGTGTATCTGTGTATATCCATGAATATTTGTGTAATATATACGATATACAATGTGATATACACGGGCTTCCATAAAACAATTGTGTTGTATACACGATATACAAAGTGATATACACAGACGTCCTTAAAAACTTGTGAGTGATATCCACTGATGTACATGATATACACCGTGATATACACATATCGCAATTGGATTTTTAGGTCTGATCTTTTACCTAAAACCAGTCTAAATCACTTTTAATCTTGCTCAAATTTTGTGTATAGCCTCGTTTAGGTATTTTCAACTAATTTCAATCACATCCACTCATTCAATCCAACCAAAAAAAGGAAGAGAGAAGAAAAACAAAGTTGAAATATATTTTTTCTTTCTTAGTTTTTGCTAATCTTGCTCAAATTTTGTATATAGCATCGTTTAGGTATTTTCAACCAATTTCAATCACACCCACTCATTTAATCCAACCAAAACAAAAGAAGAGAGAAGAAAAACAAAGTTGAAATATATTTTTCTCTCTTAGGTTTTGCTTCTGATTTTCTCTGATGTGAGATAAATCTTAACTTTTCATGCCACTGATTTTTTTTTGCATAATTTGCAAGAATTTTTACTAAACTATGAGAGCAAAAAATAAGAGATATAAGAAGAAATACAAGGGGGGAGGGAAGCCAAAATAAGCGTGTAGTTTTTTTAGAGAGAATATAAAAGAGAGTAGTTTTTTTAAGATTTGGCTATATAATGCCAATTATTTGGGGCTTTCTTTGCCAAACCTAATATAAGGCCTAAAAATTACAATTTCCTGCTATGTGTTGTTATAGGGGGATTTGTATCTATACCCGCTTTTTGGGTCACGTTTTAACTTGTACCCGCTTTGCAAAAAAATTGCAAACGTACCCACTTTTTCGCGTAACTTCAGCATACGGGACTGAAGTAGCAAGGGCAATCACGCAAAACTTCAGCATTCTAGTAGACGAGCCTGAAGTAGCAAAGGCAATACGCTAAAGTTTTTGTGTCCTGGATAAGATGCTGAGTTATTTAATTCATTCGTAAAAACTTCAGCACTAAAATAACTGAAGTTTTTTTGTCCTGGATTCATTAGTTTTGTCATAAAGCTTTTTCAAAAACTTCAGCAGAAGATGCTGAAGTTATTTACTTCATTTGAAAAACTTCAGCACTAAATAAGCTCAAGTTTTTTTGTCTTGGATAAGTTTTTTCAAAAACTTTAGCAGAAGATGCTGAAGTTATTTAGTTCATTTGTAAAATCTTCAGCACTATATAAGCTGAGCTTTTTTTGTCCTGAATTCATTAGTTTTGGCATAAAGCTTTTTCAAAAACTTCAGCAGAAGATGCTGAAGTTATTTAGTTTATTTATAAAAACTTCAGCACTATATAAGCTGAAACTTTTGAAAAAGCTTTCTAACATACTAGATAAATAATCACCTTATTCTTTCATAGTTTATTATGATCATGCCCAACTATGCCTTATAAAAAGGACAAAGCGGTCGTTGCAAATATAATACGAGTACTTATCCCAAAGTCGAATCCACATGGAATTAACCTACCAATTAATCTTGTTAAACTCACTAAATTCTTCGTAATCAACTTCCCAGATATTTTGAATAACAATTGGTGATATTTTTACTAGCTATAAATAAATAACGTTAAGTAAACTAAAAGCTAACTATGATTGAGTTGTAAACAGATAAGAGAAGGATCTAAGGTTGTGATTTCCCTTATTAATGGAATCCCTTCCTGTTATGTTTCACATAGATTTGTCTAATCGTCTCTATCGATCATGAGCACTCTTGCTACCGTAAATATCTCCCGAGTAATTACAACAATTTACTAGATGACTCTCCCGAGTTACGCTAGCTGACTTTTATTACGGCTCACTTTAAATTGCACCCAAACTTTCGTTATCCCTAATCCCACGTTTAAACCCTCGGTTATTGATTCCTCATATACTTTGGGAGTGATGTTATTCAACAATTACCTAAATATGCACTATCCCGAGTAATACATACTAAATAGGCACACCTAATTGAGGATCCTATCAATTAACTACAACAAGAACGTAAGTGAACAAATAGAGATTAAATTGGGCAAACTATATTAACATAACACGAAGTTCATCCTTCAACAACTTCCATCAAAACCCTAGACTAAATAATTAGCTACTCATAATCGTGTTCATAATAACAACAGCAAAATTCATCATGAATGATAAATACAAAAGGAAGAAAGGTAGAACTCGATGTCGAATTATATTCCTTGCCTCTTGCCTCTTCTTGCCTTCAACTAAATTGTAAAAACCTTGATAATGTCTCTTTGGGCGAGCTGGACCTCTTATAGGTTAAGTGGAATTATGTCACGACCCAAAATCCCAACCTGGTCGTGATGACGCCTCTCGTGAGGACAAGGCCAGCCAATCAACAAAATAGTACATCTCTTTATAATTACTTAGCAGGAATAAGTCTAAATCATGGGCAATATAATCTTAAATGCGAAATAAACGTGATAGAACAAGGAAAACCCTCCCAACTCAGCCCGAAATCGGGGTGTCACAAGTCATGAGCTACTACAGAGTTTACTAATATTTTACAAAGTCTGGAATTATCATAAATAACAAAGATAAGGGAGAAAACGGGGCTGCGGACGTCAACAGCTACCTCGTTACTCCTAGTCACCGCCTGGTCTGGAAAGAATCAGCGCTCAGGAGCGAACTCAGCTCTGCCTGTATCTGCACACATGGTGCAGGGAGTAATGTGAGTACTCCGACCTAGTGAGTAATAAAAATAAATAACGACTAAAAACATGAAATCTCATAACGGCACAATATAGCACTATCCCAAGCAGTAAAATCAGTTATACAGTAAAATAGTGAGTATCAGATAATTCTTCTTTTAAAACAGTAAAGACAAATAATTTCCACAGTTAGGATAAATCAAAAGCTTGCCCCTCGGGCTCAATATGTAAATCTCAGTATAGTATCAGCCCTTCGGGCTCACTCCCAACTCACCAGCACACAACATCAGCCCCTCGGGCTCACTCCCAACTCACCACACACAAGCAACGGCCTCCCGGGCCCACTCCCAACTCACCTGGGTACCCTGCACTCACTGGGGTGTGTACAGACTCTGGAGGGGCTCCTACAGCCCAAGCGCAATATCAATAGGCCTGAAAGCCTTCACACATCACACACGAGGCCTGAAAGCCTCCTCATATAACACTCGAGGCCTGAAAGCCTCCTCACATCACTCAACATATCCTCACGTATGGCCCTCGGCCTCAATCAGTCCAGAAAATAATCATAAGCCTCTTGGGCATCAGTAAAACAATAGTGCTCAGCTCAACAGCATTATAAATATCATTAAATCTCGAGTTGAGTATAAATGTAGCTGAGTTCACAAAATAATATAATTCAATTGGACTGAGTTCAAATAATATTTCAATTCGTGAGGAAAATAGTGATGTAAATTCACAAAAGATTTCAGATAATTGGCACGAAGCCCAAATATGGCAATAAGCCCAATCATAGTGAAAAATAATAAATCTTTATCAATTACGCGGTAAAAATATCAACTGGGATGGACCAAGTCACAATCCCCAATAGTAAATGACCCCGCGCTCGTCATACAACGCGTGTCTCATCTCAACATAGCAGTATGTTGTGCAATCCGGGGTTTCAAACCCTCAGTGCATCATTTAAAATCATTACTCACCTCAAGACGGTCCAATGTCTACTCCGCTATGCCCTTGCCTCTCGAATTTATCTCTTCGCGCGTCGAATCTGGTCAAAACTACAACGAATACATTACAATAGGCTAAGGGAACATAACCCAATCGAAAAGACTCGAAAGATATCGAAATTCACGAAATTCGCAAAACCCGAGCCCCGGGCCCACTTCTCGAAAAATTACGAAAGTCACATCACCGAATTCCTCATCTCGCCACGAGTCCGTACATATAAAATTTACCAAAATCGGAGTTCAAATGACCCCTCAAATCTTCAAATCTTATTTTCAAATCCCTAGGCCTAAATCTTCAATTTACTCCTCAAAAACATGATAATCTAGTCGGATTATTCGATGATAATTCAATATTATGGTGTAGAAATAATCACAAGTGACTTACCTCAAGATTTCCCAAGATTTCTTGTTAAAAATCGCCCAAAATCCGAGCTTGGAAGTAAAAAAAATGACCAAACTCGGACTGCTGGACATTAAATCTATCCAGAAATACACTATTGCAGAAAATACAGCAGCTTTTAAGAAATTTGCAGCACAACCATTATTCACTAAAATAGCTCTAACTCCATCATACAAACTCGGAATTAGACGATTCTTGTTCTTATGAGTCACAAATAATAATACGAACACAACCCTTCAATCGAAACTCAATTCGGAGCTCGTTTGCCCAGTTCAATACCCATTTCGCTCGTTAAACAATTAACTCACATTTCACGTCAAAAACCCAATCGCGACTTGATGAAATTAAACCAAAATTTCCAGATCAGTCCTATAATTCATGATTTAAATTCTGGAAGTCTCGAAATCAAATTTGGATCTCTAGAACTAAAAATGAACCTTTAGATCATTACATTTATGCTCAAAACGGCAAAAATCTTCCAAAAATGACCCGTTGGGCATCCGAAACACACCCGAGGCCCCCGGGACCCCGACCAATAATACCAACCAGTCCCAAAATACATTACGGACTTGCTCGAGGCCTCAAATCACATCAAACAACGCTAAAATCATGAATCAACCTCCAATCCAAGTTTTATGAACTTTAGAATTTCCAACTTCTATTTCCGATGCCGAAACCTATCAAATCACGCCCGATTGACTTCAAATTTTGCACACAAGTCCAAAATGACATAACGAAGCTACAGAAATTCTGAGAATTCCATTCCGACCGTCGGATCAAAATTTTACCTATCAACCGGAAATCGCCAAAATACTAACTTCGCCAAAATGAGCTAATTTCTTCACCGGACCTCCAAAATTAATTCCGATTGCGCTCCTAGGACTTAAATCATCCCCCGAAACTAATGAATCATCGGAATTCAATTCCGAGCCCTCTAACTCACAAGTCAACGTCCGGTTGACTTTTCCAAACTAATTCTTCCTTAAAGAGACTAATTGTCCCATTTCATACCAAACTCAATCCGAATTGACTCAAATTCACCAAGTACACATATTTAAACATGAATAAGCATTTAACAGGGAATACAGGATGAAAATACAGGAAACGATGGTTCGGATCATTACATTCTCCCCAACTAACACAAACGCTCGTCCTCGAGCGAGTTAAGAAACATACCTGGAGTTTCAAATAGGTGCGGGTACCTGCTCCGCATCTCCTGCTCGGTCTCCCAAGTAGCCTCCTCCACGGGCCGACCTCTCCACTGTACTTTCACTGATGCTATATCTTTTGATCTCAATTTTTGAACCTGTCGACTCAAAATAGCCACTGGCTCCACATTATAAGTCAAATTTTTATCTAACTGTACTGTACTGAAATCTAAAATATGAGACGGGTCCCTAATGTACTTCCGGAGCATGGACACATGGAATATAGGATGAACACCCGACAATCTAGGCGGCAAAGCAAGCTCGTAAGCCACATCTCCAATCCTCCTAAGTACCTCAAATGGTCCAATAAACCGCGGACTCAACTTCCCTTTCTTTCCGAACCTCATAACACCCTTCATCGGCGAAACCTTCAGCAAAACCTTCTCGCCCTCCATAAATGACACATCTCGGACCTTCCAGTCCGCATAACTCTTCTGACGCGACTGAGCTGTGCGAAGTCTTTCCTGAATCACCTTCACCTTTTCTAAGGCATCCTGGACCAAATCTATTCCCAACAACCTAGCCTCATCGGGTTCAAACCAACCCACTGGAGTTCTACACCGCCTCCCATATAAGGCCTCATACGGTACCATCTGAATACTGGACTGATAGCTGTTGTTGTAGGAAAACTCTGCAAGTGGTAAAAATTCAACCCAAGAACCTCCAAAATCAATCACGCAGGCACGCAACATATCCTCCAATATCTGAATAGTACGCTCGGACTGTCCGTCCGTCTGAGGATGAAATGCTGAACTCAACTCCACCTGAGTGCCCAACTCGTGCTGAAAAGTTCTCCAAAACTGAGAAGTGAACTGAGTACTTCTATCCGAAATAATAGTAACTGTAACACCATGCAACCGCACAATCTCCTGAATAAAGATCCTAGCTAGCCGCTCCGCAGAATATGTGGTACACACCGGAATGAAATGCGCTGACTTGGTCAGCCTATCCACAACGACCCAAATCGAATTAAAATTCTTTAAAGTCTGAGGAAGGCCACTCACGAAATCCATAGTAGCTCTCTCCCATTTCCACTCAGGAATAATCATTTGCTGAAGCAAACCGCCCGGTCTCTGATGCTCATATTTCACCTGCTGACAGTTGAGACACTGAGCCACATATCCCACAATGTCTTTCCTCATTCTTCTCCACCAGTAATGCTGTCTCAAGTCCTGATACATCTTCGCAGCACCCGGATGGATGGAATACCGCGAACTGTGGGCCTCCTCAAGAATCAAATCTCTAAGCCCATCAACATCAGGCATACAAATATGGCCCTGCATCCTCAATACGCCATCATCACCTATAGTCACATCTTTGGCATTATCATGCTGAACTCTGTCCTTAAGGACAAGCAAATACGGATCATCATACTGGTGCTCTCTGATGCGATCATATAAGGAAGATCGAGAAACCACACTAGCCAATACCCGACTAGGCTCAGAAATATCTAACCGCACCAACTGATTGACCAAGGTTTGAACATCAACTGCAAGAGGCCTCTCCCCAACTGGGATGTAAGCCAAACTCCCCATACTGACTGCCTTTCGGCTCAACGCATCAGCCACTACATTGGCCTTTCCTGGATGATATAGAATGGTAATATCATAGTCTTTAAGTAACTCAAGCCATCTCCGCTGCCTCAAATTAAGATCTTTTTGTTTAAATAAATGTTGAAGACTGCGATGATCAGTGAATACCTCACAATACTAAATAGTGCCTCCAATATTTTTAAGGCATGAACTATAGCAGCCAACTCCAAATCATGAACAGGGTAGTTCTTCTCATGGGGCTTCAACTGACGAGAAGCATAAGCAATAACTCTACCCTCATGCATTAGCACACAACCAATCTCAACTCTGGAAGCATCACAATATACCATGTATGAACCTGTAGCTGATGGTAACACCAACACTGGAGCTGTGGTCAGAAGTGCCTTGAGCTTCTGAAAGCTCTCCTCACACTCGCCGGACCATACAAATGGGGCACCTTTCTGAGTCAACTTGGTCAAAGGCGATGCAATAGAAGAAAACCCCTGAACAAATCAGCGATAATAGCCTGCTAGCCCAAGAAAACTCCGAATCTCTATGACTGAGGACAGTCTAGACCAACTCTGCACTGCTTCTATCTTCCTTGGATCAACCTGTATACCCTCGCTGGACACTATGTGTCCCAAAAATGCCACAGAACTTAGCCAAAATTCATATTTGGAGAATTTTCCATAAAGCTTCTCCTCTCTCAATCTCTGCAACACTACACGCAAATGTTGGGCATGCTCCTTCTGGCTACGCGAGTACACCAGGATATCATCAATGAATACAATAACAAATGCATCTAGATAAGGCTGAAATACACTATTCATCAAATGCATGAACGCTGTTGGGGCATTGGTCAGCCCGAAATACATAACCAAAAATTCATAGTGACCATATCTAGTCCTGAAGGCAGTCTTGGGAATATTCGACTCCTTGATTTTCAACTGGTGATAGCCCGAACGGAGATCAATCTTAGAAAATACCCTCGCTCCCTGAAGCTGATCAAATAAGTCATCAATGCGAGGCAAAGGATACTTGTTCTTCACTGTTACCTTATTCAACTGCCTATAATCAATGCACATTCTCATTGTGCCATCTTTCTTCTTCACAAATAAAACAGGTGCACCCCACGGGGACACGCTAGGCCGAATGAACCCCTTATCTAGGAGTTCCTGAAGCTGCTCCTTCAATTCTTTCAGCTCTGTTGGTGCCATACGATATGGCGGAATAGAAATAGGCTGAGTGCCCGGCACTAAGTCAATGCCAAAATCAATATCCCTGTCCGATGGCATGCCCGGTAGGTCTGCAGGAAATACATCAGGAAAGTCCCTCACAACTGGGACAGAATCAATATTAGGAGTCTCAGCTCCAACATCCCGCACAAAATCCAGATATGATAGATAACCCTTCCCAACCATACGTTGGGCTTTCAAGAAAGAAATTACTCTGCTAGAGACATAATCAGTCATGCCACGCCACTCGATCCGCGGTACACCCGGCATAGCCAAAGTAACTATCTTAGCATGACAGTCTAGAATAACATGACATAGAAATAACCAATCCATGCCCAATATAACATCAAAGTCCACCATGCTCAATAGCAATAGATCAACCCGGGTCTCCAGACCCTCAATAATCACAACATATGACCGGTACACACGGTCCACAACAACAGTATCGCCCACCGGGGTAGATACATGAACAGGTAAAGAAGGAAACTCTCGGGGCGTACCCAAATAATGAGCAAAATATGAGGACACATAAGAATAGGTGGAACCGGAATCGAATAATACAAAGGCATCTCTGTGGCAGACTGGACAATTCCTGTAATGATAATATTTGAAGCAATAACATAAAAAAACAGGCCCGTCCACCGCCTGATCGACCTTAATTCCCGTAAGCAATAACTGACTCACCAACACGCCTCAAATTGGAACCAATATAGCACAAAATTGTGCAATCAACTTATTTAATAGCAAACTCCCAAACTTGGCTCAAATACATAGATCAAAACGCACTCAATAAATCACAACACACATACTCTATTATTGTCGTAATACCATAGTGAGATTGAACTCACTCCTTCATAAGCTTGTGGAAACACAAATCATCTAGAATTTTAACTCTTCTGCAATTCTTGCATTCACTCACATAACAGTTAAGCCCACTCTCTAGGCAACCAAATTTAGATTTCAATGCATATTCTTTACTTGTACATGAGATCTTCTAATAGACAGTATAAGAATCGCACCACCTTAGAACACTCCGCAGGAGATAACCCACATGTTTCACTTCTAATTAATATTTTTGTATACCTTCCACCGTCATTCACATTACACAATCACTTAGTCTTCCTGAGTCTAAACTCATACCGTAACATGAAATTTACTTCACTCCAAACAGGAGACATGAAAAGATTCTTCACGCGCCCATAACTCGGGGCTACACATCAGATCACAATGAAAATCAAACACTTAATAGTTCATCTATTATCCTGACGCCCTTCCTCGTTACCTCCAAGTCATATTGATATATCTCGCAGTACTAACATACTCATCACGTGGCTATCCAACCATTATTCCCACTAATAGGGACAATACCGGACATATAATTTCAAAACTCTTGCTCGCACAATCAGCACTTCGGTGCTCAAGCTATATGCAAGGATCTAGCCTCAAGTCCTCCAGACTGTCCTAACATCAAACTCATAGCGATTACGTCTCGCCCTTCGTCCGGGGAATTACAAGCCATCAAGGCACATCTAATACTAAGCGCTCGTTCGCGCATACGAACACGTGGATGGAATTGTAAGAGTTACTTTTTTCAGCTGAATCAAGGACGCACGATAAGAATTCAAGAATATGAAATTTTCCTAAAGGTACTGCAGCCTCTCGAGGATAAATACAGATGTCTCCGTACCGATCCGCGAGACTCTACTAAACCAGCTCATGACTCGCGAGACCTAGTAACCTAGGCTCTGATACCAACTTGTCACGACCCAAAATCCCAACCCGGTCGTGATGGCGCCTCTCGTGAGGACAAGGCCAGCCAATCAACAAAACAATACATCTCTTTATAATTACTTAGCAGGAATAAGTCTAAATCATGGGCAATATAATCTTAAATGCGAAATAAACGTGATAGAACAAGGAAAACCCTCCCAACTCAGCCCGAAATCGGGGTGTCACAAGTCATGAGCTACTACAGAGTTTACTAATATTTTACAAAGTCTGGAATTATCATAAATAACAAAGATAAGGGAGAAAACGGGGCTGCGGACGTCAACAGCTACCTCGTTACTCCTAGTCACCGCCTGGTCTGGAAAGAATCAGCGCTCAGGAGCGAACTCAGCTCTGCCTGTATCTGCACACATGGTGCAGGGAGTAATGTGAGTACTCCGACCCAGTGAGTAATAAAAATAAATAACGACTGAAAACATGAAATCTCATAACGGCACAATATAGCGCTATCCCAAGCAGTAAAATCAGTTATACAGTAAAATAGTGAGTATCAGATAATTCTTCTTTTAAAACAGTAAAGACAAATAATTTCCACAGTAAGGATAAATCAAAAGCTTGCCCCTCGGGCTCAATATGTAAATCTCAGTATAGTATCAGCCCCTCGGGCTCACTCCCAACTCACCAGCACACAACATCAGCCCCTCGGGCTCACTCCCAACTCACCACACACAAGCAACGGCCTCTCGGGCCCACTCCCAACTCACCTGGGTACCCTGCGCTCACTGGGGGTGTGTAAAGACTCCGGAGGGGCTCCTACAGCCCAAGCGCAATATCAATAGGCCTGAAAGCCTTCACACATCACACACGAGGCCTAAAAGCCTCGTCATATAACACTCGAGGCCTGAAAGCCTCCTCACATCACTCAACATATCCTCGCGTATGGCCCTCGGCCGCAATCAGTCCAGAAAATAATCATAAGCCTCTTGGGCATCAGTAAAACAATAGTGCTCAGCTCAACATCATTATAAATATCATTAAATCTCGAGTTGAGTATAAATGTAGCTGAGTTCACAAAATAATATAATTCAATTGGACTGAGTTCAAATAATATTTCAATTCGTGAGGAAAATAGTGATGTAAATTCACAAAAGATTTCAGATAATTGGCACGAAGCCCAAATATGGCAATAAGCCCAATCATAGTGAAAAACAATAAATCTTTATCAATTACGCGGTAAAAATATCAACTGGGATGGACCAAGTCACAATCCCCAATAGTAAATGACCCCGCGCTCGTCATACAACACGTGTCTTATCTCAACATAGCAGTATGTTGTGCAATCCGGGGTTTCAAACCCTCAGTGCATCATTTAAAATCATTACTCACCTCAAGACGGTCCAATGTCTACTCCACTATGCCCTTGCCTCTCGAATTTACTTCTTCGAGCGTCGAATCTGGTCAAAACCACAACGAATACATTACAATAGGCTAAGGGAACATAACCCAATCGAAAAGACTCGAAAAATATCGAAATTCACGAAATTCGCAAAACCCGAGCTCCGGGACCACTTCTCGAAAAATTACGAAAGTCACATCACCGGATTTCTCGTCTCGCCACGAGTCCGTACATATAAAATTTACCAAAATCGGAATTCAAATGACCCCTCAAATATTCAAATCTTATTTTCAAATCTCTAGGCCTAAATCTTCAATTTACTCCTCAAAAACATGCAATCTAGTTCTATCATACAATGATAATTCAATATTATGGAGTAGAAATAATCACGAGTGACTTACCTCAAGATTTCCCAACACTGCTGGACATTAAATCTGTCCAGAAATTATCGGTATTGTTCACGCGGGGGCACTGTTCATGCACGTGAGGTCAATGTTCATTGTTCACGCGTGCGGTTACTATTCACGCGCGGGTACTGTTCACTGCTGCAGAAAATACAGCAGCTTTTAAGAAATTTGCAGCACAGCCATTTTTTACTAAAATGGCTCTAACTCCATCATACGAACTCGGAATTAGACGATTCTTATTCCTATGAGTCACAAATAATAATACGAACACAATCCTTTAATCGAAACTCAATTCGGAGCTCGTTTGATCAGTTCAATACCCATTTCGCTCGTTAAACAATTAACTCACATTTCACGTTAAAAACCCAATCGCGACTTGATGAAATTAAACCAAAATTTCCAGATCAGTCGTATAATTCATGATTTAAATTCTGGAAGTCTCGAAATCAAATTTGGATCTCTAGAATTAAAAATAAACCTTTAGATCATTACATTTATGCTCAAAACGGCAAAAATCTTCCAAAAATGACCCGTTGGGCATCCAAAACATACCCGAGGCCCCCGGGACCCCGACTAATAATACCAACCAGTCCCAAAATACATTACGGACTTGCTCGAGGCCTCAAATCACATCAAACAATGCTAAAATCATGAATCAACCTCCAATCCAAGTTGTATGAACTTTAGAATTTTCAACTTCTATTTCCGATGCCGAAACCTATCAAATCACGTCCGATTGACTTTAAATTTTGCACACAAGTCCAAAATGACATAACGAAGCTACAGAAATTCTCGGAATTCCATTCCGATCGTCGGATCAAAATTTCACCTATCAACCAGAAATCGCCAAAATACTAACTTCGCCAAAATGAGCTAATTTCTTCACCGGACCTCCAAAATTAATTCCGATTGCGCTCCTAGGCCTTAAATCATCCCCCGAAACTAACCGAATTATTGGAATTCAATTCCGAGCCCTCTAACTCACAAGTCAACGTCCGGTTGACTTTTCCAAACTAATTCTTCCTTAAAGAGACTAATTATCTCATTTCATACCAAACTCGATCCGAATTGACTCAAATTCACCAAGTACACATATTGAAACACGAATAAGCATTTAACGAGGAATACGGGATGAAAATACAGGAAACGACGGTTCGGGTCGTTACAAATTACCCCCAAACTTCCAAGTTTACCCCTGAAATTATGTGCTCCGAACTGGACTAGTGCGACCGCGCTCGTGCCCGCGCTAATGGTCGCGCATATTGCATAATATTTTGCCTCAATTTTCTGGGCTAACGCGGTCGCGCTAAGGGCATGCTAAGCTAGTTCAGCATTTTAACTCTTCTTTTCTCGCTTCTTTCACACGTACTCAGCTCCAAGGGGCTTCCCATGCTTTAATTTAGCTCCAAACACTCTCCTAAGTCCTCATGAGCATAACTCGCTCCTGCAAAACATGAAATTCACAATTAGATCCAATTTATCGTCATTTAACTATCCTAGAATAGTGAAGCATAGTCAAGTTGGGGGCATAAACAGTCGTTAAACTACATGAATCTAGCCTATTATCAACACCCCACACTTAAATCATTGCTAGTCCTCGAGCAATCCACCACACTCTATAAAGGTTCCTTCACTAAGCTTTTCCTCTAACGTATCACACCAAGAATAAATCACCAAAGTTACGTCTAGTAGTGTACAATCTTTGCCTCAAGAGTCGACTCTCACATGTCGTGCAATATTCATACTTACTCAAATTATTCTATACAGAGGTCAAGACTTACCTTTCCTTCATGAATCACATGCCCTCACATCACACAAGAGAGTAGTTCCACAATTAATAATATTAAGAGCAATTAGGAACTTAGATAGACAAAAATCGCTCACTCTCCGAAAGGAAATTCATATTCCACACAGATGCACCATAGGCTTGCCCGTAGTGTACTACTCTACTAATCGAGCTCATTCAATCTAAGATCAATTAGGACTTCATTTGGTTGTAATGTAGGCTAAGGAACGGGTAGGATATATTTGGATATAGTGACTAACCTCCCTAAGCACTTTTAATACAATCACATTCACATTCAAAACCACACTTATGTCAGACCAGACATTCCACCACACTTCTATTTATAATACCCCAAACTCCATTAGGTGCAATTATATCAAGTCACCACTTATCAAGTACTACATTTACTCATTCTCTTTTTTTTTCTTTTTAAGTGGTGCTTATTCTTTTACTCATTTTTTTTTCAAAATACTGCACCTTTCTCTATTTCATCAGTTCCACTCAAAAACCAAACTACCACCCCACACTTTAACTTTTGCATATTTCATAACCATTCAAGTGCTCATGGGAGGTAAAGGGGTTCAAATAGATGGGACGTTCAAATAATTGGATAAGGTTTGTAATGTGGTTGCCAAAGAAACAGGCTTATAGGCTCAACGGAGTTAACTACGATGTATCGCATTTAGGTGGGTCTAATTTATATATCTAGCTTAACAAAGAAATGCCTATATCACTTCTAAGACTGAATAAAGATACTATTTCGCTTTGCAAACACACATGACAAGTTCTAGGTATCAAGTGCAGAGCATAGAATACAATACAACTCACACACACATGGCACATGACTCACTCCGGATTGGCTTATCAAGACACTCTCGTTTGAGTACTCAAGTCAGTTACAAACATACAATTTAAGGCACTCTAACAATAATCAATCACTGAGACTAAGCGTCACACTCTAGTGTCTACTATGTTCAGGTGTATCAACGCCAAAGGCTTCTCTTTCTATTTCAGCTCATAGCCCATCAGTACTAACTAAAAACTAGAAACAAAATAAACAAAAACTAGCTACATCTGGTTCAAGTAAAACCCTTGGAAAAGAACTGTGACCCAAAGAAAAACCAAGGGGGAGTTACTACACTACCTAAAACAATTTTTTTTTATTTTTTTTGGTATTTTCTTTAGACTTACTTCCCTCAAGAAAACTGTCTAGAAGATCCGTCATCAGGAAGAGTCCAACATATTCCTATCTTTTTTCTTTCCTTTCGTCGACTTATACCCTTTAGAACCCCGTCGAAAGAGATCCGTTGTGGGTCCAAGTCGACTTACCTAATTTGACTGCTACTTAAAACCACATAAACGAAGAAAACATAAAACAATCAAGAAAAACAGAGAAAACATAAACTAGTCAAGTTTATATATATACACATACAATGAAGTATCCCCTACCCCACACTTAAACGAAAGACATGTCCTCATGGCAAACAAAATAAAGAACAATGAGGTAAAGGAACTTCCCTGATTGATCACTCTTGATCGGAGACCGTCTCCGGGTTCAGATTGCATGCACGACCCAGAGCTCGCAGCCAGCCCGAGATTTTCTTCTCCGATTTCACCTGTTGGGTGGCCAGTGCATCAACACGTGTACCTAAGTCAGCGATCGAGGTACGCAATCCTGCCACCTCCTGCTCTAAAACTATGAACCGGGTAACCCGAGCAGGCCCAGATGGTCCTGTAGCCTCTGCAATCTGCTCATGGGTCGGTGACTCGGCCCTCACTTCCTCTTGCTCTGCCTCCTCTTCCTTAGAGTCATCAGATTCCACACTATCATCACCACCAGCTTCCACAGGCTCCTTTCCAGTAGTTACCTTATCAGCTCGGACCTTGGAGTCTTTTGGTACTATCCTATCCACATTAAAATTCTCCGGCACCCGAGCTGCTCGGCAAAGTCTAGTAACTAAGGAAGGGAAGAAGAACCCATACCTTTTCATCGGGCAATGGGTGAACATCTCCTCATGAATCAGCTTGCCCACGTCAAAGTTGTGACCATTCATAAAGCACCAAATCAGAGCAGCTCTAGGACCATTCACCTCGTGGTGTTGGAAGACGGGATCAGGCGGTTGTTGATAACATACAACTAGCACTTCCCTTTAAAGGTGAGCGTCGCGGAGTGAAACTTCTGCCCATACTTCATCCACACAATTTCCTTGCCGGGTACAAAGATTGTTGCAAAGAACCTCTACCGCATGCGTGATCTGCCAAACATTTCATAATAGTCTTCATACTCATTCACAGGAGCGGGCAGATGGTATATCCACCGAATAGCCTCAACAGAGGCATCCACCACCTTTCTGTGCACAATTACTACGCCATTCGCATGTTCTTTTACATTGGCAAAGAATTCACGGACAATCATCACATTTCCCTCGTCCGGCTATTCAAAGAAGATTTGTAGTCCCCGCCTTACAAGCTCATTATACAAGTTAGGGCAGCCCAGCTGGAGCGACCCTATATCCATACCCCTCTCCGGTATTGGTTTCTTAGGGGCCTTATCAGCAAAGCGGTCATGAGCCTTGTCAAAGATGAACCTACTACTATTAAAGGGACGTGCAAGAGATGACCCACGCGCCTTGGACGATCCAGCTTGACCGCTGGACGAGGCACCAGTGGTACGACGTTTCCTGAGTGGAGCCATAGTACCTGGAAGAATAATAGCATTAGCATAGCAGAAAAGGTGTGACTCAATTGCGGTTACTCAGACTTCACTCGCACAATTGGTCACAATTACCAATTTACACTCACTATGGCATTTAAACAAACACTTTGTGGACATTATATACCGAACCTCCAATTTAAACATGTTGTAACCCCATGACCACCACAATTTCACCAAATTCACCCACTAAGTTAAGAAACAACTCCACCAACATCACCACCCACAAGCACTACACAGGCACTACAAATTACTACTAGGAAAAGAGAAGAACAAAAAAAACTACTACATAATTAAGAAAACAAACAAAAAATCTACAAAACTTGAAATAAATAAATAAAAAGAAAACCTTACCTACAGTGAGAGAAGGTGGGGATAAGTGAAGAAGAGTAGTGGTGGGTTGGGCTTAAGCCTTGGGGAATTTGTGTTGGGGTTAGTTGGGAATGAAAAAGGGGGAAATTTGGAGAAGAAGGGAGTTAGGGTTGGGGAGACTTCAGCATTGGGGATTTGGGAATGAAAAAGAGAAAGGGGAATAGTTTGGGGTGGGGGGGTGAAATAAACAACAAAACAATTAAACATACAAAATAAAAAATTGTTAAGTTAAATAAAGTGTTAGGCAGGCGGGACTAGCGCGGTCCGAGCATGGCCGTAATAGTGAAACAGTGTACTTGGTCATATGCATGGTCACTAGCGTAGCCATTAGCACGGTCATAGCGCGGGCGCGCTACTGAGCAAGATGTGGAGGCAAAATGTTTGCCCATATGCGCAGCCTGTAGCGCGGGTGCGCTCCTGGGCTCAAAACTTTTCCACTTTTTTACCTGTTCCTTCCGCGTCTGGTGGACTTATCACTTGCCTAAGATCACTTGCATTGGTTAGTACTTACAAAAATCAAAATTAACAAATTCTAACTATACTAAAGTCACTATGCATTAGGTTGCCTCCTAACCAGCGGCTTAGTTAATGTCGTGGCACGACAATTACAACAAATCAATGGGTTGCCTCCCATGCAACGCCTGATTTAACGTCGCGGCACGACGCAGATAAGCGCATTTAAGGCTCGCTCGACCTCTGAGGTTCAGTCAGATGGATCATTGAC
The DNA here is from genome assembly GCF_000393655.2 of Nicotiana sylvestris. Classification (NCBI taxonomy): domain Eukaryota; kingdom Viridiplantae; phylum Streptophyta; class Magnoliopsida; order Solanales; family Solanaceae; genus Nicotiana; species Nicotiana sylvestris. The sequence goes on along the minus strand of NC_091067.1, from coordinate 18,078,152 downwards.
ACTTTCTTTGGTTCATCCATGCCCACATATGGTTTCAATCTTTACCCATTGACTCTAAATGTATGAAAGTATTTCTCTGAGGCAATCTCTATGGCACTTGAAGGGAATACCTCGACCACTCGAAATGGTCCAGACCATCGTGACTTGAATTTACCTGGACATAGCCTTAATCTTGAGTTATAAAGCAACACCATGTCTCCGGGATTGAAATTTCGCTCAACAAGGTTCTTGTTGTGCAACCTCTTCATTTTCTCCTTGTACAACCTCGTGCTCTCAAAAGCAAGAAATCGGAACTCGTCTAGCTCATACAATTCTGTGACTCTATTTGTTCCTGTAGCCTCAATGTCCAGATTTAGCTGTTTCATTGCCCACCAAGCTCTATGTTCTAGTTCCACTGGCAAGTGACAGGCCTTCCCGAACACCAACTTGTATGGTGACATACCAATTGGTGTTTTGAAAGCAGTTCTGTAGGCCCAGAGTGCATCATCTAGCTTTTTCGCCCAATCAATTCTTGTGATGTTCACAGTCTTAGTCAGTACACTCTTTATTTCTCTATTCGATACTGCCATTTGTCCACTGGTTTGAGGATGATATGTAGTTGCCACCTTATGGTGCACATCGTACTTTGCTAGCAATTTCTTGAAGGCTCGATTGCATAAGTGAGTGCCTCTGTCACTGATAATAGCTCTCGGGATCCCGAAATAGGTGAATATATTCTTCTTCAGAAATCCCACCACCACGCTTGCATCATTGGTGGGGAGTGCCACAGTTTCAACCCTTTTGGACACGTAATCTACAACAACAAGTATGTACTTATTGCCAAAGGAGCTGACGAAGGGGCCCATGAAATCTATCCCCTATACGTCGAACACTTCAACCTCTTGAATTGGGTTCATGGGCATTTCATGGCGATGGAAAATATTCCCGATTTGCTGACATTCATTACAGCCTTTCACCCATTAATGTGCATCTTTAAACACCGTTGGCCAGTAGAATTTGGCTTCTAGCACTTTTGCTGCCATCCTGACTCCTCCAAAATATCCGCCATATGCCGATGCGTGACATGCCTGCAAAATAGAAGATTGTTCTATCTTGGGGACACACCTCCGGATCATATTGTCAACACATATTCAAAACAAATAAGGTTCATCCCAGTAATACATACGGCAGTCACGATAAAACTTTTTTTTTTGCACAGAGAAAAGGTCATAGGGAACTATACCGCTTGCCAAGTAATTTGAAAAGTCTGCATACCATGGAACTTCCTCAAGGCTTGTGGCGAGTAGCTGCTCGTCTAGAAAGGTTTCCAGAATATCCTCTGTCTATACTGAGTGTTCAGCTCCTTCAAGTCGCGATAGATGATCAGCAACCTGGTTTTCCGTGCCCTTATGGTCATGAATCTCTAGGTCAAACTCTTGCAGTAGCAACACCCAACGAATCGGGCATGATTTGGACTCCTTCTTTTCAATCAAGTACCTGAGAGCAGCATGATCAGTATATACAATTACCTTAGAGCCAATCAAGTATGATATGAACTTGTCGAATGCAAACATCACAACCAACATCTCTTTTTCAGTCACAGTGTAGTTCAGCTGGGCTCCACTAAACATTTTACTGGCATTGTAAATTGGGTGCATTTTCTTGTCTTTTCGCTGTCATAGCATTGCCGCCACTGCATAGTCACAGGCGTCACACATGATTTCGAATGGTTGCTCCCAATCGGGGGAAATAATGATGGATGCTGTGACTAGCCTCTTTTTCAACTCCTTGAATGCTACCCTGCAATCATCAGAAAACATGAAAGAGTGATCTTTTTCTAACAACTTAAAGAGAGGGTTGACAATTTTTTAGAAGTCTTTGATGAATCTCCGGTAAAAACCGGCATGTCCGAGGAAGCTCCTAATTGCCTTGACTGATGTGGGGGTGGTAGCTTTGCTATCACATCAACTTTAGCACAATTCACCTCGATTCCCTTGGTTGATACCCTATTACCCAAGACTATATCCTCTTGTACCATGAAATGGAACTTTTCCCAATTAAGTACAAAGTTAGTCTCTATACATCTCTTTAACACTCGGGTCAGGTTTGTAAGGCACTCATCGAATGAGTTTCCCACCACTAAGAAATCATCCATGAACACCTCCATTTTGTCTTCTACCATGTCAGTGAATATGGCCATCATGCACCTTTGGAATGTGGTGGGTGCATTGCATAGGCCAAAGGGCATCCTCCGAAAAGCATAAATTCCATATGGACATGTGAAGGAGGTCTTCTCTCTGTCCTCTGGTGCAATGGAGATTTGGTTGTACCCTGATTATCCATCCAGAAAATAGAAGTGGGACCTCCCTGCCAGTCTGTCAAGCATCTAATCAATGAAGGGAAGTGGGAAGTGGTCTTTTCGGGTGGCCAGATTTAATTTCCTGTAGTCCATACAAATTCTCCAACCTGTGACGGTTCTTATAGAGATCAGCTCATTGTTATCATTTTTTACCACCGTCATACCACTCTTCTTAGGAACACATTGCACCGGGCTAACCCAGTTGCTATTAGAGATGAGGAAAATGATTCCCGTATCCAACCACTTAATCACCTCCTTCTTCACCACTTCTTTCATGTTGGGGTTCAGCCTTCTTTGGTGCTCCCTGGAAGGTTTGTGCCCCTCTTCCAGCAGAATTTTATGCATACAATATGCCGGGCTGATCCCCTTAATGTTTGCCAATGGCAGTCTTACACTCCTTGAGTACCTGCAAAAGTTGTTATGCCTGCACATCTAACAAACAAGATGAGATAATAACAAGTAATGTGGAGTTAGGTCCTAAGAATGCATACCTGAAATGGGCGGGAAGTGGCTTCAACTCCAGCTTTGGTGGTTCTTCTATGGATGGCTTGGCTAGAGGAGTTTCTTTTTTTCTAAGTGCAGGGGCTCGAATTCAAGTGTTCTCTCCCAAAACTGTCTGCCCTCTAGAGCTAGCACCTATTCTGCCAATTGTTCCCCATTCACCTCATCAAAATTCACAAGATATGCAGCAGGAGGATCCTCGATAGTCAATGTCTCATAATCCTCTTCCACGATTACATCCACGACATCAATAAGAGAACAATTGGCGAATCAACTTGGTCGCCTCATAGATTTCTGCACATTGAATGTTATTTCCTCATCGTACAACCTCATCTTGAGCTCCCTAGTTTCACAATCAATGAGGGCTTGCCCTGTGACCAAGAACGGCCTTCCCAAAATTATGGAAATTTCTTCATCCACTCTACAATCCAGAATCACAAAGTCTATAGGGAACATAAATTTTCCTACCTGTACCAACACGTCATCTAAGATACCTAAGGGTCTTTTCACAGTTCTGTCAGCCAGCTACAACAACATAGACATGGATCTAGCTCTTCCAATCCCCAACCTCTTATAGATCGCCAGGGGCATAAGATTTATGCTAGCCCCCAAATCACAGAGTGCCTTGGCAAAGGCAAAGTTACTAATGGTGCAGGGAATTGTGAAACTCCCTGGATCAGACAACTTCTCAGCAACTGGTTTAGTCACCACAACACTGCAGATCTGAGTTAGAGTCACTGTGGCCAAATCTTGGAAGTCGAATTTTCAGGACATCAAGTCCTTCATTATTTTTACATAACCAAGCATCTCCTTCAAAGCATCAATCAATGGACTATTTACCTGGAGTTGCTTCAACATCTCCAAGAGCTTCTTGTATTGTTCCTCTTTCTGGTATTTGGCCAGCCTATGTGGGAATGGTGTTGGAGGTCTCTTCTTACCAATGATTTGGGTTTTCTCTTTGTTAGACAACACCTTAACTACCGGTTCTTGGGCTGTCTAAGCTTCTTTCTCAGCCTCAATATGTGTGTTAGTTTCTTCCTGGGAAGGTTGTACTGTCATCTTTGTCAGTTTCGCTGAACCATCTAACTCAATGGGCACTGGTACAAGTGTCTCAGCCTATCTGCTTTCTCGAGCCCTCTCTTGCTCCAAGTCTAAGTCTCTGCCATTACGTAGACTCACTGCCATCAGCTGCTTCGGGCCTTGATCTTTTGGATTTACCTGAGTGTCTGCAGGTAATGTCCCATGAGGACGATTATTCAAAGACATCGAGATCTAGCCTATTTGCACTTTAGTATTCTTTATAGTTGACTCATGTGCATCTACTCTTTCACTCATTTTTGCATTTGACACAATAACCTGCTGCATCATTGCCTCGAGTCTAGCAAACCCATCTTCTTGTCTCCCACCATGTTGCTACTGAGGAGGATGATAACCCTGCTGCTGAATTTGATTGTTGTATCCTTGTGTCCTTTGGTAGGGCGCCACATTATTGTGAGGTCGCATGGCTCCCATATTTCTATTATTGTGTTGTGGCTGGACTGGCCTGTATGGCTGATTCTGTTGGCCCCAATTCTGACCACCCTGTCTTTGGCCCCCATAATTAGACACATAATTCATGTCTTCGGGGTAATGATGATGATCACTTTCTACATTCCATTAGCTACCAATTGGCTGTCTAATGCAAGATGTGCATAAGCCCCCATTGGTTGTATCTACAATGTGTACCTGCTGCTTCTGCCCTGACTCTTCCACCTTTTTGGTGAGTATACTCATTTGTGTCACTTGGCCATATTTTTAGCAAGAGTGTTGGATGGATCTAAGGGCACTGAGTAAACTACTGGAGTGATATGTGCATTTCTGGTTGTCCACCCCGAATTATGTGTCATCTTGTTTAGCAGGATCTGGCTTTTTCTTCATCTCAAGAATGCTCCACCAGCTGAAGCATCTACATTAGCCTTCACGCTATCTGTTAAACCCATGTAAAACTACTACCCCAATATCTGGGTTGGAATACCGTGGTGCGGATATATAACCAACATCCCTTTGAATCGTTCCCATGTTTCTTGCAGCATTTCCATTGGTTTCTATCTGAAGCTCAAAATTTCATCAATTTCCTGAGTACTCTTGTTGGGTGGATGAAACTTATTCACAAACAGCTTGACTAACTCCTCCCAAGTCGTGATGAAATTAATGGGGAGTGAATTTAGCCAAGTTTGGGCAACTCCTGTCACTGAGAATGGAAACAACAACTTTATTGTGTCTTGAGTTACGTTGGGCTGCCTTTGAGTTTTGTAGATTGACAGGAAATTCTTCAAGTGTTGTTAAGGATCTTCAATGTATGACCCCGAAAATAGTCCCTTGTTTTGCAACAAGTGCAGCATGTTGTTTGTGATCTGAAAAGATTCAGCCTGTATCTGCGGGATTAATATCGTTGTGGCCAAATTCTCTGTTGTGGGTTGCGCCCAGTCATATAGAGGAGCCTCTAGCACTAGAGGTGCCACTACCTGCACAGCTGGGTCCTCCGCGTTATCCCCGTTGTCTCTGTTGTTTAACTGGTCTGCCATGTCTGGTTCAGGTTGTTCAATTGATTGTTGTTGTTTGTTTTTCCAGTTGGCCCGATTCAAGGCCTTGAAAATTTTCTCGGGATCTGATAATGCTTCAAATACTTCACCAGTTCTCGATGAGTTTCTAGACATGCACCTGTACAACCAAGTTAACAAATATTAAAATTTCAATGTATGGATTGAAAATAGAGAAAACTGACTACACTAAGAATTTTTGTATTTCTTTCAACTGTAATTGATAACACCGTTAATTCCCTAGAAACGACACCAAAATTTGATCACGCCCAACTATGCCTTATAAAAAGGACAAAACGGTCGTTGTATATATAATCAGAGTATTTAGCCCAGAGTCCAATCCATAGGGAATTAACCTACCAATTACGCTTGTTAGACTCACTAAATTCTTCGTAGTCAACTTCCCAGATATTTTGAATAACAATTGGTGATATTTTTACTAGCTATAACTGAATAACGTTAAGTAAACAGATAAGAGAAGGATCTAAGGTTGTGATTTCCCCTATTGATGGAATCCCTTCCTGTTATGTTTCGCATAGATTTTCCTAATCGTCTCTATCGATCATGAGCACTCTTACTACCGTAAATCTCTCCCGAGTAATTACGACAATTTACTAGACGTACCCTCCCGAGTTACGCTAGCTGACTTTTATTATGGCTCACCTTAAATCACACCCAAGGTTTCGTTAACCCTAATCCCACATTTAAACCATCGGTTATTGATTCCTCATATACTTTGGGAGTGGTGTTGTTCAACAATTACCTAAATATGCACTATTCTGAGTAATACATACTAAATAGGCACAACTAATTGAGGATCCTATCAATTAACTACAACAAGAACGTAGTTGACCAAATGGAGATTAAACTGGGCAAACTATATTAACATAACACGAAGTTCATCCTTCAACCGCTTCTATCAAAACCCCAGACTAAATAATTAGCTACTCATAATCGTGTTCATAATAACAACAGCAAAATTCATCATGAATTATAAATACAAAAGGAAGAAAGGTAGAACTCGATGTCGAATTATCCTCCTTGCCTCTTGCCTCTTCTTACCTTCAACTATATTGTAAAAACCTTGATAATGTCTCTTTGGGTGAGCTGGACCTCTTATAGGTTAAGTGGATTTACCCCCAAACTTTCAAGTTTAACCCTGAAATTATGTGCTCCGAACTGGACTAGCGCGGCCGCGCTCTTGCCCGCACTAATGGCCGCGCATATTGCATAACATTCTGCCTCGATTTTCTGGGCTAGCGCGGTCGCGCTAAGGGCGCGCTAAGCTGGTTCAGCATTTTAACTCTTCTTTTCTCTCTTCTTTCACACGTACTCAGCTCAGAGGGGCTTCCCTTGCTTTAATTTAGCTCCAAACACTGTCCTAAGTACTCATAAACGCAACTCGCTCCTGCAAAACATGAAATTCACAATTATATCCAATTTATCATCATTTAACTATCCTAGAACAGTGAAGCATAGTCAAGTCGGGGCATAAACAGTCGCCAAACTATATGAATCTAGCCTATTATCATATTACTACTATATAATAATCCGATTGCCAACAGTATCTAAATTATAAATTTTGGAAATAATAAACGTGAAAAGAATAGAATTACATGGAAATATTCACAAATTATTGTCTACTAACTTACGTAATTATTTATAATTTGTGTTTAAATAATCTGATAAACATACTTATGGCAATCATCCCATGAACTGAAATTTCATAGCAGCACCAACAGCAGCAGAAGAAAGAAGAAGAAGAAGAAGAAGAAGAAGAAGAAGAAGAAGAAGAAAAAAAAGAAGAAGAAGAAGAAGAAGAAGGAAGGAAGAGAAGGAGGAGGAGGAGAAAGACGACTGAAGTTGTTTAAAAAGTAGGTACAAGTTAAAACTTTTAAAAAAAATAGTTATAGGTTAAATGGAGGCGACCAAATAGGGCGTCCCGTGTAATTTTTACGTTGTTATAGGATGCCAATTTTTCTAAATAAATAAAGTCTAAATTCATTGTTTTAGCCCATTTAATTGAGCTATAATTATGGGCCCACTTCATTAAGCCCAAGATGTCATATTCCTAGAGGCCTAGTTTGGTGCCACGTATCATATGATGTGGCACGCCAAGTCAAACGGAAGAGCCAATGAGATCATATCACGTGTCAAAATGATAAGGCATGCCAAATCACATTAAAAGGTCAATGAAACTGCACCATGTGTGCAAGTGACATGTTCTGACCAATCAAATGCGGTCATGTCACACTTCAATTTGATTGGTCGGAAAGAGTTTGTTCTTATCACAACTCATTCCTTCCATAACTATAAATAGGAGTCTTAATAACTCAAAAAAGACACTAAAAGTATAACAAGAAGCAAGAAAGAGCTCGTGGATCAAACGCTGCAAATTCCTCCACAAGTTTCAAGCTTCAAACAATCAAGTTCAAGCTCAAGGACGAAGAACAAATCAAGGTCAAGTTCAAGCGGTCAAGCTCAAGAACAAGATCATCGTTCGTGGCAACAACTACATATTCAAAATCAAGCTTAAAGGCCCTTGAATTTATATTAGAAAGAAGAATCAGAGGAATCATAGAGATTGTACACTCATATTACTTGAAATAAAATACTACGATTGTTACAATATATTTCAATCTTGATTTTATTTTTTCGACGCAATTTATTGTCTACAATGTTCAACTACTATTTTTCCAAAATATATTTTTGCATACAAATCTATACTCAACCACAATATCTACGACATACTTGTGTTTGACATGCACATACCAACAAACCCTTTATGTAAACTTTCTTCTTTTTCTATATCTTCTGTCTTTCCACGGTGGGAATTATTTTTAAAAAAAAATTGCAATACGTCATTTAGAGGCAGTGTCAGAATTTTAACTTTATGAGTTCAAATTTGAGAACGACAACTTCAAGTATTAACAAATGAATTTTAATCTGTTTGAGCAAATATTACTGGGTTCTATATCGAACATGCATCCACACTTCTAGCTCCGGCCCAGACGTCACCTATGGAAGAAACTTATATGGGAGAAGCTGACTTTGCTAGTGGTTATAATGTGAGAAATCTAAGACTTAATTAGTTAGTCATTTTCAGATATATCATGATTTTTGCTGACTACTGGGGAAGACAGTGACTTTCTTTTGAGTATGATCTTGTGTTGCACATACATTATAATAAAATCCATTAAAAAATAAACCAGAAAAATACAAGATAACATTTTTTTGGATTTTAATTCTCGTATCAGACAATCAAACAAAAGATTATCAGAAAAGAATCTATGAAAGCTAAGTATTAAATAAAAAGATCAGATTAAGCCTTGTAAAATAACGGGTGTAGACTAGTATAATTTTTTTAATTACTGTATTATTTTGACTGTACATGCACAACCAGAAAGAGGATCTAGCTAGCTAGAGTTGGACAAATATATGTCCGCTAAAAATATTCTCGAAATATTATTTCAAAGATCTAGCTAAAAATGTTTATTAATGTTTAGAGAATATGTTTTAAAGGTCCTTTTTTTCCTTAAATTTTATGCCCAATCGAACACCGTCATATATATTTGAACGAAAGGAATATGAAATTATTGAATCGAGTGCAGTCGAATTATGGATTTATTACAATCAACTTTATCTTACCCAAAATTTGATTGATAAAAATATGAACAATAATTATTCCGTAAATATTACGTGCTTTACGGGATACTGTAACTGACGGGCGTGAGAGAAGGGAGCAAAATTGCATACTTTGGTGTTCAAAAATATTGTCCGAGTAAACACCATCTAATTAAGCTATGAATCTTGGTCCTCAATTTGTCATCTATAAGTTGTTTGATTCAAGTGCTGAATATTTCAGCGCTTCGTGCGGTTGTAAAAAAACTTTATTAGATATAGATGATAAACTTTTTAATATTTGAATATAAAAATTATTTAAAGATTATTTTTAGTTTTCGAATCCAAATAGATTAAATTTTAATTTCATGTTTTATTATTAAAGGTCGTGAAGGCATTAGTAATTTACAAAATGGTCTCTACCAAAATTTAACTAATCTTTCTCTCTCTTATATTTGACGTCTCAATTTCTTGATTTATATGCATGTCAATCACAATTAAAGTTTATCTTCCAAGAAAAGTAATTTTTTATTACAATTTTTCATATATATATATATAGAGAGAGAGAATGACTACCCTCTCTCTAACTCCCACTAACCCAACAAATTCCACAATGTCCATAGGCCTACCACCGGCAAATGACCTGATATCCTCCATGTATCCCATCTGCGGGATATGGAGGAGGATATGCTCCAAAAGAACTCCTTCAAGAAAATCTTCCTAGAGGCAAACCAAATTTCCTCTACCCTGCATCAATTACCACATTTGTCACCCTCCACCCCTTTGTTTGAACTGAACGCCGGAAATATTCTGTTTCCAGTGACGAACGAAGACAAAGTCAGATTTTACCATTCATGAAAACAATTCTCTAATTATTAAACTATTTGAAAAAAAAAAAAGATCTCACACCAAGTGTTGCGAGCAAAGCTGGCACACTTATGGAAACCAATAGAGCCCCTCATTCTCATCGATTTAGGCTGGAATTTCTTTATAATCAATTTAATCTCGAAAAGAGCATGACTAGAATTTTAACAGAGGGACCATAGTTTGTAGCGGGACATTTCTTATCAGTTCGTCGATGGAAACCAAATTTCGTCCTAGCGGAATCGAAGATAGCCATAACGCCATGTGGATCAGGCTACCCCAGTTGCCGACAGAATTCTACTATAGGCTATACTTGAACAAGTCGGCAACAGAATTAGGAAGCTACTAAAGACTGACACTTGCGCCTCCTCTACCCTAAGGGGAAGATGCGCTAGGATTTGTATTCAAGTACCACTAGAAATCCCAGTTATTATTACAGTAACCATAGGTATCCACACCCACCCTATACTGTAGGAGGGATAGGGGATCCTTTGCAAGGCTTGTGGGTGGATTGGGTATACACTTAGATCTTGCTCTTTCAAGGCCAAACCCATAGACCAAAACCCCAACCCAGACCTCAATACAAATACAACCCCAACAGGAAAAGAAGCAGTGCCGAACGGTGATGCTGTCACGACCCAAAAATCACTAGTCGTGATGGCACCTAACTCAATCCGTTAGGTAAGCCAACTAACAGAAAACACAATTCAACTGAGATTATAAGAAAATAGAGGATAGATAACTAAACTTTTACAAATTTATCCAAGACCTGGTAGTACGACTCATGAGCTTCTAAGACTTGGGATTTACAAAGCTAGTATGAATAAATACACGTTTTGTTTGAAAGATACATAAGCAGAATAGTAAAATCTAAGCTGCCAAGGACAAGAGGCAGCTATATCCGGAATGCGTGAATATCTTCCGAATCAGCACTCGATATTCACCAGCAACTCTACTCTATATATCTGTACACATCGTACAGAAGTGTAGTATTAGTACAACCGACCCCATGTACTGGTAAGTATTTTGTATAACCTCGTCGAAGTAGTGACGAGTCTTTTAGTTAAAAGATGCTTATTGTTATAACCTATACATTAGATTAACAATAAAATCAGTTCAAAGCATAACAGATAAAAGTATCATATACAACTCTGCGAGACAGTCAACAATTACTAAAAGGAATCACAGTAGTAGATTTATAATCTTTCCTGGTATAAGAAGTATATCCAAGATATCACTTCAAATGACACGCTAACACCCTTCGTGCTTCTATCTCTGTCTCACTATATATATATATATATATACATAATTTTTGTGATAAATCAATTAGCACGGCAACACACTTTGTGCGTCAACTCATCCTCCCAAATATACGTGTAACAGAACCAACCAGTTGATAGAAATATCGATAACAGGAATTCTAAAGTAGGAAATACGCACGTACAACAATGGTCAAAGATACACACATGGGCAATAGTAAAAGACTAAGCGGAAGGCACGTGAGTAATAACAACAATTTAAAAATAAGGAATATCAACTTCAATTAACTAGCATATTGGATATATTAGTACAAATTTAACAAATAAGACGGAAATACATGATCTTTACAAGTTGATAAATAAGTGCATGAATGGCTAGCATGGTGGAAAACTTATACTAAAATGCAATAGGATAGATACAATATGAGTATAATTATAAAAGTAGGAAATATGCATGGTATTTGCAAGTTAAGAAAGTAAAAGACATGGACAGTGCAACAATAATTGAGATAGAGGTCAAGTACAGGACAATAATAACAAGTCACACAAAATATGTAAATAAAACAATAACAGCTCAAGGTAAGGGCACAAACGTATACACAAGAAACAGATAGCACATCATAACGCATATCCCCCATCCTCACCTGCACGGAAACATCCTTTGTGCCATGACCTCACGATATTAAAAGCATAACAAAATGAATGAAATGACACGGCATTACCCTTCGTGCTTTACATTCTTCTTCGCATGATAATGAATATAAAAAAAATGGCACGACATCACCCTTCGTGTTTTACACTCTTCCTCACATGATAATGAATATAAAAAAATGGCACGACATCACCATTCATGCTTTACACTCTTCCTCAAATAATAATAAATATGAAATGGCACAACATCACCATTCGTGCTTTACACTCTTCCTTACCAAACATATTAATATCAATAAAATGACAAGGCATGAAGTATAAATAACATCGAGGAGAGTGTTCACGAATATTCCAAACAAATTCTCATTCACAACTTTACAAGCCAATAATGATTCAATGAACCCTCAAAGGCCATATAATTCAAGTACTTCCACAAACCCCACAATTCATCAACAACACAAGTATGGAATCTAGCATCTCAAAATATCGGCCGTAGCAATGTATTAATAATTTTTTATAAAGATGACTGAATTAGACGCATCAATGTATTCTTAGAATTTTCATCAAATTTGATCAAGTTATATTAGGCTAAGTTTCGATTCTAACATTTAATACTATGTTCTCAATATCTAGAGATTAATTGAAGCAAGAAGGTCATGAAATTATACAAGCACAAATGTAACATAATACAGTCCCCGAGCATAGACAACCCTGGCACATACATATACGTTCGTCACCTCATATATGTATCACCCCCGCATGTAGAAAATAATGAAAAATAGGGGGAAAATTTTCCTCAACAAAATTAGGCAAAACACTTAGCTCGAACAAGACAATAACAATACCGAGCAAGCCAAGCGATACTCCAAAAATACCATCACGCATGTAGTGATCTTCTAACGGCTCAAATCAAGCCAAAAGTAACTTAAATACATCAAATAAAGTCCAAGGAAATAATTCCAAATGATAAAGATCGAATCCTAAATCAAAACCCAAATCCGGCCAAAAATCACACCCAGGCCTATGCCTCGGAACCCGACAAAACTTACAAAATCTAATAATCCGTTCAATTACGAGTCCAATCATACTATTTTCACTCAATTTCGACTCCAAATCGATGTTCAAAACTCAAAAATTCATATTATGAAACTTTAGTCCAAAACTCCCAATTTCCTCTTTAAAATTCATCAACCAAAAGCTAAAATCAAAGATAGATTCATGGAATATAACCAAAACTGAGTAGAGAACACTTACCCCAATTCATATAGTGAAAAGCGCCTAAAAATTGCCCAATTCCGAGCTCCCCAAATCAAAATATGTTAAATGAATAAAACCCTCGTTTTAACACTGTTCTACCTTATTTCTTGTGCCAAAAGATCTCTAAACCCAATTTTGATACCTCCAATGGATTTCTTGTGAAATTCTAGTCAAGTTAGGCTCTTGAATCACTCCATTTGACCTTATATTGAAGGAGATATATTGGTTTCAATATTTGGAAATAGTACAGATTTTTAAATACGAAGTCAGTGGCAATTTCGTAATTAATCTAAAAAATCTAGCAACCCAGTTGTTAGTAAAATGACCATAAACGCCTCATACGATGTCTAAATTCAACGATTCTTTTTGTTATGGCTCCGTAATTACGATACGGATCTAATGCTTCAATAAAAATAGAAATTGGAGATCATTTGATTAATGTAGTATCATTTATACTTGAAGAAACAACGTCGAAACATAAAAAAATAAAAAATAAAAAAGAAGGGAAAATTTCACATAGGAACAACTGGGATCCCTGTTTTTTAATTTTATAGCTCATATTTCAATTTATAACTAACTAGACCAAAAATAATAAGCTAAGATTCAACATTCAACTCCAATAAATTCTCGAAATTACTATTTAATTTTTAAAAAAAGATTGCTCAAGTTTTTAAGTTAATTTTCGAAGCAACAACTATAACTCAAATATTAGTTCAACAAACCAAATCCATTTGAATGGTGAAAATTAGATTTTTAACAAGCTTAAATATGTGGGTTTAGATTCCGAATTTTATTTTGTGAGAAATTTGGAGTGGGTGTTATTTAGAATTGTTAGAACTACTATAAGGAGGTTGTATATAAAATTTGAAGTTACTTAATAGATATTTGGACTGGTTTTGAACAAGAATTACAACTGAAAATCGTGGAAGAAGTTCATCTACAGACGCTTGTATTAAGGTCTATAAAAGTGTATAATAGTGTATAAAATGTGTTTATACACCATATACACTATTATACAAGATTATACATAATTATACAAAAAACTGACTGTGTCTTCTTCCTTGTATATTTTCTGAAATTTAACTCAAATCTTGTTCAAATCTACTCAACATCACTTCAAATTGAAATTTTGAACTCCTTTTGATATTTTCAATCCATTGGAACAACACCAATCCAAATAACTAACAAACTCAAAAAATCCTATTTTCGAAAGTAAAGCTTTGAATAGCCTTCAATAGTGGATTTTTCTACTCTTCAATTTTCTTACATTGCAACCAGGTGACACAGGGGGAGAAGCAGTAATGGCAGATGGCTTCTTGAAGCATATGTAGAATATGTGAGAAGAAAAGAGAGTGAAAGCAATGGTTGTGAGAACATAAATTTAACTCCATAGAGTTTGAATTTGCTAGTGCTTTCAAAATATGTACAATATGGGTTAGGTCGGGTAAAACTTAAAAACATAGGCATTTTTTGTTATATAGTGATGTCAAGTGTATTTTTTTGTAATTCTTTCAAAAAAACGAGGGCAACACAACCCAAACCTATCCGAAACTCACCCGAGCCCCTCGGGACCACGTCCAAACATACCAACAAGTCCCATAACATAACACGGACTTACTTGAGGCCTCAAAACACACATAACAACATCGAAACGACGAATCTCACCTCAATCCAAAAATCAATGAACTTGAAACTTCAAACTTCCACAACTGATGCCGAAACCCATCAAATCACGTCCGATTGACCTCAAATTTTACACACAAGTCACATTTGATGTTACGGGCCTGCTCCAACCTCCGGAATTGAAATCCGGCCCCGATATCAAAAAGTTCACTCTCGGTCAAACTTTTCAAAAAATCCAACTTTCGCCATTTCGAGCCAAATTCAACTACGGACCTCGAAATTACAATTCGGACACGCTCCTAAGTCTAAAATCACCCAACAAAGCTAACGGAACCATCAAAATTTCAATCCGAGGTCAAATACTAAAAAGACAAACTCTGTCAACTCTTTCAAATTTAATGCTCCCTAGTTGAGAATCATTCTTCCAAATCACTCACAAATGACCTGAAAACCAAAACCGATGACTCACATAAGTCAAAATACATCATACAAAGCTACTCACCCTCATAAACTACCAAACGAAGTGTAAATGCTCAAAACGACCAGTCGGGTCGTTACATCCTCCACTACTTAAACATATGTTCGTCCTCGAACGTGTTAGGAGTCATTCCAAAGTTATCAAATCACGGTGTAACCTTACTAAACATAAACCCGGGGGTGATCCCACATCACCCTGCTCCACATAAACCCGCCAATATAACATAATTAGAGATCCTTATTTCAACTTTAGTTCTTAAACCTTAGAACTCAATCCCTATCATCCAGCATTCATTACAAGAGCTGAATCCCATAGCCACACATTGTATAAGTCTGAACATGCTGTATCAAGTCACAACCATAACACAAGATATTATCACATGATATACCTCATTACTTCAACACTCACAGTAGGTACTGCTGACCACCATTACGACCCAAAATAAATTCTATGCCGGTAGCAAACCTCATATCGATTAGAACGTCGTTCAATACCTTCATACCCTATCGATGATGAAAGAAACACGCATAACTGCTTAACCACTCATCTGATCAATAAGCCAAGAAACTCATTCGCCCGACCAGGGCCATTGTCCACATCCTCAACAAAATATAGTGTTATTCTTCCAAACCTTCCTCATCCCAATACAATAGCATAAATCTTAGGTCTAGAAACCTCATCTCAGCCAATACGAGCAGTCACACCGACAAGCATCAACAATAATTATATGGAGCCATACACAATCCCATTCCGTACACTAACAAGAAATAATTTAGACATGACAGATAATAGTAAGAAAACTAAATAAGAAAACTACTAAGCAAGTTAAGCAGGCAGGGAAATTTTAGCATTTTACTATGAACTATTCTCAACAAGGTGAAAGCAAAATACACAAAATAGGAATAAAAAGTCACATTTTATCACTGTACCATTGCGGCATGCAACCTGATACCATCACATCAATCCACATAGGGTACCCATCGAGCCATAATACTCGGGCTCACTGATCATATGTGTGTCAATATCAAGCACAACCGAGTGCACAAATATATAACTATGGAAAAAATTATTAGGAACAAACAATATTGAGAAAGACAAGTACAAATATGGTGCAATGAGAAAATAAACATCACAAAGGCCATCTCGCCCATAATGCCATGAGGCTTAAATTGAATCACAATATGCGTGCGAAGAATCATGTAACCCTCACATCCTGCCATAGTATAAGAGAGAAACATATAACATAAACCAAGGCGCGAATGACATCCATTCCACCCGAGATATACATATGGTAACAACTGCGCAAGAAAAACTATGTCCGATCCGATACAGAATACACATTCTCATTAGGCTCAAAATAATCCCCAAACCAAATTTCAATCTTCCTCAAACATGTAATAAACCTTCCAAAAGTCTATAACAACCTTTCCATAACACCTACCATCAATCATCCAATCCTCTACATTTCTTCTCAACTCGAAACCAAGGAATAGTATGCCAACAAGAACATTCAGTCTCTGAGCCTCACGAATACCAGAAATTTTCATACCCAATCTCAACACTGCTACTCAAATAGCTAACATGTAATTCCTGCTCCATCATCTCACGGAGAAACACCCATAAGTCAAAATACAATGTACCTGCCAACAGGCGAACTCTACTTCGATGGGAACACATAGTGCCAGCAAGACCTTAAACACCCAAAATTGTCCGAGGCATCACGAACTCATATCCTTCTCTTCAAAACTATCTGCAACCTTGCACACACAATTTTCAACCCCATATGGCACATCGCCTCTAACATGCTAACTCATAACACTACGAAAATCTCATAGTCAACTCTAAACCTTACGCAAATTTAATACTTCATCAACCAAGAATCTTTCATTTATCTCAATCTAGGAGAATACTACCACATGCAATATAGCTTCTATATCTGTGGAAAATATCCGCTCCGACCATGGTCATAACCATGATAAATTCTTCGGAACTCAGTAACACATAATCGAGTAATCATAACCAATTGCCTCCAACTCAACCGAGACATAGACCGCCTACCCGAAAGTAACTCAATCTGACATGACTGCCCTGAGGGAACTTCTTGGGAACCCAAAGCCCTTTATTACATTACCCCAACATTGACTTGTAGACCTTTCTTGACAAGGAAATACTACGAATCTGATTACTATTCGCTACCATTTTCAAGCCCGCCCGCAAACAAATTAAAAAATCCTTAAAGGCTACATAAGACTCGGAGCTCTCTAGAACCTTCTCGATAACTACTCATCTTACTCTGATTTCCAATACACAACTAATACACGTCAAGCAACCCATGCTTCACCAGCATATGACCATCCAAATAAATAACCAAGAAATATCTAAGTCCAAAAACAGATACGGTCCACGACACTACAATCCGATCGTCATTAGCAGACTCCACTTGTGATGACCCGGCCCGTCGTCTCATGAGTGACTGCTCTATTTTCCCATTTCTACTTCTTTATGCTTTTTTTATCCATTTTATGTGGTATCGGGTTGGTCGGATCAAATCCGAAATGATTTTGGTAAGGTTAGAAACACTTAGTCTCTTTTGAGGAAGCTTAAGTTGGAAAAGTCAATCGGATGTCGACTTATATGTTAGAGGGATCAGAAGTGAATTCTGAGGGTTCGGTTAGCTTCGGGAGGTGATTTGTGACTTAGGAGCATGATCGGGATGAATTTTGGAGGTTCGTAGTAGATTTAGGCTTGAATTGGCGAAGTTCATATTTTGGCGATTTTTGGTTGGTAGGCGAAATTTTGATATAGGGGTCGGAATGGAATTATGAGAGTTGCAATAGTTCCGTTGTGTCATTTTGGATGTGCGTGCAAAATTTTAGGTCATTCAAATGTGGTTTGGTTGGGTTTTTTATCAAAAGCGGAATTCAGAAGATTTTAGAAAGTTTGGCTTGAATTTGATGTGTTTTGGGTGATTTGATGTTGTTTGAGGTATTTTGATGATTGGAACAAGTTTGAATAAGGTATTAGGATATATTTGTACTTTTGGTTGAGGTCCCGGGGGCCTCGGGATGATTTTGGATGGTTGACAGGGAGTTTGAAACCTTGTTGCTGCTGCTGAACTTTGCTCTTCTGGTATTTCCGTACCTGCGGATTGGGGACCGCAGGTGCGACGCCGCACGTGCGGAAGAGGAGCCGCAGAAGAGAAAAATGCTGAGGGAGTCAGGAACCGCAGAAGCAGTGAGATAGACCGCATCTGCGATGTCGCAGATGCGGATGTGGGATCGCAGAAGCGGAAAAATCATAAGCTAAGTGATATCCGCATAAGCGGTTAAAGGGTCGCAGATGCAAAAATGACTGGGCAGAAGGTATAAATTGTAGCCTTCGCAAATTTTGAGCTATTTCACCATTTTTTATCTCGGCTTGGGAGCTTTTGGGGCGATTTGAAAAAGGGATTTCAAGGGAACTTCATTGAGGTAAGGGATTTGGACCTAAAACTCGTTCCTATGCTATTATTTCATGGATTAGAGCTAGAAATTATGGAAATTAAGAGTGAAAATTAGGGAAACTAGGGCTTGGGAACTTAGGCCTTTAATTGAGGATTTGAAGGACCATTTGGGGTCGGATTTCTGAACTTTTGATATGTATGAACTCATGGGGAGTTAAGGAATCTATTGATGTAAGAATTTTTGAATTCCAAGACATGGGCCTGGGGTCGGATTTTGGTAATTTCGGGATTTATGTCATATATTGATTGTTTTTGCTGGGGCTTCGTTCCCTTAGCATATTTTAATGGCCTCGTTCTGATTTTGGATAGATTCGGCGCGAGTGGAGGCCGATTCGAGGGGCAAAGGCGTTGTGAGCTAGAGATTTGACCGGTTCGAGGTGAGTGATGATTGTAAATGATATTCTGAGGGTTTGAAACCCCGAATTGCATATCGTAGTGCTATATTAAGGTGAGGCACACGCTTGATGACAAACGTGGGGTCGTGCACTATTGGGGATTGTGACTTGGTCTGTCCCAACTGATGATTTTACCGCGTATTTGACTTAAATCTATTTATTTTGTCATCATTATTTGGGTTGAATGCCATATTTGGGCCTTGTGCCAACTATTTGAACTCTTCGGGGATTTTTACTGGTATTTCCTCGTTGTTTTGACTTTATACTTGAACTCAATCATGTTATATTTCATTGTTTTCGTACTCAGCCATGTTTACTCTATTTTAAACACTTACATGATCTTTTAAACGATATTTTTGGGCTGAGAAACATGTTTTACTACTGCCCGAGTGGCTTGTGAGGATTTTTGACTGAGCAAGGCTAAGGGCCTATGTTGTGAGGAAACATTTGATACTGATTATGAGACCGAGGGCCTGAGATATGTATGCCACGAGGTGGCTTGATTGATATGAGGCCGAGGGCCTAGTGATGATGCCACGAGGTGGCTTGATATTGCGCTTGGGTCGTAAGGGTCCCCTCCAGGAGTCTGTACACCCCCAGTGAGTGCGGGTACCCATTGTGATGTGAGATGTTGCCCGAGGGGCGAATTTGTTGATATTGTACCCGAGGAGCGAACCTTTATGTGTTTACTTTTCATAATTGACTGTCAATTACCTTCTTAATTATTGAAAAAGGCTTTCATGAAACTATGTTTGAGTTAACGAATTTTACCTATCTTTTACTGGTTTACTGTTTTAATTATTTTATTGCTTCTTTATAGAATGACTTGTGCCTTACGTATTTTCTTACTTTCAGTCGTTATTTACAGTTGTTACTCACTGAGTTGGAGTACTCACTTTACTGCATGCACCTTGTGTGCAGATTCAAGCATAGTTGGTTCCACTCCCGAGTGCTAATCCCTCCAGCTTCAGGCGGACATCTGGAGTTCACGAGGTAGTTGTTGGCATCCGCAGCCCTGATCCTGCACGACTATTTAGCTGAATACTTCAAAAATCATGCAATACTGGTCATAGAACACCCCGAAGACTCTGCCAAGCGCTTACCCATCATTGCAATAGTCAAACAACTTTCCCAAATGCTCTGAAATGATCACATTTGCAATCCACCGAATGGAAACCTCACATGATACACACGATCCAAACTCATCATGTAGGAGATGGCCCATCGGTTATACTAAGATCGACACATTGCCATGAACCTGCCTTAGTCACAATTGTCAGGCCACCAGCCAATCTTCCCTAATTTATGCTTACCAACCAGACATATGAACCCCCCTCATACTACAAATGAACGACTAGAAGATTTAACATTGCATCTGCTTCTAAGGCTAAACAACACATCGTAATCTATTTGCAGCATCACCGATCATCGGCATATAATGAATATTGAGTGCAAAATACCACATATGAGCGATTGGGGGGAGTCAAAGTCGTAGATTTCAAGCTGAAACAAGGCTGCACGATAAAGGATAGAAGAAAGGGAAATTTTTCCTAAATGCCCTGTAGCCTCCCAAAGATAGGTATGAACATCATCATACTGCCCACATGACTCTACTAGACACTTGCTCATGACTTGTAGAACCTACGAACCTAGTGCTCTGATACCACGTTGTCACGACCCAAAAACCACTAGTCGTGATGGTATCTAACTCGATTGCTAGGTAAGCCAACTAACAAAAAATACAACTTAACTGAGATTATAAGAAAATAGAGGATAGATAACTGAACATTTACAAATATCCAAGACCTGGTAGTACGACTCATGAGCTTCTAAGAATTGGGATTTACAAAGCTAGTATGAATAAATACACGTTCTGCTTGAAAGATACATAAGCAGAATAGTAAAATCTAAGCTGCCAAGAGGAAGTTATACCCGGAATGCGCGAACATTTTCCGAATCAGCACCCGATATTCACCAGCAACACTACTCCATATATCTGTACACATCGTACAAAAGTGTAGTATTAGTACAATCGACTCCATATACTGGTAAGTATTTTGTCAAACTTCGTCAAAGTAGTGACGAGGATTTTAGTTAAAAGATGCTTATTGTTATAACTTGTACATTAGATTAACAGTAAAAGCAGTTCAAAGCATAATAGATAAAAGTATCATATACAACTCTGCGAGACAGTCAACAATTACTAAAAGGAATCACAGTAGTAGATTTACAATCTTTCCTGGTATAAGAAGTATATCCAAGATATCACGTCAAACGGCACGATAACACCTTTCGTGCTGCTATCTCTGCCTTACCATATATATATACATAATTTTTGTGATAAATCAATTAGCACGGCAACACCCTTCGTGCGTTCAACTCATCCTCCCAAATATACGAGTAACAGAACCAACCAGATGACAAAAATATCGATAACAAGAATTCAAAAATAGGAAATACGTACGTACAATAATGGACAAGGATACACATGTCGGCAACGATAAAAGACTAAGCGCAAGGCACATGAGTAATAACAAAAATTTGAAAATAAGGAATATCAACTTCAATTAACTAGCATATTGGAGATCTAAGTACAAATATAACAAATAAGATAGAAATACATGATATTTACAAGTTGACAAATAAGTGCATGAATGGCTAGCATGGTGGAAGGCTTATACTAAAGTGCAACACGATAGATACAACATGAGTATAATTATAAAAGCAGGAAATAGGCATGGTATTTGCAAGTTAAGCAAGTAAAATACATGGACAGTGCAACAATAATTGAGATAGAGGTCAAGTACAGGACAATAACAACAAGTCACACAAAATATGTAAATACAACAATAACAGCTTAAGGTAAGGGCACAAACGTATACACGAGAAATAGATATCACATCATAACGCATGTCCCTCATCCTCAGCTGCATGGAAACACCCTTCATGCCATGACCTCACGATATTAAAAGCATAACAATATTAATGAAATGGCACGACATTACCCTTCGTGCTTTACACTCTTCCTCATATGATAATGAATATAAAAAAAATGGCACGACATCACCCTTCGTGCTTTACACTATTTATCACATGATAATGAATATAAAAAAATGGCACGACATAACTCTTCGTGCTTTACACTCTTCCTCACATGATAATGAATATAAAATGACATGGCATCACCCTTCGTGCTTTACACTCTTCCTCACATGATAATGAATATGAAATGGCACGGCATCACCCTTCGTGTTTTACACTCTTCCTTACCAAACATATGAATATCAATAAAATGACAAGGTAGGAAGTATAAATAACATCGAGGAGAGTGTTCAACGAATATTCCAAACAAATTCCCAATCACAGCTTTACAAGCCAACAATGATTCAATGAACCCTCAAAGGCCATATAATTCAAGTACTTTCACAAATCCCACAATTCATAAACAACACAAGTATGGAATCTAGCATCTCAAAATATCGGACGTAGCAATGTATTAATAACTTTTCATAGTGATGACCGAATTAGACGCATCAATGTATTCTTAGAATTTTCATCAAATTTGATCAAGTTATATTAGGCTAAGTTTCGATTCTAACATTTAATACTATGTTCTCAATATCTAGAGGTTAAGTGAAGCAAGAAGGTTATGAAATTATACAAGCACAAATGTATCACAATACACTCCCCGAGCATGATTAACCCTGGCACACACATATACGCTCGTCACTTCATAAATGTATCACCCCCGCATGTAGCAAATAATGACAAATAGGGGGAAAATTTTCCTCAACAAAGTTAGGAAAAATACTTACCTCGAACAAGCCAATAACAATACTGAGCAAGCCAAGCGATGCTCCAAAAATACCATCACACACATAGTGACCTTCGAACGGCTCAAAACTAGCCAAAAGCAACTCAAATACATCAAATAAACCCCAAGCTAATAATTCCAAATGATAAATATCGAATCCTAAATCAAAAAAAATCACACCCAGGCCCACACCTCGGAACCTGACAAAACTCACAAAATCTGATAATCCATTCAATTATGAGTCCAACCATATTAGTTTCACTCAATTCCGACTCCAAATCGATGTTCAAAACTCAAAAATTCACATTATGAAACTTTAGGCCAAAACCCCCAATTTCCTCTTTAAAATTCATCAACCAAAAGCTAAAATCAAAGATAGATTCATGGAATATAACCAAAACTAAGTAGAGAACACTTACTCCAATTCATACAGTGAAAATCGCCTCAAACATTGCCCAATTCCGAGCTCCCTAACTCAAAATGTGTTAAATGAACAAAACCCTCATTTTAACATAGTTCTGCCTCGTTTCTTATGCCAAATGATCTCAAAACTCAATTTTGATACCTCCAATGGATTTCTTGTAAAATTCTATTCAAGTTAGGCTCTTGAATCACTCTATTTGACCTTATATTGAAGGAGATATGTTGGTTTCAATATTTGAAAATAGTTCAGATTTTTAAATACGAAGTCAGTGGTAATTTCGTAATTAATCTGAAAAATCTCGCAACCCAATTCTTAGTAAAATGACCATAAACTCCTCATATGATGTCCAAATTTGACGATTCTTTTTGCTATGGATCCGTAATTACGATACGGATCTAATGCTTAAAAACAGAAATTGGAGCTCATTTGATTAATGTAATACCATTTATGCTTGAAGAAACAACGCCGAAACATAAAAAAAAAAACGAGGGCAACACAACCCAAACCTATCCGAGACTCATCTGAGCCCCTTGGGACCACGTTCAAATATACCAACAAGTCCCATGACATAACACGGACTTACTCGAGACCTCAAAACACACATAACAACATTGAAACGACGAATCTCACCTCAATCCAAAAATCAATGAACTTGAAACTTCAAACTTCCACAACTGACGCTGAAACCCATCAAATCACGTCCGATTGTCCTCAAATTTTACACACAAGTCACATTTGACGTTACAGGCCTTCTCCAACTTCCAGAATTGAAATTAGGCCTCGATATCAAAAAGTCCACTCTCGGTCAAACTTTCCAAAAAATCCAACTTTTACTATTTCGAGCCAAATTCAACTACGGACCTCAAAATTACAATTCGGACACACTACTAAGTTCAAAATCACCTAATAGAGCTAACGGAACCATCAAAATTCTAATCCGAGGTCAAATACTAAAAAGCCAAACTCTATCAACTCTTTCAAATTTAATGTTCCCTAGTTGAGAATCATTCTTCCAAATCAGTCCCAAATAACCTGAAAACCAAAACCGATGACTCACATAAGTCAAAATACATCATACAGAGCTACTCACGCCTGTAAACTACCGAGAGAAGTATAAAATGCTCAAAACGACCAGTCGGATCGTTACAAATGCCCAATGGAAGATCGTTCCATTCAAAAAAGCATATACAGCAGCAACACAAGGGAACAATGGCAGAAACTACCCAAATGTAGGTAAAACGGTTTAATCCGGCGTCATGTGCGTTCCTTTCCTTGAATCACATATCTGATGTGGATTCCATTAACTTAACCATATTGAGAATGACCCGAGGAGCCAGTTGGCCCAAAAGGGGAGGTCAGGGGCCCCAGACACCTTCTCAAGGCCTAATGAGGTACAGAAACTTATTAGCCCAAATCAATAATTGGGCCTGAATAGCCCACTTGACCCACCGCACGCCAGTCTTTCTAGCAATAAAAGGCATCTACATAACCCACCTATAAAATATGCCTATTTTTGGAAAATACCTAACACCCGCAATCCTAAAATTAATACTAAAGAAGGGAAAAAGATACCATAAATGGAATTCACTCTGTACCCCCAAATTGGGTATTGTTACAAAATATAAGAGTACCCCAATCTCTCAAGGAAATCCTCTAAAAGCCCAAACTCACTTGAAAGTAGGTCATCTTACCCCAAATGATAAAAAAATTGATCCTACTCCACACACACACAAAAAAAAAACCACCCCAGTCTCTCCTCCGTCTGTGTCACCTCCACTAGAGGTAATCAATTACCTGCTTCACATCAATCACTCATTATTACTAGTGAGAAGACCTTGCTTGTCAATCTACCAAGATTGATTGCTCAAGTAAAATCTTTAGATACACCTCCCAACGAAGAAGACATGACTTATAGCCATAGTCCCCAAAATATGATTCACTCTTCTAAACCCCTTCTAGCGGATTCCACGAAGCTGAGTACAGTAATAGAAAACTCGAACTCCAACACCCAACACCCAATTATCTCTCCACTAATGATTTTCTCCACCCCACTACCATTAGAACACACGCTGGATTCCTGACTGGAACTGGCATTATCGGGGAGCAGTCAAAAACTACAGATGATGGTAGGGTTAGTACCCATGGAAATTACTGTCTAGGACCTTCGCTCTTAGCTCGACTAGCGGCGTAG
This sequence comes from Nicotiana sylvestris, assembly GCF_000393655.2. Lineage (NCBI taxonomy): Eukaryota > Viridiplantae > Streptophyta > Magnoliopsida > Solanales > Solanaceae > Nicotiana > Nicotiana sylvestris. The sequence continues at coordinate 18,052,655 of NC_091067.1, read as the reverse complement.
CTACTTTATCAGGGGCTAGCAAACTTTGGACACCAGTTGTGGATATCCACACTTCTCCAGGCGCAGTACATGGGAACACAACAGTTGTTATTCATGGAGATCAACAGCCTCATGGGCACTCGTGCCAGTCTATGCCCTTTTTTCTACTGATGAACCTAGAAACACCAACCCCTCACCCAACTTTACCCTATGGTCACCAATAGTGCAAGTACCTCCTTCATCCTCTCATCCACTATCTCCCATCAACCAACTAAGCAGGGGACTCAACAACACCCTGAGTTATCTCAAGGAATCCAATGTGGATATGGAGAATCTCATAGAAAATCTAGGTTTCCCAAAACAAAAGCATGTCTCATGCAAGAACCACTGGAAATAGAGTTCAAAGAGCTCTTGGGGGAAATGCATATTGCTTTGTGCCCCAGAAAGCTAATAAGCTGCATAATCGGTCTCTGAGTGCCCTTATCTCAAAACTCAAGGAACTCAAGACTATCCCTAAAGCCTCTGTTGGGTGTTAATGAAGCCAACCCATGTGGGCAAGGGGAAGGGAACCAAGAGGAAGGCCCCCTCTCAAAATCCATTATTAATGAATTTCATAATATGGAATGCTAGGGGTGCTAATAGTGCTGAGTTTCGTAGGCACTGTGCCTCAATGGTTAAGCTTCACAACCCCGCTCTTCTAGTCCTGCTTGAAACTAGGATGGTAGATCACAAGCACCTCATTGATGAGCTTCAGTTTGATGCTGAATTCCAAACTCCCTCTATGGCCAATTTGGTGTCATTATGCTAATGTGGAAGGAGGACTTTCTCAAGCTTGAGGAGGTTTCCACCACACCTCAAGGGATTCATGCTATGGTGCAGGTAATCCCTTTTCTTCAAAATGTCTCTTCTCTGCTATATATGCTAGTAATTGCTTGGCTGATAGGAATAGACTTTGGGAACTCCTTGAAGACTTAGCATATGTATATAGGGGTAGCTAGCTAGTTGGAGGTAATTTTAATGAAATTCTTAAAGCTAGAGATAAGTTGGGTGGAAACTGCTTAAATTTCAATAGAAGTAATAGATTCCGGCAGAGTCACAATCAATGTAAGCTAGTGGACATAGGGTTCAAAGGCTCTAAATATTCTTGGACCAATGAATGATATGCTAGGAAGCAAGACCGGATCTTAGAAAGACTTGATAGATGCTTTGCAACTAATAATTGGATAGAACTTTTTCCTAATCCACATTGACTCACCTGCTTAGGACTCACTTTGACCACTGCCTCCTTCTCCTCAACATCTTGAGTAACATCACACTAGGTACAAAAGACCTTTTAGATTTGAATCTATGTGGTGTAATCACCCTGAGTTTCTCCCTATTATGCAAGATAGTTTCTCTACTGAGTATAACATCCATAGGGCAACTGAGACATTCAAAAGTAGGGTGACCATCTGGAATAAGCATGTGTTTGGCAACATATTCCCCAAGAAAAGCATATCCTTGCTAGATTAAATGGTATTTAAAAATTCAATGAATAACCTTTGAGCACCTTTCTCCAAAGTCTAGAAGCTAACTTGCAGCAAGAGTTTAATGCTATCTTTAAGAATGAATAGGACTTCTGAAAGCTCAAATCTAGGTTTAACTGGTTAAGTTAGGGTAATGCCAATACCAGATTTTTCCACACTTCAACTCTTAACAGGAGAAGGAGGAACATAATCTTATGTTTGAAAGATGAGGTAGAAACCTAATTCAAGAACCCCAACACATAAAAGAGGTCATCCTTAAGTATTTTTCCAACATCTTCATCTCTAAACATCACCACTCCAGTAGGAATCCCTCCTATAGTGAAGATAGGCCCCATGTCCTTGATAATAGAGACAAACAAACCTTGGATTCCCCCTTGAGGATTTTTGAGATTAGTTGTGCCTAAACTCCTTTAAGCCTATGAAGGCTCCAGGTCCAGATGTGTTTCATCCTTTCTTCTATCAGAAGTAGTGGCATATCATGTCTAACCAGATAAAAAACTACCACATGTCAGTATTTTCATCTGGAGTCATGCCCCGTGAGGTTAACAGAACCTACCTCTGCCTAATCCACAAATGTCCTAATGCTACTATGTTGAGAAACTTCAGACCTATAGGACTATGCAACACCATATACAAGCTAGTCACCAAGATCATTGTCAACAAAATCAAGCATGTCCTTAACAATATCATTGTCCCTACTCAAGCTAACTTTTTATACAACAGAAGAGCTGCTAATAATACCATAGTGGTTCAGGAGTAAACAAATCACTTTCAAAAGATGAAGGGTAAAAATGCTAGCATGATCTTAAAAGTAGGCCTAGAGAAAGCATTTAATAGACTGGAATGGTCATTCATCAGAGACTCCCTCCTCTTCTTTAATTTTCTTGGTAGACTAATCACCCTGATTATGTCTTGCATCAGCACCAGTTCCATCTCTGTCTTGGTTAATGGAGACCAGACTAATTTTTTCAACCCAACTAGGGGTATTAGACATGGTGAACCTATTTCCCCTATATCTTCATCATTTGCATGGAAAGGCTCTCTAGGAATTTAGAAGAGGTTGTTAGAAACAACTCCTGGTTCCCAATCAACATCAGTAGGAGTGGTCCTAAGATCTCTCACTTGTTTTTTGCTGATGACCTTACTCTATTTGCTAGGGCTAACAATAAGAACTGCTATGCTATTTTAAGAGCCCTAGGGGAATTCAACAATGCCTCTGGTCAGAAGGTCAACTTCTTTAAGTCCAAGGTTTTTTTTAGTGTCAACTGTAGAGAGGATTGGGCTAGTCATTACAGCTCAATCCTGGGCATGAAGACTGGCTCAGCTCTTGGCAAATACCTTGGCTTTCTCATTTTTCACAAAAGGCCCATAAGCAATTACTTCCAATTCATCTTGGACAACCTTAACACCAAGCTGGCAGGTTGGAAAACTAAGTTCCTCAACATGGCTGGTCGTACTACTCTAGCTAAAGCTAGTCTGAATAACATCTCTAGCCATGTAATGCAGTACATTAAGCTGCCCTCTAAAATAACCAACCAGATTAATAAAGTTCAAAGGGATTTTATCTGGGGCTTTACTGTTGAAAAAAGGAAAGGGGGAGGTGGGGGGAGGGGGCTGGGTATGCAATAAGCTCATATGAAGAATAAAACTTGTCATACTAGCTTAGCATGGAGAATGTATAATAACACCAATTCCATCTGAGCTAGAGTGCTCATGGGTAAGCACTGTAGAGGGACTGGCAACAAGGGTAGGCCCAAGACAAGGGTCTGGCAGTGCATTCAAGAGGGTTGGAAAGTATGTCTAAAGCCTCCAAATGAATTGTCCACAAAGGGGACAGGATCAACTTTCTGGAGGACAATTGGTTACCCAAATTGCAACTTCTTAGCTCTATATTAAGAAGGCCTTGGCAACTAACTAACTTGAACAAGAAAGTCAGTATTGTGCATTGTAATGGGATCTGGGACCTCAACTCAATCAGTTACCACATACCTCATGAGATCTCTACCATTATCCAAAGTACTTCCATCCTTCTTAATGCAAGGGACAATGATAAACTAATCTGGAAGCTTACTCCCAGTGGGATATTCTCTTCTAGGTCAGCCTATAATTTCATTGCCTCCAACTACACCAACAATCCTGATCAAGAAGACCTACATGGAAAGATATGGAAGCTGAAGGTTCCAAATAAGATCAAGTTCTTCACATGGTTGATGCATCGGAATATACTTCCCACTGGAAGTCACCTCCACCACATTAGGCTGAATATCAACCCAAATTACACCTACTATGGAGTACATGCGGAAGACATCAACCACATTTTATTTGAGTGTCCCAATGAAAAGGCATTCTGGCTCAACCTGGTAATGGCTAGCACTAACAGTCAAGCCATTCTACCTAATACCTTCACTATGCAAAACTGGGAGGATACTTGGCACAGACTCCAGCATGCCCCCTTCAATGCTTGTATTGACTGGAAGATACTGCTTCATTTTTGTTTTGGAACATCTGGAAAACCAAAAACACAAACGTGTTTGACAAGAGAAAGACTCACACCTCTATCCACCAAACAGTTGCTATGGCAGTTGAGTATTGTCATGTAGCTGCTAGTCAAAATCTAATTCCTGAAAAAGTTACACTACACCTCAAGTGGAAACCACCAGAGGCTGGGACTCTCAAGCTTAATATTGATGGAGCAACTTGTGCTTTAACTGCGCAAGAGGGTATAGGTGGTGTCTTAAGGAATAGTAAAGGGGACTGGTTATGGGCTACATGAAAGGGATACCCCACACAAATGGCATTAGAGCTGAGCTTCAAGCTCTTTGGCAGGGCTTAAGAATTGCTATTGATCATAGGCTTTCTCCCATAGTGATAGATACAGATTTCACCGAGGTAATAAACATGATAAGAAATGGTAACCTAACTCACAACCCCATAATCTATGATTGCAAGTCAATGATGGAGCAACTGGGTAATTTGGCCATAAGGCATAACTATAGGGAACAAAACCAAGTGTCGGATCTCCTCGCAAAGAAAGGATCTAAGAAGGGAAGCTTTGAAAGAATACAGTTTTTGGCAGTTCCTCCGATGTTTGCTAATGAAGCTGTGTGGGCAAACATATTAGGAATTGTTTTAAGAGGAAAATCTATGTTTGTAATATTGATACATTTTTTGTTCATGCTACTACTCAAAGGAACTCACATTCCCTTACTAACGATGTAATTTTGTGATGCTTTTAATATATTAATATATCCAGATTACCAAAAAAAGTTAATCTTCCAAACAAAAGTACACGTGGACATTTAGTATTTTTGAAGTTGTAGATCGTTATAGTTGTTACTACATGATACAATGCCTATATCTTTAGGTAAGTAAAATTTATTTCTATTGTAATAGTTAGTTTTAAGTTGCATTTCAAGCAATGTTAAGTTAATTAGATCGTAGCTTAAAATTGCAAAACTACTTTAGGTGAATAATAATAATCATAAAGTGAATGAACAAAATTTTATTGGTATTGATGAACTTGAAAAGGAAAAAAAAATTAAAGTATATTACAAAAATCCACATACTATATGTGAAGGATTGCGTATATATGTTCATAACACACGGTGGAAGACAATAACAATCCTAGGCAAATCTTTTCATATTTAAAATTTATTTAGATGTTAATAGATCGGATCTAAGACGTACCTGGTGAATAAAGTCTCGTTTCAAATTCTTCGATAGTGCGAAGACTTTATGTGTATCCACACTGAGACCGATCCTTGTTATCAACTCTTTGATCAATGAAACCCGCGAACAAATTGAACGAAGAATATTGTATTGAAATTTTTCTCAAAAATCTCAACCCAAATTAGAAGAACAAGAAACACTTTTCTTGTAATTGTATTTTCTCTCTTGGCTTTGTATTACACTCTCACTTTCACAAAGTGAGTTTTCTTCTTAAGAAAAAATTATACGGCAAATTTTCTCCATCATCCTTTATATAGCATCACCTACAAAATCCTTTATGGGATTTTGTATGAAAACTCGCAATCCCATTCTCAATGGGTAACGTGACTGCCCGGAATCATGGACTTTCCATGAAGTCCAATTCCAAACATTGGAGTTTTCCTATTGTAAACAAGAAAAAATGTTTGAGCTGTCAGACGTCCTTTTTATGGACTTTTAATTTCCATGTTTAATGAAATCGTAGGAAATCCTTTATGGAATTTCATGTCCAATTCAAAATTGGATTGTAAGAATAAATTAATATTAAATATATAACTTTTATATATAAATATTAATTACGAGTACCAAATATATATCACACATATATTTCAACCAAGAGATAGAAAACTTCAATTTGTTCACAATATTAATTATATCCTCTGTGCTAGCAAAGAACATAATAATATTTCATTTGAACTAATAACTAAATTATTTGACTGATTAAATTTTTTAATTTAATTAACAAATAATAAAGTAATTAATCCTTTAGCAAAGATTATAACACTCGTTAGTGTGCGACCCCATAGGTTCATTACTAAACCGGTAGTAAATTGATCACATCAATATACTAATCAAGGGTGGCGTCTAGCAACACTCCTTAACGACCGGATAGCATGAAGTATACAATTTACTCTCAAGAACCAGTAGAAGAATAATGTAGTAATTCCTTCTGTCCTTGTAGCTCTGGATCACCCTAGGATATGGTTCAACTGTCAAATCCTAATAGGCGACCAACTATGTGTTCATGTCAAGTATAATCGACCATTGAATGATCTAAGAAACTCTTTTCTTCTTTCATTCAATTGCTATGGCCAAGGTCTTAATTTGGTCGTTTATAATTCATGACAACGTGGAGCTTAAACTCATTACCAAGAGTTGACAGATTCCATCTTGATCAATCACTAATTCTACAAGTATTCAATCGTACCCAAAATCCTTTCAACTGTCACCCTAGGGCCATAGGTGTCTAGTATTAAAGCACAACAAATAACTTGTCAATTACTATGACGATCTCGGGTCAAAGGAAACTCTTGCATCACACTCTTCAAGATAATATCCTATTGACGTTTATGGTAGTTCTAACCATTAGGAATTATCCAATGAGTTGGTTCAATGATCATATCTCTATATGCATCATCTATCTATGTGATTCAGTTAATGAGATCAACTAATCTTTATCCCATAAAGACAATCACATAAATATTGATCTAACCGGATTACTAATGTCCAAATTAATAATCTCACGATCAAGAATAAACTTAGATTAAATTGTAAGAGACTTTGCTCTCATTATCATGATCTTTATCACGATGACAAATCTCAAAATTTAATCAAGGACCTTATCAAATTAATCAAACAATTAATAATAACTATGATAAAAGAATGCAATATATATTTTTATATCAAATAACGTTCATAAAAATATGTTCAAATCATCAAATATGAGATTGGATCTAGGGTATATCTACTATATCCCTAACAATATAATGTGTTTGTCTTAATCAAATAGAACAAAAAAGAGAGCGATTCTTTTCTAATAATTTGGGGTAGAAATAATTACATGAAATATATATGATAGGAATGTAGATAAGGATCCTTGACATGACTAATCATACAAATAAGTGGATTTGAAGAGGAAAAAAATCAAAAAAACATATAGCAATATAATACAAACCTTGTTAACAGTGGTTGAACAACAACAACAAATTCAATCATAAGTGGAAGGGATAGTGTATATGCAGATTTTACCCTTACCCTATAAAGATAGAGTTAACAATGGTTGAAGAAGTTATAAAATATTGTTTCCTCCATTTTTTTTCCTTACATAGTTTCAGCTCTTCATCTTTATATCATAAACATTGTATATAAGATTAAATGTCAAATCTTTTTTTCAAGTCTTTGCAAATTTCTTTCTTTCAATTAAGTAGAGTCACGAGTAAATCACAAGTGAAGCTTTTTAGGTAGTTTGTTATACCCCTATGGCTTTCCTTTGTTTATTGATAATAAGCTATAAATGCATAGATTTTTGTTGTATTTCACCCTTACTTTGGTGTGTTTAAATGGTGGAAAGTCGTAAATTGAGCTAAATTGGATAGTTTTGATATGTAGGAAGCTTAAAATATAAAAGGAATAGATTTGAGCACAAATTGAGCTAAAATGCAATATGTGGAAATATCAGAAGCAGTTGGTCATTTGACTTGGGACGTGATATAAAAGCTTCTAACTATGACTTTCACCACATGCTCGACTTGAAAAGGCAAGTAACACAATTTTTGAGCAGAGTTGAGCTCGGACGATTCTCAAGTTCATTCCACTAGACGAATAGAAAAGTTTTTCTCTACTTTTCTCTTATTGCTATGGATTATGGTTGTCCAACGGGACGGGACGATATTTAGCCGGAATGGTGGCAGGACGGAATGAAACGGGACGAGATAAATGGGACGAAACGGTAGGCCCATCCATCCCGCTAACAAACGGGATGGGACAGAACGGGACAGGACGAGATGGTTTCGTGGGCTTAAGTGGGCCATTTTTTAAAAAAAAATTATTTAAGCATTAAGTTTGGCAACGGCTAGTTTTTTGACAACGACTAAGTTTTAAAGTTTGCAACGGCTAGTTTTTTGACTTATTTAATAAACTTAAAAAGTTAAAACTTAATAAATTATAAGAAAATTAGGAAACTAAGTAAAGAATTATAAAATATTAAAATAAAAGACTTGTAATGAAATACTCTATTAATTATAATAGAGTTATAATTTATTTAATATAATTTCAAGCCATTAAGTAACTAAGTAAGAGTGTAAAATAATTCATAAAAAAAATCGACTTTTAGAGCCTTTTATTTTATTAATAGAACTTTCAAATCTCACATACAAATATAATTCTTTTGAAGAGTACATAATCTACGCAGCCACCTTATAGGAAGGGTTGTGTTTGAATAAGGTCTCTTAGTAGCCAATTACAAATTATCAAACTAATATTTGTAAATACCTATATAGCTTCATTGTAACTTATCTATAATTTCTCTCGGACATTGTTCAGGAATTGGCAATGTTAATTGATGTTCCATGAGTTACATGTCGTCATCGCTCCCAGTGCTAAGTATCTCATTGTATTCTTCTTCTTCCCTAGCGGTTAATTTTTCAAAACCAAGATTTCTTCTTTCTGAATTAATCCAACCTCTGAATAATACGAAAATATCTAGGATGTCCTCCGCTACTGAATGTCTATGCTCTCCAATTTGAAATCTTGTCACGCTAAAAGCACTCTCAGATGCTACTGATAATGCTTGAATAGTCAGGATATCTCAGGCCATTATTGAAAGTGTTGGAAAAGCCTCGTCGTGCTCCCTCCACCATGCCAAAAGTTGTTCGTTGCCTTCATCGTATTTAATACTTTCCAATCCTTGATTAAGATAAGAATCAAGTTCATCAACAATAGAGGAATCAAAACCTGTTATATCATCCATATCTTTCCAATTCTATGTTAGCTTGCATCCATAAAGATTTGTGCTCCTTAAGTAAGTGTCTGTTTAAACCTCCCTTCACATTACTTTTGGTGTGTACAAATCGTTGCTTACATTTTTCACATATAGCACGTTGATTAACCTTATCATGTTTAAAAAATTTGCATACAAGTGATGTTTTGGGTCGTTCACCTTTAGGCTTACCTCTTACAGGAGGTACAGGGGGTAAAGCTCCAGACCGAAATTGACTCTGAGTTGGAGCTTGTGTTGCGGGACTAGTGGGTGTTTCATCTGGTTCTTCTTCCTCATTTTCTTCATACTCATTTTCTTTGTCCTCAATAAAAATATCATTTGCCAAATTGTCTTTCTAAAGTTTCATGATCTAGTTGTTCTCCGAAATTAATATTATAACATGCGGGGGGTTGGAAAAATGAAGTTTTATCAACATGAGTCATTTCATCTATATATTTTCTAATTCTAGGAGAAGGATTAGGATTAGGACTAGGATTAGGATTACTACTACTATCACCTTTACTATTTTTTTTTAAATAGGCCAAATACATTTTTAGGTGCCATAATTTAAATACGAAATTAAATTAAAAAAGTTAACACAAAAATTAAACACACAAATGAAATACGAAAATAGAACACGTAAAATAAACACAAAATTAAGCACTAAAATGATACGCAAAAATTATATATTAAAATTAGAAGATGGAACGACTGCACCGTGATTAAATATTGAAACTTGAAGAAATTGCCCAAAATATTGCTCCAAATACTTGAATTAATTTGAAGCTTGAAAGTTGCTCCAAATATTTGCCCAAATACTTGAAACTTAGTTGATCACTTGATTGTGAGAAAATTGAGAGAATAATATGATAGAATATAAGAGATTTGAGAGAGAATGATTGATTTTTGTAAGGAAAAATGAAGAAGGATAGGGAGTATTTATAGTTAAAAATAGGGCCAACGTGTAATTAAATAAACTTAGGGGTTATATTAAAAGTTTGGGAGGGATAGGGGTGTTTTTTTTGGGGGGGGAGGGGGGAGGGGCAGATGATGGCCGTTTTTGGCTGTTGGGAACGGCTATATTTGCAATGGAGGTCGTTGCCCAACGGCTATATTGCCAAAAAAAAAAAAAAAATCCACGCAGGACAGACGGGACAGGCGGGACGGGACGAGATAAATGGGACGAAATGGTCATCCCGTCCCATCCCGTGTATCGTTTAACATGGGCCCATCCCGTTTAGAATTAAATGGGCCGGAACAAGATACGGGACGGGATATGGGACGGGACAGCCCGTCCTGTTGGACAGCCATACTATGGATATTGTTTTGATATGGTTATTGTGTTTTTTGAGTAATATTATGAGCAACTAAGCTTCTCATCTAAGATTTGTATGGAACCAATTGTTAGGTGATTTGTTGACCGTTTTATCTATAATTGAATCGTTTTTTATTATTTCTGTGTTCTACTATGAAAATTATTGTGGAACACTTGGGACTTCATATCTTATAGTACCTAAGAAAGATTACAGGATTAAATTATTGTTGAACACTTAGGAGTTTACGGTTTCATGTTCTATTTCACTCCCCGATGGAGGTTCTTTTCACCCTTCCCTCACGGTACTACTTCGCTATCGGACACCCAGGAGTATTTAGCCTTGCAAGGTGGTCCTTGTTGATTCACATGAGATTCCACGTGCCCCATGCTACTCGGTCAGAACATAAGCTAGTGATAGCTTTCGGCTACTGAACTTTCGCCATCTAGGGTGCACCATTCGGGGCTATTTAGCCTAACAGCACGACGCTTGTATGGCTCTCCCACAACCTCGTTTTCACGATTCTGAGTACTTGAGAAAGATTAAAGGAGAAAGATGGATGTTATTGCTCAAAGAACAGAAAAAACTGAAACTAGAAAATGCATCAACTAATTACCCTTCTGACATCAGAATGGGGATCCTGCCAATTATTACAGAAATAGCAGAAAACTTTTGTATGCCCTCTAAATTACTATACACTTATTATCAAGATACAAAACTACAGCCATCTCAACTTAGCCTGACCAAAAAAAGGGGATCTTTTTACCTATCCTAGATTTGACAATATTGATCTAACATAAAAACATAGTGACCTTCGCTCATTGCTGTACTCTCGATGGAAAACGCCATGCTATAAATATGTAAGTCATTTTCTTCAGCAGTTCAACCCTTCTCGGTAGAAGTAGGAAAGCGCCTCCTCGCCACAAAGCCCTACAGGTCGCTCCTAAACAAAAAATGATAGCGCTCCTTGAATTGAAAGGAGAACATTCATCCCGCTTCCAGGGAGTCTCCAACAAGTTGGTCAGTTCTCTTTCTGCGAAATAAGGCCCTGACGATCGAGAAAAGTGCAATAAAAGCTACTTCCATGTGCTCAGAGCTGCTTGTCTTGATGGAAACCTGACCCATCTTCCGGTTATTGAGGTTTGCGCTTACTGACATGTTTGTACCTCGGCTCACTCTGAAGTCAGTTTGCAAGTTCCCACTCAGCACTGTATCTTTGTTAAGAGAGAGAACTGTCATCGAGAGACTGAGACTTTCATTTCTCACTGGGTAATCTTTTCCTCTTAAAGTAGCTCCAAAGTTTCCGCCATAAGCCGCTTGCCCAGCAACCCCCATCCGACCAGCATTCACAGTAAACTTCAGTCTCTTTCCAATTGAAAAACTATCTTCACACTTGGTACCTAGAAAATACTTATCCCCGAATGGTATTACAGAAATACCGCATTCAGTGACATTATTTCTTAAGTTTCTTACCTTTGCACTACTGTGAATAGTGCAGATCAGCTCCTTGTTGGCAGATTGAATATCAAGACCTACCGCATAAGTGGGCCCACCTGGATTGGTGAATGCTGCAGCAAACTCGGATTGAATACTGAAGTCTCGTTTGTCCTTGCTCATTTGTCCATTGACTGAGGCAATGACGTTTTTTCTTATTTCTGCACTGCTCTCCAGGTTAATGCCATCAAAACTCACATCATGGTCCCATCCATTGGTATCAAGCACTGGTCGTGCAAGCCACTGTTCGCTGGTAACGAGACACCTGTATCTGTGGACAGGGCAATCTGAATCGAAGCTTGGCGGAATAGCCATATCTGGCAACAGAACCGGCTCTGGAGAGCCCTCCTCCTGGTTATCAGACTCATCATTTGGGGCTTTACTCTCACTCGAAGAAACTCTCTTTTCTCTTCGCCTACGAGCTTCTTCTATCAGTTGTTTTTTCAAATAGAGTGTTTCCCGGTAGTCTAATTCGTCAAGATAATCCTTCTTCTGAGAACCACTCAACCTTTCAAACTGAGACTTGGTCAGTATCCGAATAGGAGGTAATTGATCATATTCATCTTCATCATCCGAGTCTAAAAGAGGAACCTCATCAATTTCATTCTCAGATCCACCGTGCCTTATCTGAGCATGATGCTTTAGAAAGGACGAGAGAAGATGTGGAAGAGAAGGCAATCGTCCGACATTCGATGGTCCCACCTTTAGGCTGTCTTCAAAGTCCAACAGGGTATTAACATCACTTAGAACTTTGGTGCATATGCACAGCAACAATAACTGAGACTTCCACTCCAGCCCATTAGGTAGAATTTTCTCTCCGGCATTATTGGTTTTGCAATTGGGATCATTCTCCACTAAAACTACAGGATTTTCAAGCTTTGTGTCAGAGACTGCCTGGTGAATATAATGTTGCACCAAATCTGTGCAGGTGATGACGAAAGATTCATAGTTAACAGGATATCCATTTATCCCTTCGGGAAGAATGAAGGAAGAATGAGTCATGACAATGATGGTATTAAACCAAATTGCAGGACCAAAGACTTCCGTTATAAGCTTCAACAAGGGGAAATCACTGTAGCCTGTGTTGATCAAATCCAGGCGCTCAAAATACAGTACCATGTCCGGTTTAGATTTCCTTAAAAATCGTTTCACAGAACGCAAAATCTTCTTGTTTTTCCTGACATTACTGGGTGAGGGAGGCAATAAACCAGGAGTGTCAATAAACGATACTCTGATGCCATTTACTGTTCCATCGATCTCTTGAATACGGTCAGTAGCAGGCTTGAACGCGTTGGTTGTTGCTCTTGATTGGTCAAATATGGAATTTATGGTTGAACTCTTGCCAACTCCAGTTCTACCCAGTACAAGGATCTTAAATGAGAAATCCAATTGCGGTCGGCCAGCAGCTTCTTGTTCTGCTGCCATTACACGTGCTCTCTCAATTTTAAGATTTGCCCTTTTTAAATCTGATTCTCTTGCCCGTATCAGTGATGCCAGCTGGATTCGGTATAAGACCTTTGATACCAGAAGGTTGTCCTCGGACAGGCCAAAACGTTTAAGAAGCCGCAAGAACTTAATCTGAAGGGCTTCAATCTTTACCACTGGACTAGGCTTCTCACTGACACTAAAATCTGACTGAAAAGAATCCTCCGCCATCCGTTGCTGTGAATGGAAATGATTTGTATTCTGCTGATTATCATTGGAAGATTGGGTTGTATTGGCTAATGCCGTTGTTGTAACCAAATCAGCAGTGTGAGCTGAACCAAAGGAAGAAAAGAACGGCATCAATGATTTGAGATAACAGTTAAAGAGGAGGAAATCTACAGTAACTGATTAATAGTGAAGGCATATGGGCCAGCATTATTCTATAACATTCAGAAGATTCTTCCAAAACCATCCACTATTCATTTAACTAGAACGATGAAGTCCAAAGGGATATCCCAAAGTAAGACGCTCTTTCAGTTGAAACTAACTAGGGTTGCCAACATAACAACATTTACTACATATCAGGATCTGAAGGATATGTATATGTGCTCGCTCTTATCAGCAGATGAGCATTAAAACATGGTTTTATTTGCTGTCATTATCTTTTCATAGGTCAACAATAATTCTAGTCTCTTTGTGCTTCTTTTCGTTTTCAAATCACTTGAGATTACGGGGAACTACAGATATTCGAGATAATGAAAAGGTTTGGTGTAGTAGTGGTATTTAATTTATTTCTTATCAGAACAAAAGAAAGTGACTTATCTATTGAACAAGTAAAATATGCCCTAAGAAGAAAATTTAGGGAGTACCATTGCGATGAACCGTTGCACTTCAGACGCAGACACATTAATGGTCTACATAAACAATAAACACATAACACATACAACAAAACTATAGCTGTAAATGTCACAGTTATTGTGATCAACAGACTAAATAACAAACAAGGATACAGGAGACTTTTTTTTGACAAACAATGACTGTGATGACTCTCTCTGCCTTTGACCACTCATCTGTAAAAAGATGCAAACAAATAAATAAATAAATAAATAAGCTACTTTGCGTCGAGAGTTAAAAAAATCTCGTACACCCACGAGTTTAAATCATATTTGTTATTTCTACTTCTAATACTTGCATTTGATAATATTTGATTACGCAGTTTCAAAAATTACAGATATTGTTTTCAGAAAATATTACTTCCTTGGCCCCAATTAATATGACACCTTCTAGTTTGGGACTCCCAAAAATGTTTGACAGAATTCACTTTCTACACAACTCTCACAGATTTCAATAAATTTAAATTCAGTTAAAAAAATTCAAGATTTTAACCTCACCGTAATGTTCTCTCTCAAACTATCTGTTTACCAAATATTTTATTTTTGTTTACTATCACTAATGTAATATATATGTCAAATTTTACATCTTAAAAACTCCAGGACTCAAGTACCATCATATAAAATAGAATGGACGGGGTGCTGGGCATCTGGAATCTGGACTCAAACTGATATCAATCGGTTTTACCTTTGTACTCCAAAATGGGAAGCATGTAGTAATTGTTAAGTTGGACACTGCATTTGTGCTCGGCAAAAGCCAAAACTTCACTTTTATCTATATTAATCAACACAAGAATAGTAGAAATGTGCAGTAATATAATGAAGTAGAAGAGTCTCATTTTAATCACTTATCTAAATTGTAGCTGCAATTTGCCTTTTCGACCTATATACGCTTCTAGTAGCAAACCAGTCGATCTCCAGGAAGATGTTATGATTGATTTGCAGTGCTCAATGACACTAACGATAGTTATATAGGGTATAAATTAATATTGCTCTCCTATTTCAGTCGAAGAAGAACTATAACTCACCAATCCTGAAGCCTAGGACCATTTGGATTTATTACCTTCTATAATGTAACAAACCTACTCTACCTGAACAAAAAAGAGAATGTAACAAGCCTACTTCACCTGAACAAAGAAAAAGAATGTACCAAAACCTATAAAGTCTAAAGTAAAATGGCATTACCTTACTAGGAAACAGTTAAAAAGTTAGTTACTCGAAAAAGTTATCCTATACTCCTTGTTGCATGAGGGCAAGATTTGGAGTCGGTTTCAGAAAGCATTATTTTGGACAATGTAGAACATCATCCAAGTAGATTTCTCACTTCTACACTAAAAAAAATTTTGCCTTCTTTTAATAACTGTGGTGTCCGAGTCAGCTTGCCATTAATTCCACGGGATACCTGCCACCTCCCACCAGCAATAGGTACCAGGTAACTCTGTCCACCTAGTGTTTTATCTCTGGGAATTCAACCTGAGACCTCATGGTGCTCAACCAACTTCATTGACTACCAGGCCACATCTTTTGCCTATTTTAAAGAGAAACAATCTCGTACTTCCTTTGAGTTTCTCTTAAATGGTTGTATATCTAACTTCTAAAAGCTGAAAACCAAACCGAATAAGCAAATAAAATAGAACCTAGCATAAACCCCACTTGAATCCCAAATGCTGGAAAAGTAATTTCCTTAATCTTAAGCCGCTTTTTCTTCCTTTCAATTTTGAAGCTATCCTAAATAGGGAATTACTTCGTGGCACGAAGTTTCTGCAACTTCCTCTATTCTCAATATTTACCTCTACTTTGCCGGTCAAGATTTAGCAATTCCATATTTTTTTTTCGATAAAGAAGGTTTAGCCATTTCATTAAGAAAAGACTTCAATCCAAAAATCACATACTAGCTGGATGTTATTAGGTTGTTAGAACTCTAAGCGACCTGAATCTTCAAAACGAGATGCTGCTTGCACCAACATTGTGGCTCTTAACCAATGAAAACTACTAGCAAGCACACAAACTATCATGCGGGAGGGTACCGAACTCTATAAATACACTAATGTTTTCAGGTCAATGTGCTATTACTTTTTGGGAAACCAAAATAAATTATTTAACAAAAAAGTTCCCCGGGCTCCAAAATTGTCAAAGCTCCTAAAACTGATACATTGTTTAATAACTTTTTTCCAACCACCATATCTTTAGTTTCATCTGCTAATAGAATCTATAAAATATAACCAAAGTCATTTGGTTAGCTCTTGCTTTATAGCAGAGCACCATTTCCTGCGTAAACCTTTAGAAGATCTATGCTTAAGAGCATAGAGTACTTATCAGCTGGAAAGTCTCAATCTTACTCCATCAAAAAAATTAGACATGTTTTAACACTGAAATGTTGAAGCCAGAAGACAATCAAAACACTGTTGCCACGCTAACTTACAATCATATTCCAATGAAATAGCAAATAATAAAGGTGAAAAAATTATTATAGCACATAATGGAGAAATACCTGGGCGATCAAACTCTTGATCAGGATGTTCCTCTGATAAAAAGCTATCTGATGCTAAAAGTGGTCTCGATGAGGCTACTGACTTGGATATCAACTGTGATAGGACCCAGTCCTTCAAACTCATCATGTTTTCTGCACAGGACACAGATTCTCACTATATAATTCATCTTTCTTGCCCTTTGCAGCATAAAAGATAGGTGACAACACCAACTGAAGATGTTCATAGAATTGCATCATAGGAAGAAAGTAATAGCATGCACCAATAAATAGACTCATAGAGAAATTCTTATATATAAGCTCGTGATTGGACCCGTTTGGAAAAGAGAACAATCTTAACTTCAAGAATAACCAAAAAATGGACAATTTTCAATTGGAATGTGAAAACATGACTAAGTTAGTCCTACTTACTCTCGGACTGCTTGAATGATAACACTAGGTCAAAATAATTCCATGATAATTCAACCAAAATATTGGATAAAAAAGGGAACAACCCACATTTTGATCTTGTTGATAAGTTTCCTTTAGACTATCGTATTTCACTCTACTTTTTTACAGTTGCATAAATGCAAGGTAAGGCTGTATACGCTAGGCTCAACGTGGTCCGCCCCTTCTCCGGACCCTGCACATAGAGGGAGCTTAGTGCATCGAGCTACCTTTATAATATTTCAGACTTGTCATTTATTTAATGAGTGATATTTCCTGCATAAACCATACCTACATACTAATCACGAAACATCAACCACAAAAATTATAAGAGTACCTAGTTTTATTTTTGAGATATCAAAACAAAAAAATCCGGAGTCTTAATCCAGGCAGTTTCCTTAACCAAACAACAAATACACCACCACTAAGTCAACTATGCTTTGCTAGAACAAGGCAGCTCTCTGAAATAACCTTGCTTAGAAACATATACAACAACAATATTTTTTAAATTTTTTTGTTTGATGATGATGGTGCCCGGGCCAGCTTACGTGCACCTTGATTATAATACCGAGTACCTCCGACTAGCATATGTACTAGGTAATTGTGTCCACTAAGGCCTGGACAAAGGAAGAAATCACTTAGTGTTTTTTGACGATATTGAAACCTCATGGTCATTCACCTACTTCTGTACTTCATTGACCACTGGGCCAAACCCTTAGGTGCATACATGAATACAACAATAACAACAACTCATCTCAATCCTAAACTAGTTGGCTATATAGATGATAAATCTTCAAAATCCATTTGGACAATTTTATTGCAAAGAAACAAGTAAAAGTTCATAAACTTAACATCCAATAAAACAGAGAAGAGTAAAGAACACATGGTTAAACACATACCTGGTTAAGACTTAATTCCAATCACCATTGAACAAGAGCTTCAAAATTACAAAAATGACCAAAAAATACAAAAACCCAAAATCCCAGACCAAGATTCTACTTTTCTGGTTTATTTACTGAATTAAGCAAACCCCATTTGAGAAAAATCAAGATAAATCAAAACCCAGATGCTAAAAACTGGCAAATGGAACGAAATCAAAAGGGTATGAAATTGAAAATGAATTGGATATTCTTGAAAAAAGAAAAAGATAGAAATGGGACCCTTTATACCATACTTAGGAGGGAGCTTTAGAATTTGGTTCTTGGATCGAAATTGATTTGTGGAAAGACGCGGTAGAGGGGGGTTTTGGTTTTTCAGATAAGACACAATAACGATGTTGTATTGATTCTCCGCCCTAAAAATTTCCCCATTTGGTTGACAAAATAAAAAACGAATTTTAAGTTATGTGCATTATTATAAATTTTTTGCACCATCATTTAAATTGATGAATAAGCAACTTTGCATATCAACTCTGATATGGTAAACTAATTACAATAATAATTTATTATAATAAATTAAATTATATTGAAAGTGTAAAAATTATTTATTAAAAGTATAAAAATAACTTATTGTTGTTTGTACATAAAATTTAAATAAAAGATAATATTGCTAGACACTCTTGATTGATTTTTTTTCTTTAATTTGTCTGGACTTTTATTATTTAAAGGGAAAATGCATAATTGACCCCTAACTTATGACCGAAGTTCTTACTATACACTTTTTCTTTGCGGAATTTTTTGTACCCCTTAAATTTTTTTCTACCTTAATTATTTGGACCTTACGTGCTGAGCTGGACTAGTACGTGAAAACACCGCCCCAAGCACGTAGTAAAATAAAGAAAAAAGTTTTAGCCCTATACGAAATGGCCACATGTCATTCTCAAAGCTGATTTGGAAGAGCTCTCCTTCAAAACATAAAACGTTCTTCTTCCCCATTTTACGAGCCATTTTCAAGACTTTTGAAGGTAGGTTTTGTCTTCCAATTTTCTTTGGTTGGAAGAGATAAAGTGAATTTTCGTGTAAATTCCTCCCTTTGATGTCTCTTTTCTATTAAAATTTTTTTAATTTCTTCCCCAATTTCTGTGTATAAAATTTTAGCGTTAGGAATGCCAATTTGACCTTGAATCGAACCATTAACATAGGGGCTTTATACTTGTTTTCGATCTATTAGTATCCAATTGCAAGAGAACAAACAAATTTTTTAGGTCCGGCTGATCATTGACAATCAAAGAGGGGAGAGGAGTGTGAAGAATGGGAAATTTTTTTAGGTTCGATGTTTTCCTTTTGATGGAACCGAAAATAAGAGTTAAAAAAATTAAAAAGAGGAATGGGATGGGGGGCCATTATTTTTTTTTTAAAATGATGTGTGTCTACAACGTATGTAATTTTAACTGGAGTACTAGTCCAGCTCAGCACATAAGATCCAAATAATTAAGGTAAAAAAAAAAAGTTTAGGGGTACTAGGAATTCCGCAAAGAAAAGAGTGTGTAGTTGAAACTTTGGTTATAGATTAGGGGGATAATTATGCATTTTTCCTTATTTGAACTCACTTTTACATATTTATATGTACGAGGAAAAAATAATCTTCTATGATCAGTTGCGATTTAAATAGAATAAAATGATCTTATAAAACAATTTTGTATTATTTTCCCGTTATGATTCATGCAAATTGACTCCCTAAACAAGAATCTAAGAAGAATCACTTTTATTGAGTTGAATTCGTGTGATTTTCAGACCAACCCAACTCTGTTGATGGGTATAAACATAAGTTAGATTTATGATTTGGTGTTGTAATTTATCATTAATATTTTCTAAAATTTTGGTTATTACACCCTTGAAACAAATATCAAAAGAATACATATATGGTTTCGAAAAGTAAATACTTGTATTATACAATATTATACCAATAATATGTAACCAAGTTAATTAACTAAATCAAAGCAATATGGGCCATTTTTTATTTTTTTGGTGGTTAATAGGAGATATTTTCATATATAATAAGAAAACTAGGGAATACAATGCATAGTACTGTCAGTGTCGGGGTAGTGTAATACCACGATGTTTTGTTTTACTGTATCAATATTATATGCCAAAAATTTTCTAACATCTTCAGTTCCTAGGATGTCTGCCCAAAATACATTATTTGCAAACATCGGAGGAACTGCTAGTAAGCTGGTTCTTCCCAAAAAACTTGGCTTTACTGCCTCTTTTGCCAGTGCATCTACCACTCTATTCTGCTCCTTGTACGTGTATCTCATCGTGACCTTGTTCATCCTTTGCATTAACAACCTGCATTCACAAATCATGGGATCATATGTTAAGTTACCTGTAAGAAGCATTTGGATTATTTCCGCTGAGTCTGTATTGATGTCCAGAGGGATCCATCCATTTTGCTCAGCTAGGTGCAACCCTTTCAGGAGAGATTTCAGCTCAGCCATGGTATTGGTAGTATGTGGTATATTCTCCATATACCCCATAATCCAATCCCCGTTATGGTTCCTGAATATACCACTTATTCCTCAAATACTTGGATTACCCCTAGCGGCACTATCTGTATTCAGTTTATGGTACCCTCTCTGTGGAGGGCTCCCATTTCACATTGGTTTGGAAAGACTTCTTGATTTTGTTAATTTATACCAACATAAAGTATTCAGTTGCTTTAGAGATGGTGTTGGTGGTGCTGATGCTATCTTTTTTGTTGTTGAAGAGGTTGTGATTCCTAGTTAGCCAAATGTGCCAGAAACAGAAAGGAATGATGTTCTCCCAAGGAATGTTTTCGTTAAAGAGTGTGTTATTAAGTTTATTCCATGTTGATGGCCATGGTTGGGCTGAGAAAATGGGATTCAACTGCCTACTTTCATTCGAAACCTTGGATAGTAACTCTTTCCAGAATTGAACTGCATTTGTGCATTCAAAAAAAAAGTGATCATTTATTTCTTGATTGCTTTGGCAGAAGTAGCATTGTGGGTTACAAATAACCCTAATTCTGTGCAGGTAGGCTCCTGTAGGTAACCTATTTTGGGCAAGAAGCCAGATGAAGTTCTTAACTTTGTTAGGAGCTTTTAATTCTCAGATCCAAGTGAAGGTCCCTTCCTTCCCATTTCCAGAGTGCTCCTTGCATTTGCTAAAGAAAGTGTAGGCTGAAATGTTAGTGAAAGACCCACTTGGAGTCAATCTCTAAATTATCATGTCCTCCTTCGTAGTGTTTTGGGGGATGAAGACAGAATTGATCGTGTTAGAGATACTTGCAGGCATTTTTATAGAGATAGAAGAGAGGTCCCAGGTCCCTGAATTGTAGATAGAGTCTACTTTGATAGATATGTCATTTGGGGTAAGGGGTCCTACAATCGTATCTCTAATGACTGGTTGGTTAGGGATCCAAGCATCATTCATGAAGCTCGCCATGTTGCCCTTGTGGACCACCCATCTACTGGTCTTCCTGCATGTATCACATCCCTTGAGGATGCATTACTAAGTAGGATATTTAGATATTTTGGGGATATGGTTCCATTTACAGTGCTTAGAGATCAGAACTCTAGCCCATAAGCTTGAAGTGTTGTGATAGATCCTCCAAGCCAGACTTGCATGGGCTACTTTATTTTTAAATTCTGCTTTTTGGAGGCCCAACCCACTATTGGCCTTCTTCTTAATGACTTTATCCTAACTAACCAAGTGTATTTTTTTTCTTATTTGGGGTAGTGCCCCGGATAAAATTCCTCTGGATTCTGGCAATTTGCTTGGTGATTTTTGTGAGCAAATTGATATATTGCATGACATGGTTAGGGATACTATTGAGGGATGTCTTAGCCAGAATGGTCCTACCAGTCATGTTGAGACAATTTATTTTCTAGCCAACCAGTTTGGATTGCATATTGTCTATTATGAACTGAAAATCAGAGCTAGTGGGTCTCTTATGGAATATAGGGAATCCAAGGTATTTTCCAAAGGAGGTAGTAGCTTGGATTGATAGTGTATTAGTGAGACATTCCATGGTGTCCTGGCTAGTGTTAGAGGAGAAGAGAACTCTGGACTTAGTGAGGTTGATTTTTTTGCCAGAGTTCTTATTGAAGGATTGCAGGATAGAATATATGGTGGCGTAGTTCGTGTTGTTTGTCTTGGCAAACAGGGTAAGATCATCAGCAAAGGAGAGGTGAGAGATTCTTGGGTTAGACCTGTTGATGCTGATATGCTGCCATTGGTTGTCCAGCACAACTTGGTCAATTGACCTAGAGAGTCTTTCCATACACAGGATGAAAAGGTAATGGGATATGAGATCCCCTTGTCTAATGCCTTTGGAGGGCTTGAAGGATTCAGTTTTACCTCCATTCACTAAGATTGAGATGTTGGATGAGCTAATGCAAGACATAATTATCTTAGTCAGCCTAGGGGGAAAGTTGAAAGCAAGGATTGTGTCCCTGATAAAGGACCACTCTGGCATATCAAAGGCTTTTTCTATATCTATTTTGAGGATCATGTGAGCCTGATTCCCTTTCATTTTCCTAATGTGAGTAATGTACTCTTGCACAATGATAGCATTGTCAGAAGTTCTCCTATTTGAAAGGAAACTGCCCTGGCTAGGGCCAATTTTGTCAGGAAGCATTGGCTTGATTCTGTTTACAATAATCTTAGTGATGGACTTGTATATTGTGTTACAAAGTCCAATTGGTCTAAAGTTTTTT
Source organism: Nicotiana sylvestris (assembly GCF_000393655.2). Classification (NCBI taxonomy): domain Eukaryota; kingdom Viridiplantae; phylum Streptophyta; class Magnoliopsida; order Solanales; family Solanaceae; genus Nicotiana; species Nicotiana sylvestris. The sequence continues at coordinate 18,030,032 of NC_091067.1, read as the reverse complement.
AGCATGGAAGCTTGGGGGCACTTGGGAATGAGATAGAGCGAAGTTTGATTAATAGTCTAAACCATAGAATTAGTAGTGAAGCATTGCTTGCAGAAATCAATTACTGGCTTTCCTACAATGCTCTAGTACTTCTGGTAGAAGAAAGGATGAAGGCCATCAAGCCTAGGGGCCTAGAAGGGCTTGAAGGAGAAGATGGTCATTTTTATTTCACTGATCTCATGAGGCCTATCCAGACTATTCCTTTGAGTGTCAGATATGGTGTGGGTCATAGCCATGTGGTTGGTAGTGGAGATAGGAGCTTGTGAGTGTGATGAGGTATAGAGATTCTTGAAGAAGGACAAAATGGATGTCTTGATGTATCCTTGATCATAGAGCCAGTTTCCACTCTCTTCTTTGAGGGAGAGGATCATGTTTCTTCTCCTATTGAGAGTGGATGTGTGGAAGAATTTAGTGTTGGCATCCCCTTCGTTTAGCCAGTTAATCCTAGATTTGAGTTTTCAGAGATCCTACTCATTTTTAAGGATGGAATCAAGCTCAATAGTCAGGTTGCTTTCTAGGTTTAACAAGTAGCTACTGAACTGATAGTTAGGGGATTTTTGAATTCCTGTGATTCTGGCTAAGATTCTTTTTTTATGAAATATATTGTCAAAAGTGTGCTTGTTCCACTAGGTCACAATCCTCTTGAAGGACTCAGTAGATTGAATTAGGGTGGAATTGGGGGTGAAGGTCTCATTGATGATACTGGGAAAGGATGGGTGGCTAGTCCACATGGATTTAAACCTAAAAGGTCTGCTGGATTTATTGAGTGAATCTCCTTTTAGCACAACTTGAATGGGGCAGTGATCACAGAGGGTCCTAGAAAGGTGTATCACAATAGCCTTAGGGTACTAGGAAGTCCAAATCTCATTGGCAAAACACCTATCTATTTTTACAAGAATCAGACTAGTCCTATTCTTGTATCTTTTATTAGCCCAGGTGAATTTTACTTCTTTTGTAACCTAAGTCTAATAACTTACATTTATTAAGGCAACTCTAAAACAAGTTACTACGATTAGGGTTTATTGGGTTGCTCCCAAATTTATCCCTAGCTTTCAAGACTTCATTGAAGTCACCACCATAAACCAGTTGTTTATGTAGGTTTTGGAGATAGTAACTAAGCTCTCCTAGAGTAACTTTCTGTTAGCTAAAATATTACTAGCATAGATAGCAGAAAATAACCAAGAGGTGTGATCACTTAGGGATACCTTTAGCATGGCATGGATGCCCTGAGGGGTGGTGGAAACCTCTTCCATGCTAACACTGTCCTATTTCCATATAGCACAATCCCCCCAGATAAACCAATAGCCGGAGATTGGATTAGCATGTCAAACTGCAGCTCCTCTGCCAGCTTTTTGTGGTCAGCCATCTTGGTGTGACGACCCGGCCGGTCGTCTTAAGAAGTAACGTCCTGATCCTCTATTAACTGCTTTTCTCAAGTTTATTCCTACTAATATGATTTGTCGGGATGTTCGGTTTTGAGTTTCAGAGAGTTTTGGGACACTTAGTTCCTAAATGAGAGTTTAAGTGTTGGAAAGTTGACTGTAGCCGGAACAGTGTGAAGACGGCCTCGGAATGGAAATCCGATCATGAGCATCACAATTCTAAACTTTTGTCTTCTATTCTCTCACAGATGGTGAGGACCCGTGCTACTCGAGATGATCAGGCACCCTCACCCTCTACTGCAGCCGTCAGAGGCCGGGGCCAGGGTAGAGGCCGAGGATGCGCACGTGGTGCATCGAGAGAACCTGTGCGAGTTGCCGCCAAGGTACCACCAGTAGATCCAACCGGAGTCCAGGAGCCTGACACGCTTACTGCCACTACTACTCCAGCCCGTCAGGAGACTCTGGCACAATTCATGAGCATGTACACCACTTTGGCTCAGGAAGGGTTGCTTCCCCTTGCTGCAGCCACATCCCAGGCCGGAGGAGGAACACAGACTCCCGCCGCCCACACTCCTGAGTAGCGAGTGCATGTTGAGCAGGCCCCTGAGATTATTCATGTACCGCCTGCAGTACCGGCTCAGCCCGAGGACAGGGCAGCTATTTCTGAGGATGATAAATTGAGGCTTGAGAGGTTCAAGAAGTACAAGCCTCATGTATTCAGTTGTCTAGCACCGGAGGATGCTCTAGGATTCCTTGATGAGTGTTACCGCATTCTCCGTACCATGGGTATCTCAGGATCGAGCGGGGTTTCTTTCACTACCTTTCCCCTTAGGATATGATATTTGGTAATTGAATGCCTTGTACGTGAGGTGACGAGCGCGTACTTGAGCTAATTGTTGAAAATCCGATTTTACTTTAAGTATTTAAATTGAGCTCCATTCTTACCTCTTTTATTCTACTTGCAAACATAGCCTGTGTTAGTTTAGAAAAGCATGCTTAGGTGACTTAGTTGCCTATTTGCTTAAACTTCCTTAATTGTATTTCGTGAAGCATGTTAGGCTAGAATTAACTGTTTACTTGTTACGAATTTAGTATTTACTTTAATATTCTTGAGCGGCTGCTGTGTGTTTAAATTTGGGACTATGAGACGACATCCTGGGAGATCCCCCTGTATGTATCTATGTTTTGGATGGAGGTGCAGGATATCAAGATATCCCTGGCACGTGTGTTGAGGATGCCGAGAGATCCTCGGGATACCAAGATCCCTAGTGTAATTATTGGGGATACCAAGAGATCCTCAGGGTACCAAGATATCCCTAGCATATATAACGAGGATACCAAGAGATCCTCGGGGTACCAAGAGATCCCTAGTGTATATGATGAGGATACCAAGAGATCCTCGGGATACCAAGAGATCTCCGGTTATCATCCTTGTTGTGGGCGGTATTTCCTTGTGTTTACCTTATTTTTGTTTTCTGTTACTGTATCCTTATTATCATGTACAGATTTTTACTGTAGATTCTCACTTATACTGCGTATTTATCCTATCATTTATTATTTATTTATCTTAGTAGGGCCCTGACCTTCCTCGTCACTAACCGATGGAGGTTAGGCTTGGTACTTACTGAGTACCGCTGTGGTGTACTCATGCCCCTTTCTGCGCATGTTTTTCATGTACAGATCCAGGTACCTCTACCCAGGCTTATCACCCTTGAGGCAGGGAGATATTTCGGAGACTTTGAGGTACATTTGTCGCGCCCGCAGACCAAGGAGTCTCTATCTTTATTCTATCCTATAGTGTTAGCCTTTTCTATCTTACTGTTGATGTAGACATTCTGGAGATTAGAGCATTTTACTGTATTTCATCTAGCTTGTGTTCCCGTGAGTTTCTGGATTTTGGGATATTGTTGTAGAAATTCGGAGTTGTTGTGATGTATATGCCGAGTGGCATCCTATATACTGCTTTCACTTGTTTATTCTTAGCTTTTAATTTACTTTTCCGCAAGTTTATATTTACTTTCCGCATTGTTAGGCTTACCTAGTCGTAGAGACTAGGTGCCGTCACGACATGTTCACGGAGGGCGAACTGGGGTCGTGACACTTGGTCTCTAGTTGTACCAGCAAAGTTGGCTTGTGGAGCTTAACCATATCCATGCAGTGCCTCTTAAACTCAGCGTTGTTTCCACCCCTAACATTCTATATGATGTGGTTCATCGGGGGTGATTGGTGGTGTGGGAACTGGTTTTCTTGAGGTTTCTCCATTCCCTATGGAGTCTTTGTTAGACTAGTTTGGTTTTTTTCCCTCATGTTGAGAAGCGGCTTGGTCACTCCCTAGGTGTGTGAGACACTAGGCTCAGTCCACATTTGGTTATCATTCTTGGACACAGCAACACCAGTACTTTGTTGTTCTCCACACTGAACTCTATCGCCCTGACTGAGTCCAATAGTAGAGAATCTGTGCGAAAGGTTCCATAGTTTGTTCCTTCCATTTCTTGGGCTTTTCTTTTTCAGGAGATCTAGGGCTTTGTTGATTTCCCTTGTAATGTTTTCCAGTGGTGGTGACAGATTCTTCTCTGGTGGAGCAGAAGATGATGGGGCCTGGTGGATTTGGGGTTCGATGGTCACAAAGACTGGCGACGCTGCTGGATCTTCCGTTGCCGAATCTGGGAAGAATGGTATTGACTGGAACGCTTGGGAAATTAGGTTGTTGAGCAGTGGTGGGGCGATGTTTGGTTGTGTACAGTCGTTGCTTGTCATTGTTTTCCATAGGCATGGACCAAAGGCAACCAAGGTCTAGGCTTCCACCGTTACCCCCGCCAAATGCGCTGGATTCTGGACAATCAGGGTCACTAGTTGATTTTCCAGGATGAAATTATAGGTTAGCCCCTGTCCTTGTAATGCCACCTCCAGCTAGGATGTTGGTAGGTTGTCCGGTGGTAGTGGTAGCGATGTCACAATGGTGGGTGACGTTTGGTTTTTTTCCATTTTTGTGTTTTTTTGATTTGCTACTTTGGGTAATTGGGGGGAGGGGGAGGTTAAGTTAATGGACCGATTCATAATTGCGTCTCTTGGTGCCAAATCTAGGTTAGTGAAAAAGGCATCGGTTATTGTATATAGGGAGAGGGATTCAGAATTAATGTGGTATCTTGTGGAATGGACGGAGAGTGTCTATTCACCTGAGCTTGAGTGAGTTTTCAGATGAGGCACTTGAGTGTTCATGGAGTGTGGTGAGTTTTCCCCATTAGAGCCTTTCTTTGAGAGAGGTGTGGGGGACGCGTAGGTGCTTGGGTAGGGGTGATTATTTGGGCTGGGTGTCCCCAATTGGGTGTGGGCCCCAACTGGTTAATCAAGACCGGCCTGATGGTCCAACTCCCCGAGATTGACATTTTTTGCGTTAGGGATTGGGCTAAGGGGAAGGGCCTCGTTTTGGGTGCCAATGTGTGGCCCAGGAATGGAGTTAGCGTCAGTTTCCTCGGGCCCCATTCCTGCTTTACGTTTGGCATTATGTTTGGGTTGGGGCCGCGTGAAAAGGGTTATAGGGGAGTGGAGGATGAGGTTTTGTTTATTGGTTGGGCCGTTGGGCCTGTTGTAATTTTTTGGTCTGGTATTGTTTTCAAGAAAGCAAAAACAAGTAGCATCTCCTTATTTCCTAAGGAAATACGTGTTTTAAAGTTCAAATAGTGTTAAAGTTAAAAGAAGATTCCATGGTAATATATACAAATAGAAATATTCAAGAATCAATTGACAATTTTTATTTCACTTTTTTTAATTTCATCTTGTTCACTGACTCAACCTTTTGGTATGTTGCAGACTTTCTTTTATTTGGATCATCTTTTTCCTGTATTTATAGTATGATTTATGGATCATTAAATCAATAAATATGTCATATATAGTTATCAAAGCATATTTGGTGTCTTTTTATGATAAAAATTCAAACCATTATAATGTCGTTCGAACCAAATACATTAATCATGGACCAAATGTAGTTATCAATGCAATTGGATATATTTTAACACCCCAATTGTTGTAAGATAAAAAAGAAACTTTGAGTACGTATTTGGTATGATAGAAGTCATTTTAAATCAAAACTATATTTTAAGAAAAATATTTTTTGATATTTGGTTGGTGATTGAAAAATATCTTTCAGATTGATGAAATTTTGAGTCTTAAAGTTTATAATATTGTTCCATAAAAATGCCGTTTGTCATATCAAGCACACTTTATCGGTTAATCTTATTAGTCGGAATAAGTAATGTGGAGTTGGGAATTGAGGTACTTACATATTTTTCAGTAATCAAACACTAAAAAAATAGCTTCATCATTGAAACTCTTTATCTTTCCTAAACAAATCTTTCACATTGAAAGTCAAATATATAACCATGTTCGTATTTTGGTGGCCAAATATAGGAATCTCATTTCTGAGATAGATTTAGTAGTATTAGATTTTTGCCGCTCCCCATGTACCATAAAGCAAGCTCAGTTAATAAGGATAAAGTCTCATATATTATAAGTTATTAGTTTACAAAGCTATCTCAGATAGCTCGAGTAAGCTATTTCTTTTAGATAGTTGATGTCATAGCCTAAAAATATTGGATCGCAAAAAAAAAAAACGAAAAGAAAAGAAAAGAAAAAAAGAGAGAAAGTTATAACCAAATTGAAGAGCCTACTTGTATTAGTGAAAGTCTCTCACACAAGTTCAATTCTTGTTGCCCATCTTCTCCCTTCCCTCTTATTTTTACAACTTTAGCGGTGGTTTATATAGGTGAATCCATGGAGGGCCATCACTGAAATAGGTTTTTTAGCTTAGCTCAAAGAAGGGGCGGATGTAGCCCTATAGCAACGTGTTCAATTGAACACATAGCGTGCACACGAAGCACAAATTTATGTGAAAAATTCACTAAAACGCAATAAATTGTAGATATGAGCCCATAATTTTATGGATATAATGAGTTCAATTTTAAGAACCTTAATGGTTGAACCTATAGAGTTTAAATCCTAAATCCACCTCTGGCTCAAAGCAATGTATAAATATGGTGGGTGGCAAGAGAATTAGTTCATTCCGAGAATATAATAGGGAAATCTAAATTAGGAAAATCTGAATATACAACTATATTATATATGATCCCTAATCCCCAATGTAATGGAAATTTAGAAAAAGAAAAAGAACTATTTTGAGACAGAATGAGTATTTAAAGAAGATATATTATTATATTATGTGTTTGTAAAGAAAATACAGATAAGCAATTTTTTTTGTTAAAATGACCAAATATCTAACAGAAATATACTCCTATAAACTTAAAAGAATCTAATTGAAAAGGGCAAATAATGAAAATAAAAGAGTTAGAACTTTTGATTTTGGGAATACCAGAAACAATTAAGGATGAGACAATAAAAAATTTAATCAAATTAAAAATACTTATAAGCTGAAAAGCCATAAAATTGGGGGTGACAAACGTATAACTTTAAGGCAGTGTTGTGCTTATAAACACTTTTGGTGATTACCAAATGTATATATAAGCCAAAAAAGTGCTTATAAACTGGTCATCGACACATTTTGCTTTATTGCAGATCTATTCGTAATCCATTGCTGGTTGAATGGAAGACAAAGTTCTTTGAACTACTCACCAGCAGCTCAATGAAGGTCACCATTCACCAGCCAAATCTAGCATATAGATTCAGTTGCTCAAGTGCCTGGAGAAGAACAAGAACTGTGTCCAAACAAAGTCTGAAAATTTGAAACTTCAAGAAAAAGACATGAAAAGCTAACAAGTTTCTTTGCCCCGAAGTTCTGTGTCCAAACACATTGAAAACTTGCAAATCCAAGAAAAAGACATGAAAAGTTAGCAGAAAGGTTTCACTAATTATCTTTTTCTATTATTATTTTTCTATGGTTAGCCACAAAAAATAGAAAGGTTTCACTAATTATCTATTTTTGCAAGGGAAAAATATTATGTTACCAAAATTTTCTGAATGCAGGAGTGTGGGCCTTTAAAATTCAGGAAGATTACACTCCAACTGAGAATTGAAAAACTCAAAGCAGCAGCACTCTGGAACAAAAACATCATCAGCTTGGTCTTCTACTCCCAACAAAGACAAGATGCTTCATACATATTCAAGGGCTTCACATATGACCCTCTTTTCGCAAATATATCTACGTACCTAGAGCTCATGGGTTATTTGAATCTGGAGTGCCGCATCAGTGCTTCGCAAAAAGTAGCTATTGCTTGTTTCCTTCTAGCTAACCTGGTTTTCACTAGCCTTGTAATACAGCATTTTCTGCACATAAAACATCATGTATCCTTGCGCAGCTCTCACAATACTCTCGCTCACCTGAGTTATCCAGGCATCGTCACATTTGTACCATTGATTGCTTAACCTCAGATATGTTACGTAATGACCAGCATCAAGTTTACCAGTATGGGTGATGACAGCAAACAACTCAAATTCCGAGGACGATTCACAGGACGCATCTTGCTCGTCCCCGTCAAAGGAGAAGATTCTATTTCCAAATCGACTCCTCAAGATAGATGAAGAGAGATAAGGCGACATGTCCAAGGAAAAAGGAAACTGTAGGTAGTGATCAACCTTCCTTGACATTTTCTTAATCACAGAATGCTCAAACCTTTTGATATGGAAGCAAGAAACTAAAGGCAGTTTTCTTATGGACATCTGTTTAAGAGATTCCTGTCTCACTTGACAATGTTGGCAGAAGAACTTCTGATCAGAACCCAATTTCTCAGGTCTTGTGAAATGATCTAAGCATCCCATCAACGTAGAAATTCGACCGTTTTGGCTAAACTTTCCAGATTCTGCCTCCTTTTTGTGAGTATTATGAGACTTCTTTGATGTCATCTTGGCGGAACTCCCCTGGCTCAGTTCCAAGTCCAAGGAGATGTCTATACATGGATCATATGTAGTAGATGTGAAGCCACAAGCTGTACACATGACATCAGACCGCAAGATCCCAGAAAATACTCTATGAGCAATGCAACAGTCTCCGCTGCCTGCACAAAAGAAAAAAATTAGTCAAGATTAGATTACAGATGACAAAGTGCAATGTGTACTGCTCCTAATAAGTTACATACAGTAACATAGTATGCACAGCTTAAAGTGCTCCTCAACACATTTCATAAAAAGCAAAAGTCCAGTTATGCCATAAAGACAAAACAACAATGGTCCTATGAGGAATGGCAACCAACAGAATGAGTAGCTACAAGCAATGGAGTACAATTGACTTTTGTAAAAAAAACCTCAGTAAGAAAAGTATCCGCAAGACACTTTATTGCCTCAAAAGGTCTATTATTCCATTTACACAAAACCATTCAAAATCATAGATCCTTGTATTCATTATTTAACTGCAACAACCAGGTGTTAACTAAATTTTGCAAACTCAGGGTAGCCCTGTACTAATCCTCTAATTAAGAGGAATAAGAATAGGTGTTAACTCTCTCAATTAAAGTACGTGTGACTTAAGCGGGAATCAAATCAGCATATTTACAGTGGCAGAAATGAATTGTTTGCTAAGGAGTTACCCTACTAATGATTGCTCTGCTAAAGAAATTTGAGGTACCGAGGAGGTAGACTCACAAGAATAATAAGACACACAGGGGCTTATAGAAAAAAGTAAGCAAAAAGTTGTCAACCTAGTAAAGACTTCAAGCTTTCTTGAAGGTTGCGATCAGCTCACTCGAGAGTAATACCCTAAAACATGGTAAAAGTGCGAGTTAATATGAGAACTATTGTACCAGAAGAAAACTCCTATGCTGAAATCAATAAGACTAACCAAACTGAGACTTACTGGGAAGAGTAGGAGGAAATCTTTTTCCTTTTGAGAAACATCTCTAAGCCTGACAGCGAATATCAACTGGTAAATCGCCTATGGCAAAGAAAAGACCTAAACCATAACCTGCATTCAAATATTTCTATCTTTTCTCAGTGACAACGGAAGTTGGGATTGCCATGAGAGATGAGATGCTAGAACAACAAAGATAAGCCTATCAAGTAGGCCCTGAGTGCATTTTAGTTAGACGTTACTTGACATCAAAAAGATGCTTGAACACACTATTCTACTTCCTACAGAAATTACTTCTTCCACCCCCTCTCCACCAACAAAAAAGTTCAAAAAATTCACCTACTGAAGTACTTGACCTTTGCAAGTAACTATACAAATTTCAGTAATCCACTTATTTGAGGTTTTTACTGCACTAGCCTCCCTTGACTATGTTAGATTTATGTTGCTTTATTAAAATATGCATAAACAATGTTGCCAATAATTTTCACAGCACAATAAAAAATATTTAATCTCAATGATTGGTCTAATTCGGAAGAAAAGGAAAAAAGAAAGAACAAGAAACTAACTATGCAAGGTGATGGGGGGAGAAAAGATGGGTAACTAATAGATACTCTAACGCAACAAACAAATATACCTGGACTCAACGCCTTTCCCTTATCGTTCTGCATCCTTTCATGAATCCCATCAAGCACGGAAATGAAAAACTCATGAGCATCCTGCTGTTCATAACTTGCAAGATTTGATGCATGCTTCCACCAACTGTTCCAAAGAAAGGTTTACATCCATCAGAATCAGATACAGAACAGACTGCAATTAGATACTCAAAAAAAAAAAAAAAAAAATCCACATCCAATATAACAAATTACAAATGTATTATATCACAACCAAGTTACACACCACTAGCTAATTTTACTTCAATGAAGGGATAAGGGTGGTACATATAACCCCAACAATAAAAAATTAATCTTGTCCCTACATCATTTGCAAATAAGGGCACAACCAAGCTAAATAAGGAATCTTTTACCAATATATCATTATCCTTAAAAAAGAATTATAAGTATACAACGACTATGCCTCAATTCCAAGCAAATCTGGATCACCTATACGAACTTCTCACCCAAAAAAAAAAAAAAAGAACGAGTGCACATTATAAGAAAGCCAAACATGATCTCAACAATCCAAGAAAACATGATCAAATGCAGACCTGTAGAGGAACTTTGCAGGACTAATAGGGGTCCAATCGCCGGAGAAAACAGCAGAAAACATTGCATCCAAATCACAAGCTAAACACAGCATTGTTGAGTTCTTATTCCCATTATCACTACTACTCCTTGTTATAACACTGTTATTCTTTCGCTGGCAAAAATATCTGTTATGCTTGTCACTCAGAAAGTAATTCCTCAATGGTGGTGTATGAAGCAATGCTTGAAGCACTGAATTCATAAAACACGTGTTTCCAAGATTGTTAAGGCCCCTCAAACCCCATTGTACTTCTGGGGTTGTTGAGTCATTGCCGAGCTGACTCGGCAACGGACTCGAATTCCCAACGATCAAGACCTGCTCTTTCACATCAGGCGTCCACGGCTTATACTCCACGCGCCTCCTCTTGCGCGTGTTCTCCGGCTGCGGCGGAGGGTCTTGTATTGATCCGATCACGGTAGCCTCCGTCTGCGCTAGTACTACGGCGGCGTCGAAGTCTCGATCGTATACCTGGTCCCTACACCCGCAGCAGAACAGCTCGGCCCTGTCGATGTCCACGGCGATGCTGTGCAGCGAGGGATCGGAAGCGTTCCCCACCGGATGCGACGGCGCGTGCACACGGCAGAATACCGCGGCGCACGTGACGCAGGCGTACAACCGCGGCGGCGCCTGTCCGCACGCACCACATCTCACCAGCTCATTCGGCGGCTCACGGCGGATGGACGCACGCCCCAATGGCCGGACCTTCACGCAGCCCCGGAAGTTGAAAAATGGGTTCGACCCAACTCTGGATCGGAGCTCCGACAAATGCTCGCATGTACCACTATCGGTATAAACAGGCGACCCGTTTTTATTTTCGGATCCGGGTTGGATCTTACCGATTGACAAATGGATCTTAAGACTGTTCCTAGACATTGAAGTAGCTGGAAATGCAAGGCAATAATTAGAGATTGAAGATTGTAATCTAAATCATATATGTAAATGCCAATCGGAAACTTCATGGATCAATTCGAACAAAATATCTACGAAATTTTCATAGTGGTATTAAGTTCAGATCTGAAGCCATTTTTCAATACTAGGTTTCATTGATAGAAACAACAATGGAGGAGAAGATTTTGGGTGGGGGGGGAGGAGAGGGGGTTGGTTAAGGGGTTGATTTTTGGTGAAGAGTTTTGATCCAAAAAGGAAGGAAGATATTTGGGTAAAACATTATTTCTAGAAATGGATACACAATTTTACGTTTGCTTCTTTTGGTGATGTTCTCTTTTATTTTAATTTTATTTGTCTTTTTCTTTACTTCTTTTTTCATACAAAAAGTGTAAGTATTTAATTCATGTTATTTGTACGTAAATTTGTTTTATAAGGTTTCGATAATATTAAGAAAAGCAACTATCGTTTGCATATGTTTAGAGAACAAATGTGAGTACTAAATTCGATAATCTCAATATGAATTATTATAACTCTATAATTTCGAGTTTAAGAAGTATCATCAAAATGTTAGAGAAGGGCAAAGTGTCATAATAAAACTCTAAATCCTCTGAAACCAAAGTTAAAAAAAAAAATGGTTCGGTGCATTAAACTCCCACTATACACGAGGTTTGGAGAAGGACCGATCACAACGGGCTAATGTACGCAGTATTATCCTGTATTTCTACTAGAGACTGTTTTCACCGCTTCAATACGTGACCTGGTCACATGACAACAATTTTATCAATTACGCCAAGGCTCTACTTCCCTCTAAACAAAAAGTACAAATTACTTAAAAAATAATTAATTTTCTTTTTGTCGTTTTTTTGTGAGCAAATATAATTTTATTGTTTATGGAACCAAAGGACCTACTAATCTATCTATACTATATTAAAAACACGAAGACCCTTAGCAAACTGTCGTTTGTCTTTTTTACCCTTTAACAATAGACTTTATATTAGACAAAATCGTAATTTAATTATTTTCTAATATTTAAGACTTTAAAATCAGCTAAAATCTTACTTATTAAATCTTTCCTTATTTCAATTATATAGAAAATCTTAATATTTAGGACATTAAAACAATATTGTTTTGGGGGAAAAGGACTATTAAGTTTCTTTTCCTTACATTTGCTTCCGAAAATATTTATGAAATGTCTGGCCTTTATTCTTCTTACAGATTAGTGTACTTAGAATTCTAAGGGGAACCTTATGTATATTATTGCAACTTATAGTATTTCTTGTATAATTTTTGAATATTTAAAATTTAACTTTAAATATCAAATTAGCTAATTTAATTTAGTTTTAAAGATTAGTCAAATTAACTCTTGAAAGACGAAAAGATTCACATAAACTAGAAATGAGGGAGTAATGACAAACTTTTTTAAAATTATCATATAACTATAATTATTTTTTTAATTGATGAAACTCTTAAGGTACATAAATTTATATTCATAAGAAGAGCACTGGATTAAAAAACAAAAAATAGAGAAAAAATGATTATGTTATAGTATAACTTGTTATTTGTTTTTCATATTAGGTAACAAAAATAATAATAATGTTCATAAGATATCCACATATGTCCTAAGAAATTACAATAACGCTTATATAGACATAATTTTTATATTTATTGAACTAGCTAAATTGGATAAATATTTATATTTTTTAAGAGTTTAGATCTTTTTCGTTAATTTTTGTTCAATAACTCAAATAAATTACTCAATATAATTAACTATTTTTAAAATTATGCACTTCAGATCAAAGGATCCTTATCTGAAGTGCATGTGGCTTCATTACCAGTAAAAGGTCTTCTCCAGCTTGTTCAATGAGCATAAAAAGCTATTCATGTGTTAACTTTCCTTTTGCATTACATATATTTTATATTTTATATTTTATATTTTATATGATGGTATTTCAATAAGCATAAATCTTTCTTTATTAAAGAACTTCCGACATATACCAAAATTCACTTAGAGATGTGGTCTGAAACATGACAGTATGACATGATATTTTTATGATTCTAAGAGTATGTCATTAAAGAGAAAATTTAAATTTTTAAATTTCAATATATGGAGTCTTATAATATATATAAAAAATACCATTTTCTTGAATTACATTAAAAAGGAAATTTTTTGAGAATTTCCGATGTATATCAAAAATCACTCAGAAATGTGGTTTGAAATATGATGATGATATGATTGTGTACGGATAAAATCGGGATAATGTCTATCCCGATTTTCCTCTGAAAAAAGGAAGAAGGGCACGGATACACGAGATTGTAATCGAGCTTAGAGACACTTCGTATCGGAGCCCAAGAAGAGTAAACGATGTGCACGTCATCGGGTATGGTTAAGTGACACGCTCCGGACCAAAAATGAGTTGTAAGACCTCGGGAAACACGGTAAACGATTACACACGACGGATAGAGGACTGTGATATTTGCATCCAACCGGATATCACGGCACGGATTGCACTCAGTGTCGGTTATGGATTAGTAATTAATGAGAAAAGAAGATTTTACCTTTTTTAGACTTACACTACGAGTTATAAAGGGAAAGTTTTTCTTTTGTAACACGCGAATCAAAGCAATACAAGTTTATTTTCTGCCTTTTAGCTACTGATAAAGTTCTTGTTCACTTATCCTGTTCTTCATTCACGGATGGGTTCGAACCAAAGGTCCAATCGAGGGCGAGGTCACTGTTCAGTCTAAATTCAGGCTTGGACATAACATCGCAATTGATTTGATCGCTTATTTCTTATTTAATTCATTTATCTAATATTCTTAATTATTTGTGTTGAATCAAATCACAAATCTTTAAAACCATGTATAAACTTAATTGTTATCGAATTTTGGTGTAAACTGTTTGGCGCCCACCATGGGGCTAAGCATAATAGTAGTGATTTGATACAAATCTCCATAACACACCATATTTTACGCTTGCTCTTTGAAGTCTTAATTTCAGGTCTGCCCAAAAATGTCAAACTCTCAGTCTGCTCACTTGAACGTTGATGCTGAGTCTGTCCATTAGGGCAAAAATAATATTTAGTGCCCAACAATGAGGTGCCTCTTGTCTATCCCAACAATGTCCCAGTTGTCGATCCTGCCAATGCTAACTCGCAAGTGGCCATTAACGTCAATTTGCCAACTAATCCCGAAAATAGTGTTCGCGGGGGATCCCGATCAGCAATCCGGAAAGTGCCCGAAGGCGAAGGTGATGGGGTAAGCCTACGACTAATCTTCGAAATGTTGCAGGCTCAATAGGCGGCGATAACGCAGTTCCAGAAGCCCCCAACATGGTTGAGCCTTTACAATCCTGGAAAAGCACTCGAAGAAACGAACAAATCACCGAGAGACCGGGTGAAGCTGAACCCGGGGTCAATCTTGAGGTCATGAAAATGCTTGAAGCATTGACAAAACGAGTGGAATCAAGTGAGAAGAAAATTGAGGCTAATGACAAGAAGGTGGAAATATATAATTCCAAGGTCGACCAAATCCCGGGAGCTCTCTCGATATTGAAGGGGCCCGACTCTAAGAAGTTTATCCAGAAGCCTTTTCCTCCGAGTGCGGCATCGAAGCCAATCACAAAGAGGTTTCGTATGCCCGACATCCCCAAATATGATGAGACCACGGATCCAAACGAGCATGTGACCTTATATACGTGCACAATCCAGGGGAACGACTTAGAAGATGATGCGATCGAGTCGGTGTTACTGAAGAAGTTTGGGGAGACTTTGTAAAAGGAGCAATGATATGGTATTACAATTTGCCCCCAAATTCTATTGACCCATTTGCTATGCTGCATATGCTTTCATAAAAGCCATGCCCGGGCTATCAAAGCCGAGACCAGAAAGTCAGACCTTTTCAAAGTCAAACAGAGGGACAGCAAGATGTTCAGGGAGTTCGTGTCAAGGTTCCAGATGGAACGGATAGACCTACCTTCGGTTGCAGATAATTGGGCCGTTCAGGCATTCACTCAGGGGCTTAACCCTCGAAATTCCTTGGCCTCTCAATAGCTAAAACAAAATTTGGTGGAGTACCCGACGGTAACCTGATCCAACGTCCACAACAGGTACCAGTCAAAGATCAGGGTCGAGGACGACCAACTCGGGGGCCCTTCTGAATCTGTTTACCCCCTCAAGGCTGACGATAGATCTAAGAGGGCCATTGATCAAGAGTCAAGACTGGTCCGAGATCGATATCATCCATACAGTACAAACAAAAGAGGAAATAGATTCGAGCGTCATCCCATAAGGAATGAGAAGAGAAGCAATCAAGGGCCCGGTGGCCGAGGCCTGATGAGTAAAAATGGGTTTGATAGGCTGCTCGGGAGTAGGGAAGCATCGAGATTGTTGGAATACAACTTCAACGTGGACACCACCAGCATCGTGTCGGCCATAAGACGCATTAAAGAGACCAAGTGGCCCCTACTTTTACAGTTCGATCCTACCTAGAGAGATCCCAATTTGACGTGAAAATATTATGGCATTCGTGGTCATAGGACCGAAAATTGCCAACGGTTAAGAGAAGAAGTTGCCCGGTTATTTAACAATAGGCACCTCCGAGAATTCCTGAGTGATCGAGCCAAAAACCACTTCAGCAACTGAGATGCCAACAAATAGGTCGAACAAGAGAAACCTCAGCACGTGATCAACATAATCATCGGAGGAGTCGATATCCCCCAAGGACCAATGATTAAACGCACTAAAGTATCTATCGCGAGGGAAAAATACACCGGGGATTATATTCCGGAGGGAGCCATTGCCAAGGGCATTATACAACCTCATAATAATGCAGTGGTAATATATGTACTCATAAATATATCTCGAGTTAAACGTGTGTTGATCGATTCAGGTAGCTCGGTCAACATCATCAGATCAAGGGTCGCAAAGCAATTGGAGTTGTACGACCAAATTGTGCTAGTAGTCTAGGTATTGAACGAATTTAACATGGCATGTGAGACCATTAAAGGGGAAATAACCTTGCCAGTAAGCACCGTCGGGACAGTCCAAGAAATAAAGTTCTACGTGATCGAGGGGGACATGAGGTATAACGTTCTATTCGAAAGGCCGTGGATTCACAACATGAGAGTGGTACCCTCGACCTTGCACCAGGCATTGAAATTCCCCACATCGGGGGGAGTCAAGACGGTATATGGAGAACAACCGACTGCAAAGGAGATGTTCACTGTTGACGAGGTAATCTCGGTACCTGCAGTTTCGACATCAAGAAACGTGGAGCCAATCAGATAGGAAGAAAATAAATAGCAATCACTAGTGTCAGTCACATCCGAACCGAAGGAACGAGGAGCAGACGAAGAGGACAAATACGTGTCCCGAGATCATTCATAGCTCCTGATGACACCGACACCACCAAATCGACGGTTGAAGAGTTAGAGCAAGTCATATTAATCAAACACCTACCAGATCGAAAGGTATACCTAGGCACGGGGTTAACTCCGGGGCTCAAAAAAAAACTTATTGATTTTCTTAAAGCTAACGTTGATTATTTCGCTTGGTTTCATCTTGACATGATAGAGATCCTACCGGAGGTACCACTCATAAGCTGAGTTTGGACCTGAAGTTCCATCCGGTTAAACATAAGAGGAGGCCACAGACCGAGGTCAAATATGCGTTCATCAAGGATAAGGTATGCAAACTTCTTAAAATAGGATCCATCCGGGAAATTAAATACCCTGACTGGCTAGCTAACATAGTGGTAGTGCCTAAAAAGGGAAATAAACTAAGAATGTAGGTGGATTACAAAGAAATAAACAAAGCATGCCCTAAGGATTCTTTCCTTTTGCCTAACATCGATCGAATGATCGACGCAATGGCCGGGCACGAGATACTCAGCTTTCTCAATGCCTACTCCAGGTACAACCAAATTCAGATGGACCCGGACGACCAAGAAAGACTTCTTTCATTACCGAACTCGGCACCTATTGTTATAACGTAATGCCGTTTGGCTTAAAGAACGCAGGTGCCACCTACCAATTCCTAGTAAACCGGATGTTCGAAGAACAAATAGGGAATTCAATGGAAGTTTATATTGATGATATGTTAGTCAAGTCCCTTCGAGTAGAGGACCATTTAAAATATTTGCAGGAAACCTTCGACATACTAAAGAAGTACAACATGAAGCTAAACCCGGTGAAATGCGCATTTGAGGTCGAATCGGGCAAATTCCTTGGGTTCATGGTATCTAATCGGGGAATCGAGATCAATCCTGACAAAATAGAAGCCATAGAGGATATCATTGTGGTGGACAACGTCAAGACCGTTCAAAGACTAACCAGGCGTATAGCCGCCTTGGGCCGGTTCATGAGGTCCTTATACACGAGGCATCGACTCTTCTAACTATTAAAGATGAAGAATAACTTTTCCTGGACCCCTGAATGCCAGCAAGCTTTGGAAGAACTCAAATGGTACCTGTTGAGCCCCCCTTCTGCACACTCCAAAGGCAGATAAATAGTTGTACCTCTACTTGGCGGTTTCCGAGGTGCCAGTAAGTGAAAATATTAGCGCTCGCTTTGCCAAGCGCTTCCGAGAAGCTAAAAACGTATTTTCAATGCCATCATATATGTGTCGTAACCTTTTACCCGCTCAGGAATATCATGCATAAGTCCGAGCTCTCTAGCCATTGGCCAAATGGGCCGTGGAAATTAGCGGGTACGATATTGGTAGACTTTGGGCCAAATGGGCCGTGGAAATTAGCCAAACCGCCATAAAATCTCAGATTTTGGTAGACTTTGTGGCTGACTTCATGCCGAACTTAATACCCGAAGTCGAAATGGAACTACTGCTAACCTCGGGGACTACTTCGGGGATCTAGACCCTCTTCACGGATAGTGCCTCCAACACGAAAGGGTTCGAGCTCGGTATCATATTTAAACCACCTATGGGAAATATAATTAGGCAGTCTATTAGAACTGTGAAATTAACTAATAATGAGGTCGTGTATTAGGCCATGATTGCAGGTCTAGAATTGGCTAAGATCCTTCGGGTCGAAGTGATCGAAGCCAAGCGCGACTCCATCATCGTGGCAAATCAAGTTACGGAATGTTCGAAGTAAAAGAAGAACGGATGCGGAGCTACTTGGAAAAATTGTAGGTAAGCCTATACCAATTCAGGGAATGGGCCCTCATATACCCCGAGATCAAAATAGTGAGGCCGATGCACTGGCTAACTTGGGGTCGTTAGTCGATTATGATGAATTCTGCTTGGGAGCAGTAGTGTAACTAATAAATTTGGTGATAAAAGAAGGCCATGCCTAAGTAAACTCGACGAGTTTAACTTGGCATTGAAGAAACAAATATATAGACTACTTGAAGATAGGAAAATTTCCTTCGGATCCCAAAGAATCAAGAATCCTGCGCACCAAAGCCGCCAGATTTAGCTTGGTCGAAGGGGCATTGTTCAGGATGTCTTTCTTTGGCCCACTAGCCAAATACTTGGGACCGAGGAGACCGAATACTCCATGAGAGAAGTTCACGAGGGCACTTGCGGGAACAATTTGGGGGAAGAATCTTTGGTTCGGAAGCTAATCAGAGCCGGCTACTACTAGATCGAAATAGGAAAGGATGCGAAAGACTTTGTACGGAAGTGCTACGAGTGCCGAAGGCACGCCTCGATGATCCATCAATCGGGAGAAATGCTCCACTCGGTCCTGTCTCCGTGACCATTTATGAAGTGGGGAATATATATCGTTGGTCCCCTGCTATGGGCACCTGGTAAAGCTCAATTCATACTATTCATGACCGATTATTTTCCAAATGGTTGAGGCTCAAGCATTCGAAAAAGTCTAAAAAGAAAGAAGTCATTAACTTAATTTGGATCACATAATATGTCGATTTGGGATACCAGCCGAGATTGTTTGCAACAACGGAAAATAATTCGTCGGCAGCAAGGTAAGTAAGTTTCTCGAAGATCACAAGATCAAGAAGATACTATCAACGCCTTACCATTCTAGTGGGAACGAGCAGGCAGAATCAACGAACAAGACTATACTCCTGAAAAAGAGGTTGACCGGTTCGAAAGGAAAATGGAAGGAGATTTTGCCCGAAGTCTTGTGGACATACCGTAAGACTTCGAAATCAAGCACTGGTGCCACACTATTTTCTCTAGTCTACGGAGTTAAAGCCTTAATATCAGTCAAGCTGGGGGAACCGAGCCTCAGATTCTAATATTCTACCAAAGAGTCAAATGGCGAGGCCATGATCACGAGCTTGGAATAGTTGGACGAAAGGCGGGAGGCCGCCATGGTCCAGTTGGCTGCCCAAAAGCAGCAAGTAGAAAGATACTATAACCGAAGAGCCAACCTCTGACATTTTCAAGTCGGGAACTCAGTATTAAAAAGGGTCACACTATACACCAGGAACCCGAATGAAGGGAAACTGGTCCCGAATTGTGAAGGGCCATATCGAGTTGTAGGAATAACTGGCAAAGGCTCATATAAACTCGAAGCCGGAAATGGTGTATAACTACCGAACAACTAGAATGTGACACACTTAAAGCGGTACTACTACTAAGGTACGAACTCAATTCCCTTTTAATTTTGTTATAAATTTGACTAACGTATGCAGGTAATCGTCCAAGGACGGATATGGCTTTTAGGTCTGAAAGCACGTGTAGCACTCTTTTTCCATTGAACCGATTTTGTCCCGAAGTGGGTTTTTTGACAAGGTTTTTAACGAGGCAATAGTAAAACGTGTTACCTTAGATTTGAAGACCAGTCTCAAATCGGAATCGATGATCGTTTGCATCAGATTAACAGCATCCGAGCCCTCACAAGTTTGGCCTCGAATATTGGGGGCCATCACCCTAGGATTAAGATCTTTAGCAAGGGAAAAAAAATTATGTGCTAAACGCTAAGGCTTGGTGGTTAGGATTCATTGTAAGGGGCAAATGGTCATATGAACCGTGCCCACGTAGTCCACTCTAGCCACAACACAAGTTTTTATGCGCCTTCGATCATGTACCTTGCATATTAAGCAATGAAAGAAATTTCTACTTCCCTTACACTTTATTACTCCGCATTTTGCTCTTTCGATCCTGGGTCCTAAAAGCCCATGGGCTACCCCTAATCGTAGACTGTTTATCCCTTGGGCTACCCCTACTCGGGAACTGTCGCCTGGTGAAAATTCGGACGATCTGGTCTACCGAATCCTGGAGGCACCAAACATACCAGGCGGTGACCAAATATGAAAGGCTACGACCTCCCTAAAAATGGCTCAGAGACGCCCAAAGTTCATAACCAGAAGGTAAGGCCCTTCCGAAAAATCGAAACCTACTAAAAGGTTACCCTCGGCAAAAACATCATTTAAAAACACTTAAGCATCTTAAAAACCTTTTGTTTTACTGAGGATTTGAAGCCACAAGTAACCCAAAGTTGCATCAAAGTCAGGCTCCATTAGAAACTCTGAAAAACATATGCTCTAAAATTACATCTGATTTTATGATAAGGCATTAAAAATAATACGCAAATAGAAAACTGCAAGTAGATGCTGGAAAAGTAAAGACAAGGCCATGGAAAGGAAGGAAATATTATATATATATATATATATATATATATATATATATATATATAGAGAGAGAGAGAGAGAGAGAGAGAGAGAGACAAAGGCACAATAGAACGGCCTCAAAATAAACAAGAAAATACATAAGGAAAAATTTAAAAAGAACTAAGGCATCTATGCCTGGTTTTCACCGGGCCCTGGCTTATCGCTAGAACTATTGGAACCCTCGAAGCTTTCGGGACCCTCAGGATCGTAGAGCTCATTTGCCTTAGCCTCGAGTCTCCTATCTTCCTCATTCTCGGCTGATAGGTCAAAACCTCGGGCATGGATCTCTTCGAGAGTATCTCTCTGGGATAGTCACTTTATGTACTCAGACTTCGTCTTTAAGCGAGTCTTGGCATCCAATTTGGACCTCAGTGCAGCATATTCTTGCCATAGGGCATCCCTTTTCGTAACGGTCGAGCTCAGCTATTCCTGGAGATCATCATTTAGCCAAGACCACTTATTGGCTTAGTCCTTCACCACATGAAGTTGGTTCTCGATCGATGCCAGCACTGCTTTTGCAGCTTCTTCTCCGAAGCCTGCAGATCCATCCTACCCTTACACACCTCAGTTATGGACTTGACCTTATATATCTCAGCCCGAAGCTGGTCGATCAGGGTATCTTCTTTTGGACCTGCGAAGTTGTGTTGTTAGCCAACATGACTAGTTGCTCGTTTTTAGCCTCAAAGATCTTTACCTTCTTAGCCAGGTCGGTGTATTCCCACTTCAGGGTCGAGGGCTCCTTCTAGGCTTTTTCTATCTCGGACTGGAGAATCAGGAGGTCCTTGAGGGCCTCGTCCTGCTGCTCACTAAGAGCCTTGTACATGTCTTTTTCTGAACCTACTCTTTGAGCTCGAACTCGAGCTGGCTTATATCCAAGCGGGACCTGAGAAAGCTTTTGTGATGAAGCAGTGAAGCCTGAAAAAACAATGAAGTTAAATAGAGCACATCAAAAACCAAGTAAGAACCACAAAGGGGTACAAAGGGTCGACGCCTTACCCGTTTCATGCCTATTGCGCCTCATTGAAGAGGATCAACATGCCCACCTTGTTCATCTTCGCCTGGTCTTCCTTGGTAACCAGGCATCGAAGGTAGCTAGTTGTTCCCACCGGAGGAGATAGGACCCGGGCGTCCTCCGAGATCATAATAACAAATGCTCTTTTGCGCTCAGGGTCCGTGCTCGGAGCAGGAAATTGTTTCACTAGTTTTGGTTTAGAACTCGGCTCACCCACTCCCGATGGCACATCCTTTTTCGGGACCTCCAAGTGATAACCCTAAAAAATCCTCCAATGCGGCCATATCCATGCAGTCGAAGAACATGTTGAGGGAGTCGTCTGGGCCCTACGCCATCTTACTTGACTTCTATTTGCCTGCTTGGGCTCTTCGAGCATGGACTCGATGTATGAGGGTGTCTCCAGGATGTCAATGACATCGGCTGCCTCCTTCGGTACAGGAGTGGCTTCCCGGCGGGCCGTAGCCTCCGTCTCTCCCTCTAGTTCCCGAGTTAAAAGGGGATCGACCTCATGATCCTCTTCTCCAATTGTTTTCTGCTCCCCCTCGTTAAGGGTCGACCCATGAGCCATAAAAAAGTCATCATCCTCAGGATCATCCCTGATCGACAGAGGGAATCAGAGTTCGACACCCTGGACTTGGTGCTCTTCTTGTTTTTTCGGACCCTTATGGTCACTTTCTTCTTCTTCGCCTTGGTATCTGGGGAACCCGAGGACTTTCTTTTCTTCTTCTTCTTCTTCTCCTCCTTTACAGCAGCCCCAGGCTATCCCAAAGCGGAGGGTTCGACAAGCGAGGACGGATCCTTGTCCTCATCCAACAGCCTGAGTCCAGTGGTCTTGGGCAAACCTATAATAAAAAAGAAGGCTTAGCAATGTGTAAGCAAAAGTATAAAAAAAGTTATTCGGGGAAGAACCTCACCATGGGAACGAGCCTCCTATTTGCCCTTTGAGAGCTTGCGCCATGCGTGCTCGGAATATGGCATTTATTTGTAGATTCCCTCAATCCACTCCTTGAAGCTGGGAACTACATTAGGAATGTGGGCAACAGCTGCACGACGACAAACATAGGCAATGAGAGAAAAAACAAAAAAAATGACAAATACTCGAGAAGGAAAGTGCTTACGGGAAGCGTTCCACTTCTCGGGGAACGACAGAAACTCAGAAGGGATGAGGTCTTTGATTTTCACCCGAACGAACCTTCCCTGCCATCCTCTATCTCGGTCTTCATCGATGCTCGAGAATGGAGCCTTGCTTGCTCGGCAGACGAGCTTGATTAGCCCCCCTCAGAAGATTCAGGGACTGTATAGGCAAAGTAGGTGGTCGAGGGTGAATCGAGGAGCTTCAGTATTGTTCACAAAATGACTAAGAGGATCATGATCCTCCACAAGGACGGGTGGATTTTCCCAAGGCATACCTCGTACCTTTTGCAGAAAGTAAGGACTATGGGGTCCACTGGGGCAAGCATGAAGGGGTATTCTTAAACACTTTAATACCCCTCCACGTGAGTAGTGATGTCATTATTGGGCCCGGGGACGACCACATCCTTACCCTCCTGGTTATAGTCCACTCGGACTCGGACCATGCTACATCATCTCAGTCCTGTTCACTAGAGTTTTTCTCGACGTGGAAGTCGTTCCCGATAGAACAGCCCCCGAGTACGAAACTCTTCATGGGGGCTCTTGATCCACCTTGGGAACGTCCACCTCGACATTTGTAGCCAGTTGGGAAGATGAAGGAGCAGCCTGCTGAGGCACTGACTTGGAGGTTTTTGCCATTGTAATATGGG
Organism: Nicotiana sylvestris; assembly: GCF_000393655.2. Classification (NCBI taxonomy): domain Eukaryota; kingdom Viridiplantae; phylum Streptophyta; class Magnoliopsida; order Solanales; family Solanaceae; genus Nicotiana; species Nicotiana sylvestris. The sequence goes on along the minus strand of NC_091067.1, from coordinate 18,006,301 downwards.
AAATATGAAGTTTTGAAGAAAAATATAAAGGTTTGAAGATGGTATAAAGGTATGAAGGTCTGAGTTGAAAATCCGAAGAAAATGTATGAGGATTGAATATGAAGATATGAAGTTTCGAGGAGCAATGTATGAAGATTTGGAGGAGTTAAAAGCAATTAGAGAATTCGCGGGTAAATTCTAAAATCGGAAAGTGGAAAAAGTGAAAAGGGGTCGAAGCTTTTATAGAGGAAAAACAGTCAATGCGTGATGTTTTGCATTCGAGGACAGTCAACCGGTGACTGACACATGTCCGAAGTCAGAACGACGCGACTAATGGTACATTTCAATTTATCCGTCATCTCATTTGTAATGTACGAATGAAGGAACTGGGGTTCATTTATCGCTTCCCATCATTTCGGTAAGTCTAATCTTCAGAAAACGAGGGGACTATGCATGTACGGGTAAAATCGGGGGTAATATCTACCCTAATTTTCTGATGAGAAAACGGACGAAGGGCATGGATGCACGAGATTGTAATCGACGTTAGAGACTCTTTGTATTAGGTCCCAGGAAGAGTGAACAATATGCTCGTCATCGGGAATGGCGAAGTGACACGCAAGAATGAGTTCTAAGTCCTTGAGAAACACGGTAAATGGTTACACACGACGGATAGAGAGTCGTGATATTCGCACCCAACCATATATCATGACGTGGATCACGCTTGATATCGGTTATGGATCAGTAATTAATGAGAAAGGAAGATTTTTATCCTTTTTAGACTTACACTAGGGATACAACTCTCCTACTTAGGGCTCCTTATCGGGTGGATTGAGCGGTTATTTACTCTTAACAATTTGGCTTATCAGTTATCGATTTTTAAATATATCAATCCGCTAGCCACCCGATAAGATATCGGGAGGATTGGTATTGGTTTAGCTATTATAGGGCAATTATCGGGCAGTTATCGGTTTAGTTTCAGTTGATTGAAACTTAACATACTTCAACACAGTGTTGGGGAGTACATCCCCAAGACAACAATATAGTCAACATTTCTCATATATATATATATATATATATATATATATATATATATATATATATATATATTAACTAAATTACACCATGAGACCATATTACTAGAATCAAATACTTCTTTTATCTTCCCATACTATATTCAAGTGGATGATAAGGGATTGAGAAGTGCACAATACATCAACAGTATTATTTGAACAGATTTTTTGTTGTTTAAGAAGATGACAAACTGTTAAAAACAAAAAAAACAACTTAGTTAAGATTGAACCTAATGTATAAAGTGTAAATTTTATTAGTTTAATACTGATTATTAGTATCCAGTGGGGAAGTGATTAGGATTTAGGAGAATACACACATCAAAGAGACTCAATGGCTAATTAAATATTTCCAAGCAATCAGTACAATTCACTTTGCACTTCGTACAATTGTCCAGAGCAGTAATATGGATAAAAATTATATATATATATATATATATATATATATATATATATATATATATGTATATGTATATATATATATATGTATATTCTTAATGGGTTAACGGATTATCCGTTAAGAAAATTGAATAATCTGCCCCCAAACCAATAAGCCGTTAATAAAAAAAATTTAATCTGTTTTCCGTCCGTTAAACCGTTAACCCGATACCAATAAGCCATTAAGCTTCAGTTTCGGTTCGGTTTGGTTTTCGGTTTTAGTTTGGTTTTGAACACCCATACTCTTACTATATAAAGGGAAAGTTTACCTTTTTGTAACAAACACTGTAACACGCGAATCAAAGTAATACAAGTTTATTTTCTGCCTTTTAGCTACTGATTAAGTTCTTGTTCACTTATCTTGTTCTTCATTCACGACTGAGCTCGAGTTGAGGGTCCAATTGGGGGTGAGGTCACTGTTCAGTCTAAGTTCAGGCTTGGCCATAACATCGCAATTGGTTTGATTGCTTATTTCATCTTTAATGCATTTGTCTAATATTTCTAATTATTTGTGTTGAATCAAACCACGAATCCTTAAAACCGCATACAAATTTAATTGTTATTCAATTTTGGTGTAAAAATAATATTTATATGATTATAAGAGAAGATTATTAAGATAAAATAGAAAATTTCAAATTAAAGAGTCTTATAATATATTAAAAAATACAATTTTCTTGAATTACAGCAAAAAGGAAAGCGTATCATCTAAAATGGAGATAGAGAGTAATTTTTTTTACCTTGTTTCACCCCAAGAAATCAATAATTATTCCTCGCATTCTTTCATGTGTGACTTAAACTTTTAAGGGGTCGTTTGGTATGAGGTATAAGAAGGCATAAGGATGGTATAAAAATTTAATACCACCTTAATACTTTGTTTGGTTAGCAAACCGGGATAAAATATAAGGTGGAGTAATTAGCACCGGTATAACTTATACTTTCTTCTTAGAAATTATGCAATTGTCATTCTTAATACAACATATTAAATAATGGATAAACCATAATACCAACATAACTAATCACAGCATAATTTATCCCAATATAACTTATACCGGTATAATTCGTATTCCAACCAAACGACTCCTAAGTAATTAGAGCAGGAGGCAACTCACCAATTAAGTAAGCCTAAGCTATACAGATACTATTAGATGAATAATTAAGTTATGAAATTACCAGCTATGTTCCTTTATAAGCAGCTTATATAAAAATTAGTCAATTCATAAAATATTATTAATAATATTCAAATGCTATTAATATTAGCCAATTAGTTATTGTAGCAAAAATAGATTGGGTTTGGTGGAGTTTTGAGGTGGTTTGAATTGAAAATTTGAAGTAGAAGATGAACATGGAAAAGATGATATGTGTATCACACTATGTATCATTTGTGTATCACATGCACATCCATGTATACATGTGTATAAGATATATACGTGATACATTTTTGATACATTTGTCGTAGAAGAATCTTTTAAATTCGATTTTAACTACAAATTTTGATATCACACCAGTCTAAATCACCTCCAATCTTGCTCAAATTTTGTATATTGTCTCATCTATATGTTTTTAATAAATTCTAACCATGCCCATTAAAAAAATAAAAAATTTCACATAAGTACAACTGGGCTCCCTACTTTTCAATTTCATAGCTCATGTTTCAATTTACAACCAATTAGCCCAAAAATAATAGGTTAAGATTCAATATCCAACTCCACTAGGTTCTCGAAATTACTATTTATTTTTTAAAAAATATTGCTCAAGCTTTTAAGTTAATTTTCGAAACAGTAACTGTAACTCAAATATTAGTTCAATAAACCAAATTCATTTGGATGGTAAAAATTAGATTTTTAACAAGCTTATATGCGTGGGTTTAAATTCCGAATTTGATTTTGTAAGAAATTTGGAGTGGGTGTTATTTAGACTTGTTAGAAATAGTATAAGGAGGTTGTATATAAAATTTGAAGTCATTTAATGGAGATTTGGACAGGTTTTGAACAAGAATTGTAACTGAAAAACGTGGAAGAAGTTCGTCTATATACGCTTGTATAAAGGTGTATAATAGTGTATAATATATGTTTATATACTCATATACACTATTATACATAATTATACAGAAAACTGACTTCGTCTTCTTCCTTGCGTCTTTTCTGAAATTTAGCTCAAATCTTGCTCAAATCTACTCCAAATCACTTCAAATTTAAATTCTGAACTCATTTTGATATTTTCAATTAATTGGAACAACACCCAATCCAAACAACTAACAATCTCAAAAGCTTTGAATGACCTTCAATGATGGACTGCTACTTTTCAATTTTTTACAATGCAACCAGGTGACACAGGGGGAGAAGCAGAAAATACACGGCCCCTTGAAGCATTGCAGAAGATGTGAGAAGAAGATAGAGTGAAAGCAATGATTGTGAGAACACAATGTTAACTCCATAGCTTTTAGAAGCAATAGTTGTAAGAACATATGTTTTGAATTTGCTAGTGCTTTTAAAATATGTACAATATGGGCTAAGTGGGGTAAAACTTAAAAACACAGGCCATTTTTTATTATGGTGTGAAGTCACGTGTATTTTCTTGTAATTTTTTCTTTAAAAAAAAAAAAATCCTTTTTTGTCCCTATTTTTTAAATATTTATATTATTGATAATGAACTTTGACTCCAAACTAGTCTAACTCACCTTCAAACTTCATCAAATTTTGTATATTGCCTCATCTATGTGTTTTCAATGAATTGCAACAATACCCATTGAAAAACAATCTCTTTTGCCTATGTTTTTTGAATGTTGTTAATCAGTGGTAATTTTTGGTAGCATGACTAAAATCGCTAGATGTTGGTAAATAATGTCCTTTTTGGTATATTCCAGCAAGATATGTGTAGAAATGATACCAGGTAGGGGTGTCAATGGTTCGGTTCGGCCGGTTATTTTATAAAATTTGTACCATACCAATTTTTCGGTTATTCTATTATGTATAACCAAAATTAGACTTTTCGAAACCGTCCCAATCATGTCGGTTTCTCTTCGGTATCGGTACGGTTCGGTTAATTTTCGGTATTTTTTTAATATCATATAATTTACCAGTAGAAGTAGAATTGCAATAACATACGTTCTTTTATAGGACTTAGAAAAACTTTCTAGACATTTTTACTGTTTAAAGGGTGATGAATTAAAAAAAAGATGGCTAGAGTATAGATCCATCAACTATTCTATAACAGCGCAAAAGAAATCAAACAAAGGCAAAGAAAATATTAATCACACGAGTTGAAAGATATACCAAGCTAGGACTCAAGAATAAAGTCAATTGAAGATTAAATATTCAAAAAGATAAATCTAAATTATATGAAAGGAAACATATTCAATACATTGTAGTTTTCTACTCATAATCGCTAGAATACTTTGTGTCTTGCTAATAAAGATACTTGAAATAACTTAGTTTAAGTAGAAGTAGCATAATAGGTTTTAGGAATTAGTATTTTAAGTTTAATTACTTGTTGGATTGTAATAGTTTTCATAATTCCAAGGCTCAAAGAAAATTTAATGCATTATTATTTTTAAACTTACTAAATAAATATAATTTCTACATGTAAAATTTATTCAGTATGGTTCGGTATTTTTTCGGTTTATTTTTATAAAATAAAAAACCTACCCTAATTATCGGTGCGGTTATATATTTATATAAAAACCGTACGGTTCGGTCGGTTTAGTCGGTTTTCGAATATCCATTGACACCCCTAATACCAGGTAGCTACTCTAAAAGGCTGTTATTTAGGAATTAGCAGTGCATCTTGAATTCAGTTTTTCAGTTCAAATTTTCAGGACAAAAATATTGTAAATTGTCCGGAAGTTAAGATTTTTGGTTTAAAAATTTAAGAGAAAATAAGTAGTGGCTAATCTCTAAATAGCATCCCTGATAATGGTTATATGTGCACTTGCCCCAAGATATGTTTGCTTGTTGTTTATAAGAATTTTTACCTCCTATAGCAAAGGTTAACACCTTATTTATTTTAAATAAATACCATTTAAAAAAATTATATTCTATAGATACCTCCTACCCCCTAAGCCATTAAATACGCTATTCAGTTACAATATTTTCTTTCTCTCTCTACTTTGATACGCTATTCAATAATGAAAGCAGTAAGTTTCCTCTTTATCAATTCGCCATCTTCAACTGCTCCAATCTTTGAATGTCCAGCAATTACACCGCAATTGATAATCAGAATGTTTCTGGATCTGTTCCTGTAATTCTTTTCTCATTTTTTTAGTTTGATTGAATTATTATTCTGGCCATCGTTCAGATCTAATTGTCTAAGATCCACCTGGCCAAGTTGCCGTCAAATTCACTGGTAATGTCTTCAGATTTTCAACAAAATCATACAGTATATTTTTGTGGATTATTTTGAACGGCTCCGGCACCATCGTCGGACCAAGGCGGCACGTTTTCACTATTGGCTTCTGGTGAACGGCGGATTCGCCGGAAATAAGGGTTTGTTCTTGAACAAAGACGACGGAGTTTGGGGCTGATCAACTTGATTTTCTGTTAATATATTTCAATGTATTTTCATGTATTTCATTGTATTCATTGTCTTTTTTTAATTGTAATTCAATGTATCTCGTTGTATTCCATGTATCTCATTGTATTTACTGCCTTTTTTTCATTGTATTTCAATGTATCCCGCTGTATTCTATGTATTTCATTGTATTCACTGTCTCGTTATATGCCATGAATGTATTCATATATATTTTTTAATTAATATAATTTATGTATTCAAATGTATTATATAATTTCTCTAAATATTGCTATATTTTTGGGGTATTTTTCGGTTGAGAATCTTTTTTATAATTGAAAATACAAAATTTGTGTGTTATAATTGAGTTTGTTGAGTTATATTAGGAGTCTATTATGTTAATTGATTCACTTTCTGTTTTAAAAACAGTGTAATCCCCTATTTCACGCTGTGAATACAGTCGAATACAATAATCTGTCCAGCTGTAATCCCATGTTTCACTCCATGAATACAGTCGAATACACTCGAATACAACAACTGATTAGCCTGACTTCCTTGATTCATACCTATTTGCTACTATATTCATGAATACAATAGCTTAAATACATCAAATACATCTTATAACCACAGAAAAAATATCTATAATCCGTAATATAGCAAATGGTATCTATAGATGGTTAATTACTACTAAAAGATAGTGCTTTATGAAAATTCCTCTTGTTTATAATGATGTTCTCTTCTTTAGTTTCTTTTTTTCCCTTTTAAATGTTGTTGTTCGAACTTATTCTTATTTCATGTTCCAAGCTCATATAAAGGAGGAGGATTGTGGCAAAGTGACAGCCAGTGTAAAATTAGACAATTCATGATAAATCTCATTTGAGCCTATGCAATTTCCAAATAGGGTTCAACTTATACAATGAAGGTGCACAAACTCGACTATATACAATGGTTGACTATGCTAGGGACTGAGCTGGTGTGTATGTTAAAATTCTGACTCTGCCTCTGAAAAAAGAGGCAAAGGACCATACATGACTGCATGGGTAAAGGCAGCTTATGCACAAATCACACAAGAATGTGTCCATAGTTAGCCTGTAAACAACCATGTCAATTTGAGAAGAATTTTCAAGGTCACCAAAGTTTACCTTGTCAATTTTTCCAAAATCGGAATGACTAATGAACAATCAGACTTTTATCCACCAAAAAAATAGAAATTTGCTACAAAATATCGTTTTCAACTCTTGAGAATAACCGAATGACATAAGCAGTATTTGGCATTGTTTTATTTGATTCAACATCATCAAAATACATTTTTATGACTTGAATATGAAAGACACATATCTAGTTGGCCCACCAGATATCTTTGTCTAAATCCCTTTCTTGCAAATTGGGTCATTTTGGTGCACACTTCTTTCACACAGTTTACACTAATAATACATATAGCTTAAGCAATTACAATTACAACAACAGCTATGCCTCAACTCCAAACAAGTTGAGTCGAGTGTATGAATGCCCACTACTTGAGCAATTACAAGTAGAGTAATCTACAAAGTGCACAAAGTAATATTATGCGTTCTCGGTTCAATTATTCGTTGATAACACATGAAATGAGACAAAAGCAATTCTTTGGATAAGCATATTAGATGCTCCCATAGAAAGTCTTGTCCTGAAAAACATTGTGCATCACCAGCCATTGTTCATTACAAACCAACCACTATGTAGACTACGAATTCTGTAGCAGCAAAATCACCCTCTGCAGAAGTTGAAGCTCTGGTCAACACCAGAAACTTAGTCAAGGAAGAACCATGTTCATAAACTTTCTCTTGGCAAATGCTAACCACCATTTGTTAGGAGTTCCATTATGTCGATAAGCAACACTTAATAATCTCCCACTAGTTTCCTCCCTTATTTGCCTTAGGTAATTCCTGAATAGTTCTGAGTTCAAATGTGACAACCCAAACAAAAAGATTAAAAACCATCAAGCTGAGAGCCATACAAATACAATGGAAAAGAAGAAAAAGAACAAGACCACAAATAGAGTAAATGTCGTCTAATATCTGAGGTATACAGTTTTCGGAGGAGATAGAACGAATGCAAAATGGCATCTTGATGCCGATTAAAGCAAAAGTGAAACAAAGTAAGAGACATTATGTTACAGTCCATATAACAAGAAGTATCCTTTTGGAAGTCAGTTGCCAAACATTGCAAAGATGTCACCAAAAGAGGTGCTACACCATTTCAATATACCCCAACAGGAGAAAAAGAATAGGAAATTCATGATAAAGGATGTGCCTAATAATTCCAATATACAATAAAACTATATGCTTCAAAACAGGCGTGACAGCATAAATGGGCAATATAGCACATCAACATTCACATAGATCGTAAAATAAAGAGGTTTTCCAGTTATTCTAACAAGAATTTTACAGTTATATTTAGCTGAAAAGAGGAAGGGAAAAAATGGTTATGAGAACAATAAAAATAAAATTGCCATTTCACTTTCTAAACCTGATCAATCTGTCAACTTCAGAGACCCTAAGCTGGAATTCATTTTCTAGACCAAGACAAAGCAACTCTTTCCTCCCATCAGATTCCTCCTCCAAAATAATACTAGTTCATATACTTTTGGAACAATTTGAGGCCATAGGAGGAGCTTGAAAAGCTAGACATCAATGCATAGAACGACCCAAGTGATCTCCAAATTGGTAGCAACAATTTTCTGACAGACTGCTAATGATCAGATTCATTGACTCCTATGATCATAATGGTTATTGGCATATCCGATGTTCTTTCTTTTTTTCAAAAGAAGCCATTGAGGGGCTCTGAGTTGCCACTAACACCCATGCTTGGGTTCTCCTAATTTCGCGGAAGTACTTTTTCAAGGAGTGCCATAGTTGACAGGTTTTGGAGCCAATACTACTACACAGAGTTGTCTCTTGGTAGTCCAATTTTTCTTTTATAACAGAATACAATTTCAGTAGAACAATACCCACGCAGGACTTGACCTGTATACAAAGTGTAAAGAAAAACTCAAGGTATTTAACTCCTTTAATCCAACGTTTACTAAATTAGTCGGGGGACCATCCTAGCATGGAAAACAGAGATACAAGGCCATAACTCTCAATTAGTGGTTGTACAAAGACAAACAAACCTTCCATCAAAACCAGAATGGAACCTTCTGTGAAATTTAGAGAGTTCAGATAGGAGGAATTAAAATGGTTTAGGAGAAGATTGACAGGAGAGAAAAAGACAAGGTTTGCTATGTTGTTTCAGATTGGAGGCTGCACAGGAAAGAGGAAAATGGACTAAAATAAAGGTTGCAGTTTTGACAGCGTCTGCATATCCGATGCTCGGAAAATTGATAAAGCACATCAAACTCACAGAGAAAATGGAGTTCCCAAAAGTCTTCTGTTTTGCCCTTTCCTTTTTCCGAAATTGAGACCAGGAAGTGTTTTTGCTCCATCAACCGACATTGACTTATTAAGATAGAGATTGCTGATCCCAAGTTTTGTTACCCTATTAAGTGTTAAGAAAGTCTTCCAGCTCTCATATAATCTTTCTCCACTTAGAATCAGATGCAATGTTGTAAAAAGTTAGGATTCAAGCATTCAAATGTAGTGTAACTGGAAATTCCAGAAGAAGTTGGCAAAATTAGACTTGGATATAATAACTGCAGAACTATAAGCTGTGAACTTGTTTGTTTTGATTTTAGAATCTCAAAAGACAAAATGGAAGCAAAATAGTGAACTCAAAATCAACTGAAGTCATGTGTTGGTGGTTTATTCACATAGAAAAAAGAGGGTTGCTTAGTTCATTAAACAATCTACCTGCTTCTTTTTTTGATTGGGCAGCAGTAAATAAGCCTGGGAACGGAAAACCTGACTCTCCAGGTACAGGAACCGTTTCCAGACCTAGATTGATGATAGCCTTGGTTCCTTCAGCTAAAGTTCTGCAGCCTTCAAGCCTCTTTAGAGCGATGTTGATATACAATGTCAAATAGATAAGTAGCTTGTCAGATGAGCTCTTAATATCAAAGTTTTTGAAGAAGACATTTGCTCGGAAGAATGTGATTGCTTCATCCACAATATCAGTTGTATCTGCTCAAAAATAAGATAAGCATCAAACCATAAGAATGTATAGACATTGCCCTTGGAGAGATAAGACTCACACGACTAACCTTGTTCTGAAACTGGAGCAGGTCCCTTTATATGGCTTTTCAGAGGTAATAAAGGGCATCCACAAGCTTTACTAATTCCTTCCTCGTCAACAAAACTGGAGTGATAAACCTGCAATTGAATCAAAATCAGGTCTTAGCATTAAATGGGGCTGACTGTTTTGGGTTAAGAGTTAAGACACCCTGTAAAACAAAAAGAAAAGAGTGGATTAAATGAAAAGGAGATATACATTGAAGTTGAACAGAGAAAATTCAGAGTGAACACAAATAGAGAGCTCATATGACCCCGGATATCACAGAGCATATTACAAGATCACGAATGGTCAAAAGGAACGTCTACCTTTTCCAAGACTAAAATTGATAAAAATCTTCGTGAGGTTGTAATCCTCTGTGTTTGGAATAAACTTTGGAATTACTATCAAGCTTGAATCTTGAAGGTAATTCTTTCTTCTATAAATCCTTATATCTTTGGTTGTTTCTTGTCGTTCTTTGGGGATGATTGATTTCATATGTCAATTATTACTATAGACGTTCAATTAGAGCCTGGGATTCTTCCTGTTCTTCAATTTAGGTTTGGACTTTCTATCATGTTATTTTCTTTAAAACACTTTATTAACTATTATTCCACTTCTGTGTATCCGAATCGTATCAGGTCCACTGTCTCCAAATCGGTTATCCTGTTGTTTACCACCACTTAACTATACACTTTTGAAGGGAGTACAAATCAAAGAAAACACCGCAATCGATCCCACGTAGTCGGCCAGTAACAAATCCTCATAGCCAAGATATGGTGGAAACATGATAATACTATTTGTCATTTATTTTATTTGTTTGTTTCACTTTGAAACCAAGGTCTACATAATGAATAACAGTGGAATGAAGAACATATGAAATGTAAGTCACTTAGCTCACTTAGTGTACCAAACCATGAAAAAGGTCCTAGTTTAACTACCAAAGCAAGAGATAACAGTGATTTTCATCATGCATGGCCTTAATCACACTATCAATTGACAAAGAGATAACTGTCGTCAAAGTAATGCAGATATTTAAAGGAAAGCTTGCTTCCATACCATATTCCTTGCTAGAAATCTTGTTTAGTACCACCTGAGGGGAATTTACACTCTCTAGTCAAAGAGGCTAACAAACCAATCTGCAGATGCACACATCAAGCATCAGATATGAACTAGTAATTGAAATACTACTAACATGACTCCTAAATTAAAAGGACGTGAATTGAAGATTCACTTCAACTACTAACATGACTCCTACATTAAAAGGATGTGAATTGAAGATTCACGTCACCTAGATCAGATAATTGCTCCATTAGTTCCAATTTATGTGTCGGAGTTTGACTCGACAGAGTTTAAGAAAAAAAGAAAACTTCTGACACTCGTAGAATTAAACCTGCCATGACATTACGGTAGTTATAAAAGCATGCTATTAAAGGTAAAATAGGAAATCTAAAGTTAATTATTTCCTAATATAGAAAGGTACCAGTGGTCAAGGGTATTCAAAATATCTTAAGCGTCACAGGTGTCTCTTGTTTGCTTACATTTGCACCCAAGAGTGTGGCCTGATGGTCAATGAAGTGGGTTGAGAACTATGAGGCCTCAGGTTCCGTCACACCCCTTTTTTACCTCTTTAAGAAGATAAAAGTATTATTGAGAACAAAAGAGTTTTCAGTTGTGAAAGTGACAAAATATTGTGTGAAAGTGGCGACTCTGGAAAAATCTCTTTGAACACAATATTTTTTTTCCTTTTTCAAAAAAAATATTGTGTTCAAAGAGATTTTTCCAGAGTCACCACTTGACATTAGATTTTGGTGTACTAAGTCACCATTTAAAAATATAATTTTCCCCTAAAATCACATTTGACTCCAAAACTAGTATGCAAGCAGAAAATTATAGTTAAGGAGGTTCATTTTCCTTGGGGAGAAGATATTCCCCAAGTCCCGCAAAATAATGGTTGCATACTTGATCAAGTTGGCTTTAAAGAATATTGAGACAACACAAACAAAATTACACAAATAAAAAGTTCAAGATTGTTCAAACCTAATAAAAGAAGGAAAAAGAATAAAAATAAATCTAAATTATCCTACACTACACTTCCTTGAAGTTGTTCACTCTTGGCCTTCGTTTACATTCCCCTGGCAAAAATAATTAACTAGGGGACAACCTTTCACCTTATCCAATACAAACATGCATCATGTCCTAGATTTGCCTACCCATGTGTGACGACCTAGTACATGCTCCTAGCTATTTTAAACAATTAAAGTAAAGAATAAAACATGTTAAACCCAATTTTACTTTCATTTAATAGCCAGCACCTCATGACTTATGTCAAACACTTGGTTCTTCTCTTTTAAAAACTTTCAACCCTATCCAACTACATGTGCGATCCAGTAATGGAACGAAAGAACAATTAGCAGATAACAATCTACGGAAATGCAGCAAACATGAGTAATTAAAACCAAATAACAAGGAAAAATAAAACAAACATGATATGGCCTATATTCCAACTCTTAATAGCATGTATTCCGCTAAAATCTCCATTCAAAAATTTAGGATCAGATTCGACAAAACTATTCAATATATGTACTAGTTCAACTAACGAATCACGATCAACAAAATAGCCACAAAGATCAACTAAAGCAAGATTTGAAATACAATTAGAACAGAAACTACTTAATTTAAAAGATCAAGTTAAGAATGGACCTTAGAGGAGCAAAATCAGATTTCCTTGGAAGCTTTAAAAATATACAAGGACGTCTAAGCAAAAATGGAACAGATCTGAGAGCCGCCGATTGACATACGATCAAAATTAACACAGAGGAACCACCGGCCGGAAAACCAGGGTAAGACCGGACAACCTCAAACGGGAACCCCACTGGCCCAATTGTTTGTGCTCAAATATTTAAATAGTTGGCCTTACAGTGTTATTCAGTTAATATTATTTTTGCCACTCACACTTTCATACAGGGAAAAATATAAGAAAGATACTAATGAAAAATACTCATTTATAGAAAACTTAATTAATAGGAAGACATCTATTTTTTGTGAATTTCTTTTCCTTTTGCAAAGGGCATCAAAACTTGGAAACTAAACATGTAACAATATTTTTTTTACTTTTCAATTAATCAAAAGCAAGATAGATCATAAATAGCTAAACAGAAATCAAGCAACCCAAATAAAAGAAAATATTTTTGTTGTTTTAATTTTTAAGATAAAATAAAGTAAAAGAGTCAAACATAATCAAAATAATAATATTAGACCTAAAATAAGCAACTACACACTAAAGAGTGTAAAATTTCTGGGATGGTAAAAAATTACGTGTCTAAAGGATAAAATCTCAACGGAGACAAAAAATACTAGATGATTTCTTCTCAACCGTTCAAGCCTTGGCAAACAAAACCTTATACTTGTTGCTCGTGGGAGGCAGCAGGTACCAGAGGAATTAGTTAAGATGCACGCAAGCTGACCCGGGTCGAGGGTCTATCAGAAACAGCCTCTCTACTCCTCCTCCTCCGGAGTAGGGATAAGGTCTGCGTACACACTACCCTCCCCAGACCCCACTTGTGGGATTCCACTGGGTTGTTGTTGTTGTTGTTGCACGCAAGCTGCAAGCTGACTCGGACACCACGTTATACAAAATATATATAGAGAGAGAGAACAAGGGAACAGTGTTACTCACATAACAATGGATAAGAGGAAGCAATTATGTATGTACGTAACATTCAAATAGTCTGCTATCTAGTTCTACCATCCTATTCCCTTGTCTTCTCCCTTTGTTCATTTTACTTGTTGCAAGGCCGTCTCCGCCTCTTCCATTTTTCAACCATTCTATCCCAATTTTATGAAATAAACATTTCCAGTTTTAGTTTTGTCCATTAAATTCCATAATCAAACCCTCAATTTCAAGAGGATTAATTTTTTACCTACTGAATTCTAAAATCAACTACACAGTTTCAAGCATTTTGAAAAAAAAATCAATTGTAATCACAGCTGTTATTAACAAGTATCATCACACCTTAAATAATTCCCACAACAACAACAACAACAAATGCAATTAATTAAATGTGAAATTATGATCATGAATAGCAAAGGAGGTGAAAAAATGCAACATTGAAAAATGAAGAGAAGACGAGCTTCAAGGGCATAATCGTTATTGACTCAAGATTTGGGAGAAGAGAGAGGTAATTTCACCGGCGAAATACTGAAAGCTTTTGAGATCGAAAGGAAGAGGTTAAGTTTTTCGGTGAAGACTGAAGAAGAGAAATGAATGAGAATCAAAAGAATTGGCTATAATTGCCAAATGGTGACGGCAGTTGGAGGCGCGCTTAATGGTAGCAGCTATTTGTTAAAATAGCATGGACTGGCCAGTTTTTTGACTTGATATTTGCAAAAATAGCCAGTAGCAAAGTACATGAGAAATAGCTACTATTTAATACAAAGATAAAATCTGAACAAAATATTATTGTCTTAAACTATACTGCATATAAGACTGTAGCATATTATATTTACAAATTGCAGTAGATTACGCTAGAATTAAGAATTCCAACTCCAAAATATTATGCTAGAATTTTTCCAAGATTTAACTAAAAGTATTTTTGTCCATATTTTATTTTCATGTGAAAAATGATTGAATTTTGATTAATTTCTAAAATTATATTTTAAATAATTAGCATTTGTAAATTATGCTAATTCTCAATTTTTTTCCCAAACTTTTGGGCTTTCTGTGAATTGGATTCAATAGTTTTGTTCATGGGCCGCTTCTTCTAACTAGCTTGCACTGGACTTGTGGACCGTCCTCGTTGTTTTATGAGAAACTTTCAGAAACCCCTATGTTTTAGTGGTTATTATTTAGTTGTAGCTATCATTTAGTATATTACTTCCTATAGTTATGTTTTCAGATTGTTTAGAGTGTATTCGATGTATTTAAGCTATTGTATTCATGAATACAGTATCATTTCTAAGAGTGAAACATGGGATTACAGCTAGACAGGTTTTTGTATTCGAGTGTATTCAATTGTATTCATGGCGTGAACATGGGATTACAACTGGACAGATTATTGTATTCAACTATATTCATGACGTAAAATAGGAAATTACATTATTTTTAAAAGGAATGTGAATCAATTAACATAATAGACTCCTAATATATCTCAACAAACTCAATTATAACACACATTTTGTATTTCCTGTTATAAAAAAGATTCTCAACCGAAAATTATATAATACATATGAATACATAAATTATATTAATTAAAAATAAATATATGAATACATTTATGGAACATAGCGAGGTAGTGAATACAATAAAATACATAGAATACAACGAGATAAATTGAAAATATAATGAAAAAAAAAGACAATGAATACAATGAAATACATAAAATACAGCGAGATACATTGAAATACAATAAAAAAAAGATAATGAATACAATGAAATACAGCGAGAGACATTGAAATATATTAACGGAAAATTCAAGTTGCTCAGCCCCCAACTCCGCCGTCTTTGTTCAAGAACAACCCTAATGTCATCTCGTTGAAGCAACATCAGTATCCAGTCCTCGCTTGCCGTCACTATTGCCTCTGGTTGCCGACGATCCACCGCCGCCTTTAATTCCAACTATTGTTGCATCGGAGATCATACGTGATCGAGGTTTCCATGGAGGTAATGAGCACAAAGCAAAATTACCATCCATGAAATTCACTCTCCAAAATTTACACTCTCAAAAAAGCAACTCTGCTTTCTAATATTTTGTTAAGGTATATATCATTGAAAAATTGCTTCTGATTTGCTTATTAGATAAGGATCTGAACTTTCCAGCTAAAATCGTACTAATTTCATGTTTTCTTGTAGTGTATAGATCTAAAAACACAATTGAGATATTTCAAGAAGGAGAGGATATGATATCGGGAAGTAGAGAGAGAAAAATAATACAAAGCTTATTTTGTGGCTTAAGGGTAGAAGGTGACCATAAATAGATATTTGGCTATAAAAAATCAAAAGGCATCTATGGAATATAATTTTTTAAAAGGGTATTTATTTAAAATAAATAAGGTATCAACCTTTACTATATGAGGTAACTAATCCTTGTTTTATTTTGAACTTTTTAATATTTACTAAGTTTCATTTTATATGGCATCCTTTTCTTTTAATTTATTTTATTATAATTGATAACTCTTTAATTTTAATTCAAAAATAGCCAGATTTACAAGTGGTCATTCAAAAATAGCCAGACTTTCAAAAGTAATCGAAATTTAGCCACTTTTCATGTAAAGATAAATTTGAGCGAAAACACTGTTCAAAACCCAGAAAATACACCAGTATATTATGCTGGAGTTCCAGCATAAGAATACTTGAACTCCAACATATTATATTGGAGTTCCAGGATAAGTATACTGAAACTCCAGCATAATATAATGGAGTTCCAACATAAGTACACCAGAACTCCAGCATAATATACTGGAGTTCCAACAAAGTATACCGGTCCAGTATAATATGCTGGAAGTTCATACACAAGTGCTCGAATCTCCAGTATATTATGCTGGACCGGTCTCTGTTGCAGCAAAATAGCGGCTATTTTTTAATGACTTGACAAACGCTAGCTATTTTTGAATGACCAGTCCGAAAACTGGTCAGCCCGTACTATTTTTACGAAATATTGGATACACCCATAATGGGTGCTCTAAGGCCCAATAGGGTTATTAGTTAACTCTAATATTCCCTATATAAGCACACTTAGGGGTCGTTTGGTAGGAGGTATTAGAAAAAATAATGCAAGCATTAGCTCTATGCATTACTAATACATTGTTTGGTACATCATATTTGGTATTATCCTATGTATAAGTAATACATAGAAAACCATAACATTAGTAATACCAAGGCTATTAATGCATGCATTAGTATGGTTAAAGACATAATTGTCCTTAAAGTCCCTTAAATCTAGAGAATATGGAGGGCATTTTTGTAAACAATTATGTTTTTAAAAAATTATGCAATGCATTATAATTTTAATACACCATACCAAACAGTAGATAAGAAATAATATCTGCATAACTAATGCTTGATTACTAACCCATGCATTACTAATCCCCGTATTATTAATACACATTATTCTGCACTATTCTTATACACCCTACCAAACGACCCCTTAGTGTGTACACTAAAAATAACTCTAAGCAGTATTTTTCCACGTGCTCTTTCTCTCTCAATCCAAACAAGAGTTTAGACAGTGGAATTGGGCGTTGCTCCAACACACTGTGACAACCACCGCCGACTAGTAATTCCAGTTGCGATTTAATCCGTTTTTGCTTCTACTTCACGAGAACAAGTAAGTTCTCGTTTTACGATTTACGCGTTATCTGTATGTTTAGATTAACGTATTTCTTCATTGGTATCAGAGCCATAGACTGGGTTTTTGGTCCGGGTCTATATTTTTTATTTTCTATATGAATGTTAAACCACCTGTATTTTTATGTGCTATTAGACGGATTAATCTATTTAATCTCATCGAGGTAATTGTTTTATCAGTTTAATTGAAATTAGTTTTTAAATCTGATAAACAAGAGATAATAACGTATGTCAGACTTTCTGTGTGAAATCAACTGTATTTTTTTCTCTGCATTCAGTGAGCAATTGAAATAGTAAATCAAAATACAATACTGTCACACCTCCTTTTTGCGCGCCCGCCCCGAAGGGTAAAAACGCGCGAGGGAGTTTTTTCCAATTTAAGTGACAATATTCGAGATGAGATTATTTATTTAATTCAGAGTCGCCACTTGGGAAAGGTTTGTTTTTTTTGGTGTCCCAAGTCACCGGTTTATCTTGAATCCCAAATCGAGGAAATTTTCGACTTTTCCAAATGAAGTCTGCGAACCAGAAATTCTAAGTAAGGAATTCTGTTGACCCGAGGGAAGGTGTTAGGCACCCTCGAATCCCGTGGTTCTAGCACGGTCGCTTAAATTGTTACAATGGCTAAATATCTGATTTAAATACATGTTGTGACTTATGTGCTTTTATTAAATTTAAACCGCTTTTATTATCATTTATTTTATAGAATTGCAACGTCGTGAAAATGTATCTCGAACCACGTAGCAATCAATGCACCCGTGATTGTTAAACACATTTCGACTCCGTTGAGATTTGGATTCGGGTCACATCAATGCGCACCCAAGTTTAAGAATGTAATTTAATTGAGCCGCGCCTAAAGAGTTTAACGCATTGTTATTTTTGGGGATGGCCATGAAGTTCGCTAAACGGCCTGTCCCGAGTTCTAAATATTTTTATATATACACTTAGAGGGCCCCGCAGCTTGTGCATTTTTGTTTGTCGAGGCTCGTCTCAATTTTTTAGAAGGGATACCCTAAAGTGACTACATTTTTATTATGTTCAGTCTAAAATAGAAGAAGAAAGATACATGTTAATTCAAGTATATGCTTTGGCTTAATTCTTATCAATTTCTGATTAATTATTTATAAAGTAAAAAAAACGTCATACTTTATGAGAAATGCTCTAATTTGACAAAGAAATTACACACGAGCTGACAAAATGCTATGCTTACATCCAAAACATTTCTCGAATTAAATTTAAACTAGACTCATTTAGGCTAGATTAAGGGAATTAACCACTAGGCATTATTACTAATAGGGATTCGAACGTGCTCCTATATACTGCCTAGCGGGTCCTGATAAAAGAACTAAAATAAAACAGAACATCATTGTGTAAGGTGGAAGTATTCTATCCTATGCATATCATTATAGCTAAACAGGAATCCGGTCAGTCGCTATGTCAATTATCCGTACATTCTACGTACTGTACCATTACACACCTCGTACCAACAAACAACTATAAACTAAGATGCAAGAGGCTGAAACTCAGTTAAGTGTTAACTAACTAATCTTTTGCTATTGAATTACACACTAATCAATTTATACAAAAGAAATCAATATACCATGAGCATTACAAACAAACATTTAAACTTCTTCAAACTCCTTTCATTTCATGCTTTCGAACTGTTACAGTTAACACCAACATGGGACTCGAAATGTGTACCTGAATATTGAAATGCAAAGAAGAAGTGGAAGCAGAAGGGCCAGCAGCAGCAGAAAGCAGAATAGCAGCAGCAGCAACAAGCGAAGCAAGTAGAATCAAGAAACCAACTAGACCAAGTTCCAGAGTAAACCAACAAACAACCAGCAGACTCAATTGGATTTAGAAGAAATCAGTATTGAACAAACAGGTCAAGATCAGTGAAATCAAGACAGCAGAGAAGAATGCAATTTCTAGTTTTGTCTGTCTGTGTTATCAAACAAAGTTCTTTTCCAGTTTTCTGTTTTTCAGAACTTCAACTCTCAATCTCCAAACTAAGTTTTCTGTGTGTATTCTGTTTATCTCTGTCTGTGTGTGTGTATCTATCTATCCTCAGGTCTGTATGCCTGTCTATGTATATATGTGTATCTCCTCTCCCAAAACTGATGGAAGTCCTCCTTTTATCCACCTAAAATCAAACCTTTAACAGCCTGTTTAGACCATCACAACACCCTCCCATGTGCTACCCTCTTTTCAGATTCCACTTAGTTATTTAAGTATAACCCCCCCCCTATGATACTCCCTGGCAGACTCACTTTTGAGCAATGTTTATTATTTCTGAAACTAAAGTAGAGTATGGGCAGCAGAATGTATTCTGACAGCATATGCTTGTCAAACTATTTAATTCAAAAAGCCTTTATGCAAGACACAGGCTGTGCACAAATGCACATGTGGTGCACAAGTGCACATGCCCTCCAATTTCAGAACTGTAATTAAACAAAACATTCATTTTACATTTCTGATTCAAATTAACAATTGTAAGCAACTAAACTCAGTTTCTAATAGATTCAGGCAATGCTTGGCAGAAGCAAATCAATTTGTCATTGTTCAGACAGCTGAAACTAATTGACGACACATGTCGACTCGACTATATTAATCATAACATGTACAATCATAGACAAAAATCAGAAATCCAAGAGTATCACACAAGGGGTTCAGATTGCAATGTTAATACAGAACGGCCTTGGGAACTAATTGAACGAACCAATTCAAATTCATTTGATTGTACAACTTACACATACACATTATCAGTGAATAGAAGAGGGACTTAATCAAACACGTAGGTTCAGGCAAAGTGGACAATCAACAGTTGATAAAAATTCAAGGACACAAATTACACAAGACATTCAGCCATATGAACAGACCTTTAAACCACACACGTACTGAATAACAAAGAGAAAACAAACTTACCTTAAAAACTTTGAAAGAAGAAAACAGAAAAAATCAACTTGTGTTTGAACAGGCCCTTCTCAAGGTTGAACGGACTTTAATCGAAGTGTTTCTCAAATGAGAAACACTTCGATTAAGGTCCATTAGACCCTAATCTCTTGGTTTGAACAGGTACGGAACAGGCACGAGGAAACCTAGGGTTCTAGAGGGCAGATTTGGGTTTTGGGCTTTCTTGGTTAGATTCGGACCAAACCAAGCATGGTTTGGTCACGAGGGGGGTCCGGGGATTGTTTGGTATGAATCTAAGGCAGATCGGTGTAGATCGAGTTTTGCTCGAATCTTCAAATGAAGATTCGAGGACCTAGAGGATGATTCGAACTAAACGGTCCACAAATCCATGTTCAGGGGGGGTGAGATGGTCCTATGATGTTAAGGTGAAGGCCACCGGCGTTCATGCCGCCGACTTTCATGGTGAAGAATACAGGGGCGGCTAGGGTTTGGAGGGGAAGGGGATGAGGACGAAGGCTGGGGTCTTGGATAGGGGGGCAGGGTATGATAGGGACCTTATATATGGGATGGGTGGATTGATTTCAACCATTGGACGAGGCGAGATGGACGACTTGGATCTGCAGGCTTAAAAGAAACGTCGTCGTTTGGCTTAGTAGGGGTCGGAATTGGTTCGGGTAACGGGGGTTATGGGTGAGAGATCCGGACCGTTGGATCAGCTTGGTTTGAACGGTTGTGATGGATTGGCATTGAAACGACGTAGTTTTGGTGTTACACTACGTCGTTTTGTGGCCTGGGGGTGGGCTGTTCGGACTTGTGGCTTGGGCCGTTCATTTGGGCTTTCAGGTTTTGAAATGGGAACGGCCCAAATTCATTTAAAACAAATTTTTACCCTCTTTTTCTTTATTTCTAATTTCCTAAATACACAACCTAATTAAATAAAACCAAACACCATTAATTAACACTTAACGTATTTATTTCACGCATATAAAATGTTAAAAGTAGGTAAAATTAAACAAGGCAACAAATCAGGACAAAAAATGCATATTTTGTGATTTTCCATTTAACAATCGGATTACAGTTCACATTACGCATGACACATACATTTTTTGTATTTTGTTTTAATAAAAATGGGCAAAAATCATAAATAATTAACAAAGTGCCATGTAAAATCCAAAATTTGTACAGCAGGACCATTTGTTATTATTTTTAATTCTTTTGGAGCGATTGTCGGGTAAAACAAAATCACGTGCTCACAGCTACCCCTCTTTGTTCGGAAATACGAAATTTTTTCGTGCAAAGATAAAGTGAGCAGATATGAGCGTTTTTTGCCTATGGACTACTCCGTGTGAAGCATGTTTTGAAAGATTTGACCGAATCTTTGCTTCAAAGATTTCCTACATATCCTGGGCTAAACAGGAATCAGGTCAATGTAGTTCGGGAAGTTTCGGTAGCTGGGACTACCATGGGACTGCAATGCTTGCTGTTACTGTTGTTGCTGTTGTCACTGCTGCGTCACTGACCGCCTTATTACAACCAAAGGAAAATTGGAACTGAAATAACTACTTGTATGCATGTCAACTGCGAGTTACAAGATTCCTATCTATGATTCTTTTGCGACTTGATCTTGGGTCTTAGCTGATTGTGCTTGGAGACTTTGATCCGAATCTTGATACTTGCGAGTTGCGGCGACTTGTTTAATCTTTGGGATACTGAGTGAAACGCGACTGGCAGAGTTCAAGACCTTAATCAAATGTTGGAGTCGATCCGCCTTCCATTTACTCTGATATCTCGGGACATCTTCTTTTTGTCTTTTTCTTCTTTGATTCTGAGTTGAGACTCATCTCGTGGGTCATTTCGATCCGTGTGGCTCGAGGTTAGATCTGCGGGAGAAAACAAACAAACGAACGAAATTTTCTGCCCCAGTTTCACTAGGAAAATTTCGTTAATTATTCGCCAGGAAGTTCATAAAATTGATGAAGAAAGATAAAAATGCTCAGTTCACGGTTGGAGCCCTAATACCGACTAGCTGGGGAGAAGTTCAGTTTTAGAGTTGAAACTCTAAATACTGACTAACTAGGGAGAAGTTCAGCTTAGGGTTTTAAAACCCTAATGCTGATTAAAAGAAAAAGTTCAGTTCAGGGTTTAAAAACCCTAATGCTGATTGCAAGGAAAAGCTCAGTATAGGGTTTAAAACCCTAATGCTGGCTGAAAGGAAAAAGTTCAGTTTAGGGTTTAAAACCCTAATGCTGACTAAAAGGAAAATTCAGTTTAAGGTTTAAAACCCTAATGCTGATTGCATGGAAAAGCTCAGTATAGGGTTTAAAACCCTAATGCTGGCTGAAAGGAAAAGTTCAGTTTAGGGTTCAAAGCCCTAATGCTGACTGCATGGGAAAAGCTCAGTTTAGGGTTTAAAACCCTAATGCTGGCTGAATGGAAAAATTCAGTTTAGGGTTTAAAACCCTAATGCTGACTAAAGGAAAAATTCAGTTTAGGGTTTAAAACCCTAATGCTGATTGCATGGAAAAGCTCAGTTTAGGGTTTAAAACCCTAATGCTGGCTGAATGGAAAAAAGTTCAGTTTAGGGTTTAAAACCCTAATGCTGATTGCATGGAAAAGCTCAGTTTAGGGTTTAAAACCCTAATGCTGGCTGAATGGAAAAAAGTTCAGTTTAGGGTTTAAAACCCTAATGCTGACTGCATGAGAAAAGCTCAGTTTAGGGTTTAAAACCCTAATGCTGGCTGAATGGAAAAATTCAGTTTAGGGTTTAAAACCCTAATGCTGACTAAAGGAAAAATTCAGTTTAGGGTTTAAAACCCTAATGCTGATTGCATGGAAAAGCTCAGTTTAGGGTTTAAAACCCTAATGCTGGCTGAATGGAAAAAAGTTCAGTTTAGGGTTTAAAACCCTAATGCTGATTGCATGGAAAAGCTTAGTTTAGGGTTTAAAACCCTAATGCTGGCTGAATGGAAAAAAGTTCAGTTTAGGGTTTAAAACCCTAATGCTGATTGCATGGAAAAGCTCAGTTTAGGGTTTAAAACCCTAATGCTGGCTGAATGGAAAAAGTTCAGTTTAGGGTTTAAAACCCTAATGCTGATTGCATGGAAAAGCTCAGTTTAGGGTTTAAAACCCTAATGCTGGCTGAATGGAAAAAGTTCAGTTTAGGGTTTAAAACCCTAATGTTGATTGCATGGAAAAGCTCAGTTTAGGGTTTAAAACCCTAATGCTGGCTGAATGGAAAAAGTTCAGTTTAGGGTTTAAAACCCTAATGCTGATTGCATGGAAAAGCTCAGTTTAGGGTTTAAAACCCTAATGCTGGCTGAATGGAAAAAAGTTCAGTTTAGGGTTTAAAACCCTAATGCTGACTAAAGGAAAAATTTAGTTTAGGGTTTAAAACCCTAATGCTGATTGCATGGAAAAGCTCAGTTTAGGGTTTAAAACCCTAATGCTGACTAAAGGAAAAATTCAGTTTAGGATTTAAAACCCTAATGCTGATTGCATGGAAAAACTCAGTTTAGGGTTTAAAACCCTAATGCTGGCTGAATGGAAAAAAGTTCAGTTTAGGGTTTAAAACCCTAATGCTGACTAAAGGAAAAATTCAGTTTAGGGTTTTAAAACCCTAATGCTGATTGCATGGAAAAGCTCAGTTTAGGGTTTAAAACCCTAATGCTGGCTGAATGGAAAAAAGTTCAGTTTAGGGTTTAAAACCCTAATGCTGACTAAAGGAAAAATTCAGTTTAGGGTTTAAAACCCTAATGCTGATTGCATGGAAAAGCTCAGTTTAGGGTTTAAAACCCTAATGCTGGCTGGCTGGAAAAAAGTTCAGTTTAGGGTTTAAAACCCTAATGCTGACTAAAGGAAAAATTCAGTTTAGGGTTTAAAACCCTAATGTTGATTGCATGGAAAAGCTCAGTTTAGGGTTTAAAACCCTAATGCTGGCTGAATGGAAAAAAGTTCAGTTTAGGGTTTAAAACCCTAATGCTGACTAAAGGAAAAATTCAGTTTAGGGTTTTAAAATCCTAATGCTGATTGCATGGAAAAGCTCAGTTTAGGGTTTAAAACCCTAATGCTGGCTGAATGGAAAAAAGTTCAGTTTAGGGTTTAAAACCCTAATGCTGACTAAAGGAAAAATTCAGTTTAGGGTTTAAAACCCTAATGCTGATTGCATGGAAAAGCTCAGTTTAGGGTTTAAAACCCTAATGCTGGCTGAATGGAAAAAAGTTCAGTTTAGGGTTTAAAACCCTAATGCTGATTGCATGGAAAAGCTCAGTTTAGGGTTTAAAACCCTAACGCTGGCTGGCTGGGGACAAAATTCGAGAACAACAACTGACCTCTTTTTTTTTGAATTTTCTTGTTTTAGTAGAAGATAAAAGGGAGTCTCGTGGAATCTTACCTTTCGAGTGAATTCCTTATTACCAAAATATTTCTTGTACCCATGTACCTTCTTCTTTGAGGCGACACATGCTTTTTGCACGGTTGTCTTGGATTATACCTGTTTCAACTTTTCATACAAAGAACAATTGTTAGTTCGGAGATGACGGTCGGTTTGGTGACCTTGATCGTTCCCAGTTGCTTTGTTGCGTGTCTATTTCTGTTGCGAAATCCCGTCATTGATTTGATTCAAATGGCGAAACCCTTTAGACTGCTCAGACTCGTATTTCCAGATTCTGTGATGATTTGCCTCGTAAGGCTCTTTTTTTCTTTTCTCTCTTTTTTTGTCCCGTTTTGCTTGGAGGTTCTCAACGGGGATTTTATTGGAGGTATTCTGCGGGGATTTGTACAAAAGGAAGCTCTGTGGGGGAATATTTACAAAGTGGATTCTTTGTGTGGATTTTTGTACAATGGGGCATGCTGGGGATTTGTTTCGAAGTGGGCTTTCTAGGATTTGTTGGGGTAAGCTTGTTGGGGAATTTTACAAAGGGACTCGCTGGGGATGTGTTGGGGAAATTCCAACGGGGATTTTTTTTTTATATATATCGGGGAGACTCTGTGGGGGATTGTACAAGGAGAGACTCTGTGGGGATTCGTCCGAAGGTAGACTTGCTGGGGGAAATTTCTCTTTTTCCTCTTTACTTCGAACGCCATCAAACATCATGATTCATCACGTTTGGACAGACGTACCAAAGAAACGGGGTGTTTTCCTTCATGAAATGGAATTCCGTGAAAACAAACCTGCCACCTTCCCTTTCCGGTGTATCCTGAACTCGGGGTTAAAACACAAAAGGGATTCGAAGAGAAACAAAGAAAGTAGAAAACAAATTTCAAGAAGGGAGTGTCCCTTTTGGGACGAGAAAGACTTATCTGAGGAAGATAACGCTGGCTTTAAATGACATGACATGCTCTTTGGACTGGACGCCTGACCTTCCATGAACTTGCGCTTCCCTGAACCAAAACGGATCTGTGATTCCAAACTGGTGGAACTTTGCCGAAACCTCCTTGGGTGGAGTCACTCTTTCGGCCAACAGCGCCCTTTGCGGGTTTTCGCTGGCTGACCTCTCTCATTTCTCTTCCTGTCATCGCTTGATAGCACTCTTTGTGAGTTTTTACTAAACAAGCTCTCTCATTTTGGTTTCTCTACTCCCGTCGCCTCGTGGTGCCCGAAGGTTTTCACCGACGAGACTCTCTCATTTTATCTCTCTCAATTCAGAGTGTGCCGGTCTCCATTTGTGACGCTTATTGGTTTCCCACTATCTTTGGTAATTGATCTGAAGGCTTGTGCTTGGTAAAGAGAGGTAGATGATACTAACTTCTAAACTGCTTGACGTGCCCCGGTTTCAATTTCAGGGTGAATGGGATTTTATTGTTGGTGTGACTGAACCTCAGGGAGAGGCTGCCTATGTATCCTTTCGGAATCAAGTCAAACGTAGTTCAAGCCTCAATCAATGTTATTTTTTTTGGGTTTTTTTTGTAAGCGGCTCAAAGGTTTGTAGAGAGAATTGGGTAGTGTTCGGGGGTAGTGGGAATAAAACCTTCATTATTTCAAATGTGTCAGGACCACTGGAGTATAAATCAGACATAGTATCTCTTGACTGCATCTGCATTTACTGCTGTTTCGGGATCATTTCCTTCGATATCACCTAGATACAATGCTCCTCTCGGCAATATCTTCCTTATGATGTATGGGCCTTTCCAATTTGGAGCAAATTTCCCTTTCGCTTCCTCGTGATGTGGCAGAATACGCCTTAGTACCAGCTGACCTACTTCGAAATTCCTGGGTCGGACTTTCTTGTTGTAAGCGCGGGCCATTCTTCATTGGTACAACTGTCCGTGACAAACCGCGACCATTCTCTTTTCATCGATCAAAGTCAATTGTTCTAATCGAGTCTTGACCCACTCGCTGTCTTCGATTTCTGCTTCGACAATGGTTCGAAGAGAAGGAATTTCTACCTCTACCGGTATTACAGCCTCTATCCCATAAACCAAAAGATAAGGAATTGCTCCTACTGACATGCGTACCGTAGTGCGATACCCCAACAATGCAAATGGTAACTGCTCATGCCACTGTCGGGAACTTTGGATCGTTTTCCTCAAAATCTTCTTGATGTTTTTGTTCGCCGCTTCCACAGCACCATTGGCTTTCGGCCGATAAGGAGTAGAATTCCTATGCGTTATCTTGAATTGCTCGCATACATCTCCCATCAAGTGACTGTTCAAGTTTGCTGCGTTATCTGTAATGATAGTCGCAGGAATACCGAAACGACAGATAAGATTTGAGTGTACAAAATCCACTACAGCTTTTTTAGTGACCGACTTGAGAGTGACAGCCTCTACCCATTTTGTGAAGTAATCGATGGCAACCAGTATAAACCTGTGTCCATTCGAAGCCTTTGGTTCGATTGGTCCAATGACGTCCATGCCCCAGGCGACAAATGGCCAAGGTGCAGACATGGGATGCAGCTCCGTGGGAGGTGCATGAATCAAATCACCGTGCACCTGACACTGATGACACTTCCGAACGAAACTAAAGCAGTCCTTTTCCATGGTCATCCAGTAATAACCTGCTCGAAGGATTTTCTTTGCCAAGACATACCCGTTCATGTGAGGTCCGCACATACCTGCGTGTACTTCGTGCATGATCTTTCTCGCCTCCTCGACGTCGACACATCTTAGGAGGTTGAGGTCTGGGGTTATCTTGTACAGCAGTTCACCGCTCAGAAAGAAACCACTTGCATGTCGCCTAATGGTCCTCTTTTGATCTCCAGTAGCATGCTCGGGGTATTCTTGCGTTTTTCAAGAACCTCTTGATGTCATGGTACCAAGGCTGCGTGTTTGATCCCGCCTCGATTACATTGCAGTAACCGTGTCTTTCCTTGATTCGGATTTCCAAAGGATCGACGTGGGCGTTGCCCGGGTAGGGTAGCATTGAATCCAGAGTAGCAAGTGCGTCCGCCAGTTCATTGTGACACCTCGGGATATACCTGAACTCTATTGATGTAAAGCGCTTGCCGAGGTCCTCCACATGCTGTCGGTAAGGGATAAGTTTGACATCCCGAGTTTCCCATTCGCCTTGGGCTTGCCGGATAATCAGGTCAGAATCTCCCATAATCAGTAAGTCTTCGACGTCCTGATCGATTGCCATATGCATGCCCATGATGCAGGCTTCATACTCAGCTGTATTATTTGTGCAAAAGAAACGCAGTCTAGCTGTGGAGGGATAATGCTGACCGGAAGGCGAGATCAAAATTGCCCCAATCCCTACACCTTTGGCATTTACGGCTCCATCAAAGAACATCTTCCAAACATGAGCGTCCTCCGAGACCACCTCTACGGCGTTTACTTCTTCATCTGGAAAGTAGGTACTCAATGGCTGGTATTCCTTATCGACCGGATTTTCGGCCAAATGATCTGTTAGCGCCTGGGCTTTCATTGCCGTGCGAGTGACATAGACTATGTCAAATTCAGTAAGCAAGATTTGCCACTTGGCCAGTCTCCCAGTAGGCATCGGTTTCTGAAATATATACTTCAAAGGATCCAGCCTGCTTATGAGGAAAGTAGTGTGGGCTTGGAGATAATGTCTCAGCTTTTGAGCAACCCACGTCAGAGCGCAACATGTCCTTTCCAGCAGAGTGTATTTGGCCTCGTAGCCGGTGAATTTCTTGCTCAAGTAGTAGATTGCTTGCTCCTTCTTTCCGGTTATGTCGTGTTGCCCGAGGACGCAACCGAAAGAGTTCTCCAAGACTGTCAGATACAAGAAAAGTGGCCTCCCTGGTTCTGGAGGGACCAAGACTGGGGGATTCGAAAGGTATTCTTTGACTTTATCAAAGGCTTCTTGACACTCAGTTGTCCATTTGATCGCCGCATCTTTCCTTAACAGCTTGAATATAGGCTCACACGTGCTTGTCAGCTAGGCAATAAACCGACTGATGTAGTTCAACCTGCCCAACAGACTCATCATGTCTTTCTTTGTTCTCGGGGGAGGCAGATCTCTGATGGATTTTATCTTAGTTGGATCTAGCTCGATACCTCTCCTACTTACGATGAAGCCCAAAAGTTTGCCCGATGGAACTCCGAAAGCACACTTGGCTGGGTTTAGCTTCAAGTCGTACTTCCTTAGTCTCTCGAAGAATTTCCTCAAGTCTTGGATGTGATTATCCTGCGTCCTGGACTTGACTATCACGTCGTCCACGTACACCTCTATTTCCTGATGCATCATATCATGAAAAATGGCAGTCATGGCCCTCATGTAAGTAGCCCCATCATTCTTCAAACCAAATGGCATGACCCGATAACAGTAGGTGCCCCAAGGCGTGGTGAAGGCAGTTTTCTCGGCGTCCTCTTAATCCATCAATACCTGATGATACCCAGCGTAACAATCTACAAAAGACTGTATCTCGTGTTTGGCACAATTATCAACGAGGATGTGGATGTTAGGCAGTGGGAAATTATCTTTGGGACTTGCTCTATTCAAATCTCGGTAATCTACACATACCCGAGTCTTCCCGTCCTTTTTCGGTACTGGAACCACATTTTCCAACCACGTCGTATACTGGACTACCCGAATCACTCCCGTTTTCAGTTGTTTGGTGATCTCCTCTTTAATCTTGTCACTGACCTCAGTTTTGAACTTTCGTTGCTTTTGTTGGACTGGAGGACAATCAGGATGAATCGGCAATTTATGAACCACTAGATCAACACCTAGTCCCGGCATGTCATCGTATGACCAAGCAAACACGTCTTTAAATTCAAAAAGAAGTTGAATTATCGCATCTCGCGTTTTCTCGTCCGTGTGAATGCTTATTTTGGTCTCCCGGATTTCTTCCGGGGTTCCTAAATTTACCGGTTCAGTGTCATTCAGATTTGGCTTAGGTTTATTCTCGAAATGTTCCAACTCTCGGTTTATTTCCCTAAAAGCCTCTTCTTCGTCATATTCTGGTTCTGAGTTCATTAATTCACAGTTAAATAGCTCGTTGTGATCTGGGCGTGAAGTCCGCAAGCATGTCATATTTAAAGCCGCATTATTATAACTGAAAGGAAAGATAAAAGGAAAAATAACAAAAATCAGAACAAAAGAAAGAATGGGAAAGCAATGATGATTTTTTTTTTATTTTTTTTGGGAAGTTGGAAGACGACAATGTTTACAACTTAGGAATTCAAAACAACAATTGAAAGGACGAAAACGTTCAAGTTAATGTCCTGGAGACAACTTGTGACACAGGAAAGGTGGCAGGACAGGTCTACCCGGACTTCCGTTTAGTCGGGAATGGCGTGGCTTCCCAGTTTCAAAGTTTGGCACCTGGTCCCACGTACAGCATCTCAGCAGTGCTCGTGCCTTCACCTGGTTGAACCATGTGGACCTCGTAGAGCATCTCTCTCATTGCCCCGCATATCTCATCGATTTCCTCAGCCGTGAAGACCTCAGCGTCTTCTTCTTTGGCGTACCTTGGCCTGATGAAAGTTGCATATAAATCCGGCAATGGTCGAGGTAACTTCCAACCCTCATTTTTCCTTTTCTTTGCCCACTCTTCGTCTGCTGGAGTAGGTTTGAAGCCTAGTCCAAAAGGTTTCTTGGTGATTGGCAAGGTAATGGGTTCTGTTATTCCCTGAAGGGTTCGTCCAAGTCCTTTCCCTGGTCTAAATCCGTGCCGGATCATCTCTTTGGCCACCATAACCGAGGCGTTAGACAAGAAAGGCTGGGGCAGGGTATTCCCTCTTCGTACTGCTCTGCCAGTACAATATCGAAAGCTTGATAGACCGTATGTTCGCTCCCTTCTCTCGGTTCAAGATATGGGATGGATGGGTCCCGATAGATAGCATGCTCGTCTTCCCCATGGACCACGATCTCTCGGTATTCGTACTCGAACTTCACCATCTGGTGAAGAGTGGAAGGCACAGCTCCTGCCGCATGGATCCAAGGTCTGCCGAGGAGGAAATTGTAAGATGTATCCATGTCGAGCACCTGAAAGGTTACTTCAAACTCGACTGGTCCTATGACCAACAACAGGTCTACTTCCCCCATGGTATCTCTCTTGATGCCGTCGAAAGCCCTTACGCAGACATTGTTGGGTCGGATTCTTCCGGTCCCAATTTCCATTCTTTGTAGCGTGGAGAGAGGGCAAATGTCAACACCTGATCCCCCATCCAACATTACCCGCTTGACATAGTAGTCCTCACATTTAACTGTTAGATGCAAGGCCTTGTTGTGTGCCGCTCCTTCTGGGGGTAAATCGTTTTTGCTGAAAGAGATTTTGGTTGACGGCGAAGAATCTTTCTGTCATCCGCTCTAGTTGTTCAACCGAGGTTTCAACTGGCACATATGCTTCATTCAGGGTCTTCAGTAAGATCTTTTGATGCTCGGCCGACCTCATCAATAATGATAGCATGGACACTTGCTCGGGGTACTTGCGCAGTTGATCTATCACTTCGTAATCCGGCATTTTCATTTGTTGGAAGAACACTTCCGCTTCTTCAACACTTACGGGCTTCTTTGGCGGGAAGCGCCTTTGTGTGGCGTTGTTCAGTTCTTGGGTATTTGAATACCTTCCAATGAAAGTATTTTCTGGAAGTTCTCCCATGACCTCTTTACCTTTGTACATTACCAAAGTCTTTTGATAATTCCACGGCACTGTGGACGGGTTGGTCATTGGCTTTTGTGGCACGCGTCCGATAACCACTGGCTCATTCAGCCGAGGTGGTTGAATCGTCCCCCGGACCACATAGGCCCCTTTTGGCACGTACATAGGTTTTGTCTTTTTGATCCCGAAGTTCTGCGTCTTCTCAGCTCGACCTCGTGGTATGTAAAGAACTCCATCCTTTACCGGTACCACTTTCTTCTCCACCTTCTTTTCAGGCTCGCTCTTTATAGCCTTGGCCTCCTCCCCCTTTTCTGGTTTCTGGTCTGTCTCAGGCCTTTTCCCCGTGTCGACAATGGCAATTATAGCTTTCAGAGCAGGGTCGAATTCTTTGTCTTCGCAAATCATACCGATCAGCGGCCCATTATTGTGAGCAGGTAATGGATTGTTAGTTACATTCGGGATCTCCTCGTCCCTTAGCACTATTTTCCCTTGCTCTATCAAATTCTCGACCACTCTTTTCAACGACCAGCAGTCATTTGTATCATGTCCCTCGGCCCCTGAATGATAGGCGCATCTGACTCCAGCTTTGTAAGAAGGTGACGTCGGGTTTTGCCTTGTTTGAGGGATTGGTTGTAAGAAACCCAACTAGACTAGCTTCGGGAACAAAGTAGAGTATGGTTCACCGATGGGCGTGAAAGTCCGCCTTCGAGGTGGCTCCTGAGGGCAAAAGTTATTTTGCGGGGGTTGTGGGTTATAGTGGTTGCGGTAAGGAGGCTGATTTCTAGGAGGTGGAGCTGGGCCTCGGTTGGCTTGTTGCGGCGGATGGGTATAAGGCTGGGCATTCATGACCATATAGGGTTGATGAGCATATGCCAGATTTGAGTGGGGGTAGTAGTGTTGTGGGGTTCTTTCCGGGAAATGAGGCCTGGGATGACGATACTCCCTTGCTTCCGAGGCTGCCACGGTCGTTTCTTCCTTCTTCTTCCCTCTTGTCATTCCTCCGGACCCGCTTTGGACAGCTTGGGAGGTCGCCCTTATGGCTGCTTGACTCAAAATCCTACCTGTTTTCAGACCATTTTCCACCATCTCTCCAATCTTAATCGCTTCCGCGAATGGCTTTCCCATGGCTGACATCATGTTTTGGAAATAGTCAGACTCTTGAGCCTGGAGAAAGGTAGTGACCATTTCCACTTCATCCATGGGAGGCTTCACCCTTGACGCCTGCTCACGCCACTTAATAGCATATTCTCTGAAGCTTTCTTCTTTAAATTCGACAGAGAATTTTGGTCTGGTGCAATGTCGATGTTATACTGGAATTGTTTCACAAAATCTCTGGCGAGATCATCCCATATATGCCATCGGGACATTTCCTGGTCCATATACCATTCCGAAGCTATCCCTACTAGACTTTCCCCAAAATATGCCATTAGCTGTTCTTCTTTTCCGCCGGCTCCCCACAATTGGTTGCAGTATTTCTTAAGATGTGCAATGGGGTCACCGTGCCCATCGTATTTCTCGAACTTTGGGGTCTTGAAACCCGCTGGCAGGTGCACATGAGGGAACATGCATAGGTCGGCGTAAGAGACGCTCTTCTGTCCGCTCAAACCTTGCATATTCTTCAGACTTTGCTCAAGACTTCTCATTCTTTTGGCCATCTCATTTTGTTCTGCAACTCTGGGGTTTTGATCCTGCCCGGGTACAAGCTCGCACTGAGGCGGTGGAGGATTAGCATTGGTAGTGAACCTAGTTGGTTCCATTGAGAATGAGGGTGCTTGGAATATAAAAGAGGATGAGTCAAAGCTCGGCTTGTACGTAGCAGGCTGTGCCGCAATCGGGCAGGGCGGTGCAGTAAAGATGTTCATGCTTGCATTGGTGGCTGACATTCGAGGATGAGGCTCAGAAGGCGATCCAGCAGAGAAGGTTGATGTGGCTGGGTACCCGAATGGGGTAGCAGGATAATTTATGGGGACATTAGAAGTCCCGCTTGATCTGGAGAATAACTCAGGGAATCCGGGGACGACACTTGGCGGCTCTTTTCCATTATTCCAGTCGTCCAACATTTCTAACATGCGGAGTCGTAAGATTCTATTCTCTTCCGCAGTTGCGGATTCAGGTGTGAGGACGGCTGAGATCGAGCTCTCCTTGGAGACAAGGATTGTTTGCAACGGAATTTCTGAAGACATTTCCACACTTCCTTTTGACCTGGTGAAGTAAGTGTGAGTGCTGCTTCTGGTTCTAACAACAGGTAGTTGAACACTTCTCCTTGACCTCGTGAAGTATGAGTGCGAGGCCAGACTTTCACTAAACCAACCGTCTTTTCCAAAAACCTGAATGTACTCAATGACAAACGCATGGTTAATTTGAAACAAAATAACAGATAGGCAACCTCACGTTGAGCATGATGCACCTATACAGTTAAGTGAATTCTACATGTTTGCGACGAAAGCATGCGTCATTCCGGCGTTCCTTTTTTAGGCTTCCCTTTTCTTATCATTTTTTTTCTTTTTGTTTTTCTTTTATGTTTTTTTTTATTTTTGCGGTAAAAATGCGACCGGATCCGATGAGGATTGCCTACGTATCACGACGCCACGTGAATCAGATCATTACGTAGTTCAAAATACAAATGAAAGAAACACACCTTTATTGTTGAAACGGTCTATTACAAAACTACATTTTGCAAAAGAAAGAGCAAACTTTAAAAATAAACCTGGACTCGAAATAGACTAAAAATCACCCTGATGGGAACAACAGGCAGAAGATGCTAAGATACAGACTTGACTTATGAGTACATTATGGTTTTGAAAATTGGTGTCCGCGGGGCATCGTTCGGCCTTGCCGCGGTCCTAGGTGTGAGACCCCTCTCGAGCTGCTCCAGCTCATGCATGGTCTGCTTGACATAACTCATCACTGCCGAGAGGACGGTAACGTTGGTCATGTTCTCACATTGTAGACATCGTCTGGTGATGGCATGGGCAATGGCCTTGATCCTATCTCTAGTTTGCTTCTTCTCTATGAGTAGGCGTTTTATCTGATCGCTACATATCTTGAGTACCCGAGAATCCTGTATATGCTGATTCTTCAGTCGCCGTACTTCTAACTCCATCTGGGCTAATGAGTCGTACCAGTATCTGCTCTCAATTTGGAAATTCTTGGCCTGATCAGCTGCTTTGATCTCAAGTATAGCCATCTCTCTCTTCATTCTGGCAACAGTTTTCTCGTGGTCGCGTTTCGATTGGTTCAAGTATCGGCGATGCTTCTCTACTATTACTCCCCACTGCGCCTTGAGCTTCGCCATAATCTTTCCCGATTCTTCTAAACCATCTCGCCATTCCACGACTTCTCTTCTCAAACCCTTAATCAACTGCTGGTCTGATCGACTTCTGGGCTGTTCATCAAGAGACAATCTCAATTTTTGGATTTGGGCCTTAAGTTCTTCATTCTCTTGGACCAATTTATTCTTTTCGCTTCGATCCACCGCGATTTGTATGCTGTTATCGAATTTCAGACTATCAATTTGTAGCTTCAAATCACCGATCTCTGCCCGATACCCCTTTTCTTTTGCTAACCAATTCCATTGCCCTTGGGATGATTCTACAAAGTCTTTGAGATGCGGTCTCTTAGCTGGTCTTTCGCAAGACAGGTCGCCTCTGAACCAAGCGTGATACCCTGGGGCAACTTCCCCTTTCGCTATATCCATCACACAAGTGCTTGCCGTCAGATGTTGGCACTCACTCCAGATTTGGCGAACTTCTTCTTCGGGGAAACGACCGTCTGGACTGATCTCAATCACTTGAGTACTCAGATCTTCATCTTTCGGCACCACTTGATATCTCCCAAGTTGCCTCAAAACCCGATATGATGCGTAGGGTTGGATGCTTTTAAGTCCCATCAACAGAAAGTGGGGCCTGGTTGCTGGCATGTATATGATTTCCTCAATAGGCGACCATCCGAGCGTCCACTGGATTTGGCTAGCAGTGAGAGTTCGGAAAAATGAGGTCCATGATGTGACGCCTTCAGGTAGATTGAAACCTTTGACTCTAGTGTAGAATTCTCCAATGCAAGTCTTCTTGGGCGAACCGTAACCCAAGAGCGGAGAGAGGTGGCATAAGTGATCGGTCATCCATATTTGCAACAGTAGGTTACATCCTTCGAAAAAGTCTCCCCTGGCTCGACAAGCAGTGAGAGCCCGGAAAATGTCAGCCATAATCATAGGTGCTAGAGTACTTTTATCTTGGGTGAGCAAAGTACTGACGACCCCAGTTACTTTTAGATCGATGTTGCCGTCCTTCCTTGGGAACACTATAAGACCTAAGAAGGCTGTCATAAAAGCTAACTGCCTGTGTTCGTCCCACTTTTGTCGGTTGCCTTTACTACACAGTTTGAAATCCGGCTTATTGAACCCGCCCTCATGACCATATCTAGCATACATGAGATGGAGATTGCAGAAACCTTTGGCAAGATCTGGATGGTGAAATGTTCGGGGTATTTTCAGAAAATCCAGAAACCGGTGTACCGTGACGGCCCTAGGTGCAATCAAGTATTTGAACCTTAATGGAGCTTCATCACCCCCAATGTATCCCGCTATTTCCTCCAACGTCGGGGTGAGTTCGAAGTCTGAAAAATGAAATACATTGTGCGCCGAATCCCAGTAAGTGACCAATGACCTGATAATATCGCCCCGCGGTTGAATGTCTAGTAAATCCGGGAGATTTTTCAGATATTTCCTTACTTTGCCTTGCCCCTCCTTGCCTAAGTCGTTCCACCATAATCGCAACTCAAAAGGGATCTTGGTCATTATTGAAAACGGTTCATTTTGTATCGTGCTCATCCTGCACATTTATTTAGGGTGATAAACTTTATTAGACTCAAAAATTAAAATTATCTAGATTCTCTTTTTTTTTTCAAAAACGGGAGGTTGGACCCGACGAGGGTTGCCTACGTATCTCACCCCGTGCGAGAATCAAACCAGCGTAGTTCGGTCGGATCAAAATAGGGGAAACAAAAAATAAAATCCTCTAAAGAAAAGAAGAATAACCCTTTTTTTGAAATTTTGCTATATTATTTTTATATATTTTTTCATTTTATTATTTATTCTTGAAAAGAGACCGAGGAAATATTTACACATTTTAAACTTCCTCTTTTTGAAATTTCGAAAATCTTTTAAAGAGGTGCTACAAATGAAACAGTAAATTTTTTTATTTATTATCTATATATTTTTTTTTGGATTTTGAAAGTGATTAAAAGGAATAGTCAAACTGAGAGAAAAACTTTTTTTTTTCATTCATTTTTTTTATATTTCAGAAAATTCCGGTTAGGTTTGACATTACTCGGACATGGTTTTTTTTTTTCAAAAGAATAAGTAATTATCTCCCTACCCTGCTATTTTCTTTTTTTTTTTTGGATATTTTTTGGAAACCGGTCAACATGCAGATCCAAAGCAAATAGATGCGCACAACAAACGGGATGCAGCAGGATGGTCTTTTCATTCCAGGTTGCCTGTCCTAGACGGACCCAACCCCTGTGTTGAGTCCCCTATGTCAAATGCAACATGATGCAGATAAGCGTTCCTACTAGGGATCCGGCATGAGGTTTCGTTATACTAGGTTTATAACCTGGGTAGATGTTCTAGACTGTGTACCCGAGCGGACAACTCGGGTCGAGGAGGGGCAACTTACCGGGAACCAAAAGGCCGTCCGGCTTCGTAACTTATCCGTCCTCTTTCTTATTTTGGGTATCGACACTAACAGAATAGGGAGCCTCGACCAGCGAGCTTCTCCCCGGAGGTGAAGATAGAAGGGTTCGGCACAGTTTATATACAGTTCAGATAATATCAAAGCGGTAAATGACAACACTTAGCACGTTATGTCAAAACATGTAATAAATATCAGATAATAAAGCCAAATATAATAATTATTCTAAGCTCGAATTCTTGAACCCTGAACCAGTGGTTCTGGGTTAACATTCCCCAGCAGAGTTGCCAGAGATGTCACAACTCCTTTTTGCGCGCCCGCCCCGAAGGGTAAAAACGCGCGAGGGAGTTTTTTCCAATTTAAGTGACAATATTCGAGATGGGATTATTTATTTAATTCAGAGTCGCCAGTTGGGAAAGGTTTGGTTTTTGGGTGTCCCAAGTCACCGGTTTATCTTGAATCCAAAATCGAGGAAATTTTCGACTTTTTCAAATGAAGTCTGCGAACCAGAAATTCTAAGTAAGGAATTCTGTTGACCCGAGGGAAGGTGTTAGGCACCCTCGAATCCCGTGGTTCTAGCACGGTCGCTTAAATTGTTACAATGGCTAAATATCTGATTTAAATACATGTTGTGACTTATGTGCTTTTATTAAATTTAAACCGCTTTTATTATCATTTATTTTATAAAATTGCAACGTCGTGAAAATGTATCTCGAACCACGTCGCAATCAATGCACCCATGATTATTAAACACATTACGACTCCGTTGAGATTTGGATTCGGGTCACATCAATGCGCACCCAAGTTTAAGAATGTAATTTAATTGAGCCGCGCCTAAAGAGTTTAACGCATTGTTATTTTTGGGGATGGCCATGAAGTTCGCTAAACGGCCTGTCCCGAGTTCTAAATATTTTTATATATACACTTAGAGGGCCCCGCAGCTTGTGCATTTTTGTTTGTCGAGGCTCGTCTCAATTTTTTAGAAGGGATACCCTAAAGTGACTACATTTTTATTATGTTCAGTCTAAAATAGAAGAAGAAAGATACATGTTAATTCAAGTATATGTTTTGGCCTAATTCTTATCAATTTCTGATTAATTATTTATAAAGTAAAAAAACGTCATACTTTATGAGAAATGCTCTAATTTGACAAAGAAATTACACACGAGCTGACAAAATGCTATGCTTACATCCAAAACATTTCTCGAAATATATTTAAACTAGACTCATTTAGGCTAGATTAAGGGAATTAACCACTAGGCATTATTACTAATGGGGATTC
The DNA here is from genome assembly GCF_000393655.2 of Nicotiana sylvestris. Lineage (NCBI taxonomy): Eukaryota > Viridiplantae > Streptophyta > Magnoliopsida > Solanales > Solanaceae > Nicotiana > Nicotiana sylvestris. The sequence continues at coordinate 17,967,890 of NC_091067.1, read as the reverse complement.
GAACGTGCTCCTAGATACTGCCTAGCGGGTCCTGATAAAAGAACTAAAATAAAACAGAACATCATTGTGTA